>NW_012149618.1:9082386-9083387 GCF_000956105.1 Propithecus coquereli
TATCAGCCCTTCATGTTTCGTCTTTGGAGATTTGTCTGTTCAAATCTTTGAACCATTTTCTATTGGATGTTTTTCTCTTGTTTTTAGTATTTCTTAATATATTGAATTAATCTTCACTTTTTCATGACTTGCCTGTTCACTTTCTTCTGCAAGAGTCAGATGAATAAAAGATCATGATCGTAATGTTCTTAAATTTATTCATCTTTTCCTTTAAAGTTTGAACTTCTTGCCTTATGTAAGAAATCCTTCCCTATTCCAATGGTCATATAGGCATTCTTTTATTCGTTTAATAAACACTTTATAGTTTTGCTTTATTTCCTATTTTTCCCCACATTTTCACATTAACTTCCCTGGAATTGACTTTCCATAATGTGAGGGTGGCATTCCCCCTCCCTTATGTGGATCCCAACTATTGTAGAACTATTTAATGGAAAGACATCCTTTCCACACTGACTGGCAGTGCCATCTTTGTCATATCTCTAGATTACATATATGTGAGGATTTTTAGGGGGGCTCTCTATTCTGTACCATTGATCCATTTTTCTATTCTGCCAGTAGCATACTGTTTTAAGTGCCATAGATTCAAAATAATTTTTGTTATCTGCTATGGCATTCCTCACTTTATTTTCTTCTTCAACATTTTTATTCTATTCTGAGCCATTTGAGAGTAAGTTGCAGATATTATGACATTGTACCCCTAAATACTTCAGGGTATATAATTATCACAGCCATGAAATTTTATGTTGATATAATGCTATTATTTACTGAATAGTTCATATTCAAATTTCAATAATTGTTCCAATTATGTCTTTTATAGTAACATTCTTTCCCTGGTTCCAGATCCAATCTAGGGTCACATATTACATTTAGTTGTCATATCTCATTAGTTACCTTTAATCTGGAATATTTCCTCGGGTTTTCTTTGTCTTTCATGACAGAGACATTTTTTGAACAGTACAGGGCAGTTGCTTTGTGAAATGTCTCTCAGTGTTGATCCAGTT
>NW_012149618.1:9083437-9089810 GCF_000956105.1 Propithecus coquereli
TTTTATTTTAATTTTACTTTGGCTAAAATTGGAAGCATTGGTGGGAGAGTTCTTTTTCTCAGATGGCTACCTGTTAGACTATAGTATATATATTAAAAAATCCATCTTATCTTCCTTGTCTTGAATCATATTTATCACATTAAATTTCTGTGTATGTTTGTGTCTACCTCTGAAGTATCTATTCTGATCCATTTATACATCTGTTCATATGCCAATACTGCTGTTTTAGTTATTGTAATTTCAAAATATGTTGAATATCTGGTAGGACTAATGCCCCCTCATGACTTTCTTTTTCCACAATTGTCTCCTTTTAAAAAAATCTCCTGTTAAAAAATCTTGTCGGTACTTTTATGTAGTCCCATGTTTTGAGTCATTTGGTTTATTTCCAAGTTTTAACCATTATAAAAAATGGTTGTAAAATTTACTATCAAAATAATGTTTGTATTTTCTTGTAAATAATCTTTTATCACACTACTATTTATTTCTTTATAAAAGAATCCTAGATGTGGAATTATTGGGTAAAATTAAATCAACTTTCTAAAACCCTCTTGATGCATATTGTCATACCAACTTTTCAGAATCTGGAAGTATACTGGAATATGTATTAGTTGTCTATTGCTATGTAAAAAAATTACCCCCAAATTTAACAACTTAAAATAACAAGCATTTATTATCTCCCAGTTTCTATGGGTCAGATAATCTGGGTGTGGCTTACCTGGGTTCCACTGGTTCAGGGTCTCTCCTAGGGCTGCAATCAAGATGTTGTTTAGGGTGAATTATCTCAAGACTTGATTGAGAGAGGATTTGCTTTCTGACCTCACTCAGGTCACTGTGAGCAGACCTCAGGTCCTCATTGGCTCTTGACCAGAGATGACTATTCCTTGCTCTGTTGGCCTCTCTCTAGCGCAGCTCACAACACAGCAGCTGGCTTCTCTCAGAGGGAGAAGGAGACAGTGAGAGAGCAGGCACCATGAAGTCACAATTTTTTGTAAGTAACCTGGAAAATGACAATTCATACTTTCACCCTATTCTATTAGTTAGTAGCAGGTTACTAAGTCCAGCCCACACTTGAGGGAAGGGGATTTCACAAGGCATGAATGCAAAGAGGCAGGAATCACTGCGGGCCATCTGAGAGGCCACCTACCACAGATCTCTCGTTTCACTGCATCATCGCCAGCACAGAGCATTTTTATGCTTTTAAAACCTTTGCAGCTTAAAATGTAAAATTTATCATATTTTAATGGATTTTTACTTTTTATTTCTTTTATGACTATGGAAGAAAAAATGCTTTATTATTTATTGGTTGTTTGTAATTTTATTCTTTAAATTGACTATTTTCTCCCATTTTTTCCCTTTGAGGATCTTGGTCTCCCCCACCCTCATAGATTTGTAATGATAATTTAATTTAAAATTACGACCATTCTATGGAAGAAAGAGTGCCCTGTTAACTTTACGGAGTTGAGGGACATTTGTATTCCATTTTGTTTTGTGGCTCCATGCAAGTACTTGTTTTTTATCAAGAAGATTTGGCTATTAACTGCGGCTACCATTGGTGGTTATTATGGAAACTCTCAAGAAAAATAATGAAAAATTTGACATTTATTCCCCCAGCTGCCACTGTATCTGTAATAACATACTGACATTTAATGTTTTAATACTTGTTACAGATGATCTAGCAATTTGTAGACTAATCAGTATCATCTAAATTTTTTGATGCAAAATTGGCTAAAACTAATTAAAGTGCCATGCCTAAGAATTTGCAGAACATAAAAGCCTTATCTACCAAAAGATTCCAAGAAGGCCAACTCTCAGATATAAAACAACCTGAGTTTTGCTTAGAAGATCAAGAATTAAACAGCAGTAAGTAACATCACCTGCAGGACGCTTATTATTTCCTAAGAAAATAAAGGAATGTTATATGAGAAAGAGAACATAGGACTTATATCAGTCAATATGTGACCCTGGGCAAATCATTTAAGCCTGTCGATTTCTTCATTTACAAAAGGGGGACCTACGGCTTTGTTACGTATTTTGAAATGCCATGAATGTTAATGAAGTAATAGCTGTAAGACACAAAATTTACGGGAATATTTCTTTTTATGACTCTTGATAAATTCTTTGCTTTGGAATTCAGCCCCCTCTCCTGTTGGACAGCTTTAATTGAAGGACAATCCTTCCTTACATTAAGCTAAAATTTGCCTTCTGCTAACTTTTCTAACCATTTATTATAGTTTTATACTATGAAATCATTCTAATTTTAATTCTTCTACTGCCTATTTGAAATAAGCGCCAAATATTTGAAATAAGCTCCCCTTTGATGGGAAACTAGTTCCCCTCAAAGATTTTTAAAATCTGTGGTAAGCAGTATTCAGTCTAAGATAAAATTTGCTTTTTTATTTAGGAACAATTTAAAGAACCTGGAGGAACTGTCACTTTCTTATGTCAAATAATAATTACTATTATTCAGTAAAAACTCAGCTACATGTAGTGCTTTACAACAAAATGACACTTACATGTAGATATTTGGTCATTGTTCTGTGGTTGTTTGTAATAGAGAGGAGGCAAAATGTGGGGCCGACAGAAAGCAAAAGCGTTGTGACAGCTGAGCACAGGCTGTGTTTGTAAGATGCGTTGGGCTCAGACAGAAGCCTTGTTCTGGCAGAGAGATGACTGTGTGGGGTGGGCGGTTACGGGGAGTTGGAAGAGGATCTGCTTTACATTTGGGGTTGGACAGTGGACTGGATGAGGATGTATAGAATTTCTTTTCCAATGCCATGTCCACAGTAAATGCTCAATATATCTATCTGATCTTTTAGTATGATGATGTTTTATCTTAGTCTTTTGTTTGAGGTTGATAAAAGTACAGAACCTGTAGCACTATTTTGTTATTCGTCATCTTTGGTCATTCTTCATGACATTCAATTAATTTTCTCAATTCATATTTTTGAAGTATGTATTATGGATTACACATTGTGCTGGGCACTGGGGATATTAAAGTGAATAAGGAACAGTTCCTTCGCTGAGGGAGTTTGTATTATAGACAAGTGAAAAATACGAAGAGGGAAGAGTATATGCAAAGGCACGGAGGAACTAATTCACAAGGCCTACTTAGGCAACCAATAGTAGTTGGAAGTGGCTTGAATTAGGGAGCTCTAGAGAAGCCATGGTAGGAGATAAATCTGGAGAAGCAGCAGCAAAGGACACATTACGTTAGCCATGTGTCAAGTCCTTCTTTAAAAGAAATTGTATTATGTACTCTTTTTGCTTCCCATTGACTAAAAGAAATTGTATTATGTACTCTTTTTGCTTCCCATTGACTAAAAGAAATTGTATTATGTACTCTTTTTGCTTCCCATTGACCCTACTTTAGGCTAATGTTCTAATCTTCTCTCACAAGACTTGTTCCACTGACACTTCCTGGTTTATTTTCCTCCAGGCACTACTGCTCACTTCTCCCTGTGTGTATACATCCCTGTCCTCATCACCCAACTCCAGACCTTTCATTCCGGCTTGGACCCCTGGTTATAGGCTCAGTGAGCTAAGGCTGTTTAACCATACTGTGATTGTCAAGAGTTTATGAAATCCTTGATCAGGAGTTTATGTAAATCAGCGTAAGTTAACTTTTTAAGACCTTTATAAAAACGTTTTTATTTCTTTATCTAAGATGAGGTCCCTGGTTAAAAGTTTAACAGTATCAATCAGTATGCTTTCATTGCAGGGGTCAGAAACACAACTCAATCTAGCTTAAAAAGAGAATATATTAGTTCATGTTATTGAAAAGTCCAAATACAGATCATTATCAATCATTGCCAGCTCTAGGGCTCAACAAAAGTCTGTAGGACTATGGCTGTGACTCCCTTCTTCTTTTTTGGTTCTATGTCATGTGCTGGCTGTATTCTCAGGCAGATTTTCTCCATGTGCTAGCTTCTGGCAGCTCTCCAGACTGGTGACATCCACAGAGTTAGTATTCTTGGTGTAAAGAGAGAAGTGGTTGCCTAAGTGGATTCTTTCCTCAGTGCTTTTGCATATACTCTTCCCTATGCCAGGATGCCCTTCCATCCCTTCACTTGGCCTTTGAGACCCAGCCTCAGCCTCCTTTTGAGAAGCCTGAGGGGCCCCTACTCTACCTTGTGGTCCACCTCTACAGGAAAGCCTAGACCCCAGGATCTCTGAAGAAAAAATCTTCCTTGTTTTCATATTTTTCAGTTGTCTATAATACAAACTCTCTCAGCAAAGGGACCGTTCCTAATTCACTTTAGTATCCCCAGTGCCCAGCACAATGTGTTGTCCATAGTATGTACTTCTCCTTCTCACATTTATAACCTGATATCTTGGGTTTGAGTCTTATTGGCCTACACTGTGTTATGTGTCAATTCCTGAATAAGTTACCATGGCCAGAGGGATCAGACACAGCTAAGTGATCGGGCCATTTCACATGCCTTTATTAGGAGCTGGGTGGGATCTTTGCAGAAGCTCAAGTTTAAACCGCAAACACAAAAGTATGGAAGGAGTGGTTTCCCATGATCATGACAATGTCCTTAGGAATGAGAAATGGGTACTTCGCAGCAAAAACAAAATGTATCTGACATGAAGATTTTACAAATTGATTATTCATTCATTCTTTCATACTAGAAAATTTATTGAGCGTCTGGGGTTTCAACATGCATGATAAATAAGTATGGTTACTTACTGTCCTCAGGATGGTCATAGTCTTCAAGTGACAAATGATAATTATCATATTAGTCAATAAGCAACAATTATCTTTTAATACACTTTGTTCAATCTTGTCTTCAATGTTATCATGAGAGACTTTCAAGGCTTTAATGAAATCATTATGTATTGCAGAGACTGTGCATTTAAGACCTGAAAAGAAATACAAATTAAATCATTTTTATCATATAAAGACATTATGAATGTTTTTATGCAATAAACATGTTTGTATTCAATACTATGCCAGAGACTATGAATGAAGACTGTGGTGTATTCCTTAGGGAAGAGCCAATGGGTCAATATCAGCTATTGTTACTTGGGTGGAAGTTTGGAGAAGCTTCTGAAAAGATAAAAGAACATGAGCTTAGCAATCTTGGGTGCAGAAATTATCCATAGAAAGGTCAGTTGAGGGTGATGACCAAAAAAACAATACAGACAAGGTAGAAGGTAAGAAAGAATACAAATATTCTAGAAGAAAACATCTTTTAAAAGTCAGAACTCCATTGGGATTTTCACTGGAAGGCCAGGATACTCACATGAAATATACTACACATCTGAAGATGTCCTGTACATCTTTATAACTAATAATCCCAAATAACATGGTATCTTGCATTTACCTACCTCTGTTTATCCCCAGTTTCAATCAGACTTTCCAGATGAGGGCCAAGTCAAAGTGGTTTGCTCAGGGTCATGCTTTTTACTGTCTTCTTCTCTTCATAGTTTAACTAAAATTCTAACCTGATTTTATAAAAGTATGTGCTACAGCTTACATTTAAACCTTTTTTGAGAAAAGGGAACAGGGGCCTTTGAGGATTTGCTAGGGAAAGATTAAGAAGAAAAGTGCATAAATGTAATATTCTGGAATAGTATAGGTGTTCTGGGAGAGTCTGAGTATGGGAAACATAACCTGCTCTCTCTGACTTGAATTGTTCATTAGAAACACAAGTCCTTCTTTCTCTTGCTCTCTCTTTTATTATTAAATAGATAGAAGAGTATTTAAAAATATGCAGACAGTATGACAAATACAGTGAAAACAGTGTACCTACCACATGGTTTGACAAATTGTAACCAAAGTGTTTGTACCCTCATAATATTCTGAAATAAAAATAAAATAAAATATTTAAAAAGTTATTAAAGATTTTTTGCTTCTCTTCCCTAATTCTATATCTTTCCCTTCCTTCTTACATAAATTATTTAGTTTTCCATGTTTTTGAACTTTGTGTGAAAGGAGTCAAGCTGAATTTTTGCTTTCTTTCTATGCACTTTTAATTTTTGCTTAACACTATATTCTTGAGGTTTTATTTTTGTTATTGCATGTAACTATAGTCTGTTCATTTTTGCTTGTGTAGTAGTCCATTGTATGAATGTACCACAGTTTATTGATCCATTCTCCTGTTGATGAGTATTTTGTGTGTTTCTGGTTATTGTTCTAAACAGTGATAGGAATATTCTTGTTCACGTTCTTGGATTGAGTGGAATTGAAGGGTCATAGATATGCACCTCACCAGCTAAATGCCTAATTATTTTATGAAGTAATTTTAACACCTACAAGGAACAGCATATGAGAGTGCCAGTTGCTCCACATCCCTTCAAACCTTGATATTCAGAAATAAATTTTTGTTTAGCCTGGTAAATTTGGAATGGTAATTTATTGTGCTTTATT
>NW_012149618.1:9091240-9096077 GCF_000956105.1 Propithecus coquereli
TAATATATGATAAAGTTTAGTTTATATTTTATATGTCTTTGGTAATTCCAATATCTGATCTCTTTGGGTCTGAGTTTTCAATTTACTGGTTCCTTGTACATTTGTAGTTTTTGACATGAACTCAATTTTTTTAGTACTTTTTCTGAGATTCTTTGCATTTTTCCAGGCCTTTTTGGAAACTACCCAGCAAATACCACTCTACATTAAATTCTTTGCTGAGGTTTCTTAGACCATTCAGGAAGTGTGACTTTGGGTTACAAAACTCCATGAAGGTTGACTTATAGTTAAGAACTTTTAGGGGAGAATTTTTCCCTTACCACTCAGCACTGAAATTCAATAGGCATTTTCTTGCTGTCTTTGCGGTGGGGAGACATGTGGGTTTATTCCAAGTTTGTCTTTTTCCTGAGGCCGTAGCTGTTGGAAAGTTAACTTCATGTGATGGAGTCTTCTATGGGATCCCCTGCCTTTGAAGGGCTCTAGCTTTATCTTCTGTCTGCAGTCCCCCAGGAGGCCATGATGAATGAAGCTCAAGTTCACCAGTTTTGACATGCCTCAGGACAAAATCTGGCTTTAGTGAGTTGCTCATTTCTCTGAAATCCTGTTTTCACTAAGTTTTTGGCCTCTACATATTTCTTATCATTTTCGTTATCCACTTGATAATCTTAAAAGAAGCCTTTAATAATTTACCTAGGCTTTTAGTTGTTTTTGGAGACAGAATTGTTTGGATTCTTAACCATTGTACTGCTGGAAATGGAGTCCTCCGTGGTCTTTATCTTCACATCGAAATTCATGAACCACTTTGCCTATAATACATTCACACAAGCATGGACATATTCCAGTATACCACCGGGGTAGAGTTCAGTGTGTCTGTTTATTCTTTTCATGGAATAATGCATAAGACCCATTAGTTTAATACTTAATGAGGTTATTTCATGCACTTGCAGTTGAATATACAGAGTTTCATAGGTGGTTTATTTGGTCACAGGTGATTTTGCAACTTTTTGGCTGAATGGATGAAACAGTAAATATAATTTTTGGCAGGGAATTAAATTAGGTATTATGGTCCAAACAAATTTCAAGGATTCTTTTACCCTTTCTTCTAAGCATTTGTTTGAAAAGACTTTCATATAAAAAACAGGTATTCCGTAAATGCCTGTTGAGTGCATAAGCAGCAATGAACAAATGTATGAGTATTGTTCAACAGTTCAATCCTAGTTTGATGTACACAGGATAGCCCTCAGTTGGCCATCACTGAATCAGTCAGGTTTATACCTGGCTTCTTCCATCTTTACTAGTGTTTGTAGAGCTGACAGGGGGGAGGGGTGGAAAAAGAGGTTTCCAGTGAAACACTGTAAATACTTGCCTAACTTCAGCCACTAAATTGAATTTCCAGCATAAATCCTATCCTAGGCATCAACAGTGCAAGTATTATTTGGAAAGGTACAATTGATGTAAATATAAGAGCTGACTATTTATCAATGCATGCCGTTCTTTTTCTACCAAGAGCTAAACGGCTGTAGCATTTGCTGTCATTGAAATACATTGAATTTTCCAGGACTGCTTCCTAAAGGCTAGTTATTTTATTTGGAAACCTTTTGCCTGAAATTCTAGCTGCTGCTACTCTGAGCAGGATGGACTGTGAGGCTAGTTAGAGACTGGAATAGAATTACAAGGACCTTAAAATCTCAGAAGGGAGGCCCAACTTGCCCCGGACAGTGGACGAAAGCATGACAGAAAGTTTCCCGGGCAGGAGAGATGATCAGAAAAGAGTCATCTCAGTAACTGGCTGTTAGGTAGGTACCAAACCTAGGAACAAAGTAGGACTGGATTTTCAGCACACAGGCAAGGCTTATGCATGGCTGGATGTAGCACCTGAATATGAACTGAGAAACACATTAGGCTATATTTTGGGTCCATCTAAGCTACTTCCTAAAGAGGTTATTTCTCCTACCTATCTCCCACTTTCCTTTGAACAGAACAGAACATTTTTAATTGTTTTGAATACTTGTACATCTTTAATGGTAACAAAAGCCTTATTAATATATTCATTCAAATATGTTTGTACAGTGGTCTTTTCTAAGGAATTCTTCCCATGTGGTATGCTAGAAAGGGACTTAGAGTCCTGCAAGACAGGTGTGCCACATTCTAGAAAACAAGTTTTACAGAGTATGGAAATCTTGCTGCTAAATATTCATTCCTTAATTTCAGTTATAAATAAAAATATTATTACCACCCTCCTCCCATGCATTAGTTATAGCCAGTGACTAAGTGGAAAGATACCTATTTGTAGGTTGCCTGCAATTTGTACCACTTCTAGTAAGTCATTTAAACTAGATAGTTTGGTCAAATAATTGATAAAGACTATATTATTCCAAAGCTGTTTAATTTATTCTTTGTTTTGTCAATGACTAAGCATTGGAGGAGTGATTGTATAAATTTAAAATACCTATTTATGTTCAAATATTTCTGGTTCAATAACCAAGTCCGTAATCTGTTCAGTACAAAAAACTCTATTAGATGTTGCTTTTTGACATCTCGTTGCTGAGCATGGTGGTGATGTGTCTGTCAGCTGCCAAAGGCACAGAGGTGTATGGATCCTCACTTTTTGTAATGATCTAGGTCTCTATTACCAACCAATGATCTGGGAAATAAGCAATTGTAGGTGACTTATCAAATTTAGCAAAGAGCTTTGAACATGAGAATGTTTAAATTGCTTGAAAATGTCACCCCTATAGATAAAGTCTTGGCACAGTTTAAATTCAAGAGACAATTTAACATGATTTTGGGTTGCCCAAGAGGTTGTTGAATTGTTCTCATAGACTGAAAAACATGTACCAGTAATAAGTGGCCAGATTACTTCCATTTCTTTCATTCTATTTGATATCAACAGATATTTGATGTAGAGAAAGACTATTTTCAGCATTTGCCGTGTCTAGTTTAATTTTAATCTATAACCCCAGATTTTATGTGTTTTCTGAGAAAGTACAGGTATAATGAAAAATTCGCAAGATAGATAACACATATTTGGCAAAATAGCTAATCTAGAAAAGTTTAAATCCTAAGACAGAGAAGAAATTCTAAGATATAAAATCAGACTCATAGAGAACAATGTGATGTGAAGGGAGATAGCAGTGTCAACCCAATAATTCTCAGGTGTATGGTCTGGGAAAATGGCTCATGTGGATCATGGGCAAGAAGTTAAACCAACCAAGATTTTAACAATGAAAACAGGTTAGCATGATTTCCCAGTACTTCCAGCGTTATAACTTGTAAGGGTTAGTTTTTATAAAGGGAATGTTGAGTAGTGATAACAATCCTAATAGTAATAATAACTATAACAATAATAATAATGATAGCTATAGCTAACTGTTATGCGGAACTTAGCTTCTACTCATTGCCACTATCTTTTTCATTCCTTGTAATAATTCCCCATTGTAGCTACAATTGTTAGCACCTCTATTTTGCAGATGAAAAAACTGAAGTTCAGAGATGCTTTGTAACTTGTTTAGCTTCTAATAAATAACAAACAAGCAAATGATAAGGAACCATGATTTTAAAATTGGTGCTTTATGAATTACTAGATTATGGAATCCATGGGTTTAAGAGAAACATATTCTAGGACTAGAGGACAGAGTACAACTGGGGGTATAACAGTCGTTTGCTTAGATGGTATGTTGAGGAGGATGAAGTAAAGTCTGGAAAAATAGTGTTATGGACATTATTTGTATGTACCAGCTAGGTGAGTGAGCAGGAGTAGGATGTCCAAGCCTGTCAATGGGCAACAAACTTCTGGCAGCCGCCTCTTAGCTGCTATGATTCATTTCTTTTGTGTTGGGCTGGACCAGCTTTAAAGTGACATAGTCTGGTGGGATGTGGTAGGATTCATGACTAGAAAAGAGCACTGGAAGAATACAAGATGTGCTTTTATGAGCTGGCCTCTTCCTACCTGTGAAACCCTGTTGCCCAACATTTCCTCCCTCTTCAGCCCCCCTCACTGGTCCCCATTTGTGCTTCTAATGCAGCCTCTGACCTGCTTGCTTTCAAACGTGCTGTTTCTTTTGTTTGGAGACTATCTTGAAAACTCCTCCTTTCTTTTAAGTCAGTTGGAATGTGACTTTGGTTGAAAGCTTCTCCCGCTTCCCATCGGGGAAGGCTTCAGTGCTCAAACTGAAGTTTGCACAGTCTTGCACCGAAGCAAACACGCTAGGATATTGCAACTGTTTGCTTATTTCTTTGACTTCCCAGCAGATTGCATATATATCTGAAACAGGAAGGTTTTTTTTGTTTTGTGTGTGTGTCTTGTACCTCCAGTGCCTTGCTCATGATATTTCATAATAAAAAGTATTAAAGTTCAATAACTGAATATATGAATAAAACCAATAATAGTTGGGGAAAATAGTGGAGTGACAGTAAGGAAGTCGGGAAAGAAGGCATTCAGGTGAATATTCAAGTATCTAAAAGTGGAGCTCATTGGAGAGATGTGAGTGAGGATGAAAGGTGAGAGCAGCCAAGGGATATTATTGCGGGAATAGTTGACAGACTCCACAGCCAGGCTGAAGTTATGAATTGTACATATATTGCTCAGATTATCAAACAGGCAAAATAACAAAACGTACCAGTGATAACACAGTCCAACTCTCTGGATGGCTTCTCAGACTTTTAGTGTGCTAAAAGCAGAACATCTGATTAATATTTTATAATTTCAGCTCTCAAAAGGCCCAGGATGCAACAAGGAGAAGGCTGATCCGGGCTGGCGTTAACACAGTGCTAACAGGCATGGTGCGGAAGAGACAGGATCTCTGCAAACAGGAGACTCAGCTGTCCTTGCAATAAATGA
>NW_012149618.1:9109147-9110612 GCF_000956105.1 Propithecus coquereli
ACCCGCCTCGGCCTCCCAGAGAGCTAGGATTACAGGCGTGAGCTACCGCGCCCGGCCTATGAGTATTTTCTTATAGCATTTCCTGTTCCTGGGCTGGTAGCACTCACACCTTGTAGGGCTCTTAACAGACATGGTAAGCAAGACAGCAAAGAGTCTTTCGAGTTCCTGAACCTCATTCAATCAACAAAGGAGGTGGGTTGCTTGATATGATAGTGTCACAAATTTGAGGGCAGAATGTTTATAGGGATCCCATGAAAACAGTCTTTGCTCAGAAAAATCTTCAAGAAAAGCTAGGTTAAGCAAAGTGAAACAACTGTCTTGACTGTGGAATTTCTCAAAGACTTTAATAAATTAATGAATATTTTGAATCTCAAAGAATGAGGTCATGGTACACAGTATTTTCCAAACTATTTGACCAAAGAATCTCCTTTTCAGGGAGTCTCCATTTTTATCTTCCTGAACAGTATGGTTTCACAGAACACGGCTTGGAATTGACTTAGTGTATATCTAAGGCTTCATTCAGTATTGGGACATAAAACAAATTCCAAGTTTCATCCTTGGATTTTACAATTCGTTTCCTGCCCCCTTCCCACCTCCAGAAGTGACACAGAGAATGTGTTATAGAAATCATGTTTATCCCATGAGATATTAGTCTCCAAGTGTTTGTGGTGCCTCGGAAAATATCTCTAGTTTCCATTAGTCTGTTATGACTCTATTATCCCATCCTGAAATTTCTACTAATCTTTCTTGAGTCCATTGGATTTTTTTTATTATGAATCATGATTTAGAGGTAATATAATTTAAACACCTACTATTTGTTTTGTAAATATAGTAGTCCTTATTTGTCTTCAAGTTTCCTGTCTCAGACTTCAAGTTATTCTAGGATTCTCTGTTGCTGCAGAGTGTCAGATATGGGTCCCTCATTAAATTAATAAATCAATAGATTAAAAAACCCTTAATATTCTAAATTTTTCTGTTCTGGCCTGTCAACAGTAAATTTTTAATGAGAAATTCAGAAGGAAATATACATTAAATATCAATTAAGAATGACAAAATATGATCTTTTTCTATTTATAGCTTATGATGTGTTCCTTATTTGCTTCCATAAAGGATTTGAGAAGTTTACAAACAAAAGACACATTTACAATACCACTTTAAAGCAGAAAGCAAACAATTAACAACAACAACAACAACAATAAACTATACAGGTGGGAGAAATAAATGTGCCAAAAATGTAGGTTAATGTTGTTAAAGCAATTGAAAATTAAATTTAGCTCAGATCTTCCTGGCAGCCAAGGGGGGACAAAAGGAGGGGGGTGGCAAGGCATTATGAAGTTATAACATAAATCTTTAATCAGCAAAGTTATTTGTTTGAGGATTTAGCTAATGAGATAAGAATACATTGCTCCCTGGTGAATTAACTAGGTCCAGGGATAAAATAAAGAATCCCCAGAAGAAAGAAATA
>NW_012149618.1:9110662-9113518 GCF_000956105.1 Propithecus coquereli
AGATAAATTATTCTGTAGAATATCTCCCAATCTGGATTTGTCTAATGTTTCCTTATGATTAGACTCAACTTGTTCACCTTTGACAGGAATATCACACAAATGAGGCTGTGTTCATCATGTTAACGGGTGACAGTGATTCCAACATCTCCTTACTAGTGATGTCAACTTTGATTGCCTGATTAAGGTGGTGTCTGCCAGGCTTCTCTACTGTCAAGTTATAACTTTTCCCTTTGTAATTAATGAGTGAGTTTTTTTGTGAGGCTATGAGGCGTTACATTGGGACACTGTAAACACATCATTCCTAATTAAACTTTTAATTTATCCATTCATTTATTTATATTGGTATGGAACTCACGAATACCTATTTTACACAATGGATGTTAATATGATATTATGCTTATTTATTTTGATGCCAAATTTGTCTCAGATGTAGTCATTGGGGACCCTTTAAACTGGTTTCTGTATCCTTTTTGCTTGTCTTCATCATTATTTAAGCACTTTCCTTTTTTCTGGCACAAAATATTCCAGGTTATTAGCCATTCCTGCAAGGAGCTCTCTTTACAATTAATGGAAAATGCCTTTTAGAAATCAAGACCTAAGATGTAAGTATGCTCGTCGCTACCAAGGTAGAGTTGCTTACAAGCCCTTTCAGTGGTTGGAGCTAGGGTATACATGTGTACATATTAATATATACATACACACATATACATCTGTATTTATTTCTACCTCTCTATTAGAACCCATGAATTCTCAGTAATATCTCCAGTTCTAATCAAATACCATAGGAGTTTCTTCTAGTTATTTCCCTTACCAAATTTGTAATCCCCTTTTCTAAGAGTGAGGACTCTAGTTTTCATTATCCTTAAATATATTTATTTATTTTATCAACTTTTATAAGTAATCAATCTCCTGTCTCTGCTGCCAATATGTTCCTCACAGAAACACTGCTCATCCTGCTTGGGCTTTGACACCCTGGACAGTGCTTTTGCCACTGCCACCTACTCCCTATCCCTTGCTTGGTGGACACCCTCCTCACCCTACTCTAGCTCAGTATCCCCACACAGGGTGCTGCTGCCACTTGCCTATGTAGATACCTTTTAAACTTGGCTTGGCTTCTCCCTGCTGGCCCACCACCACTTCCATCCCCTGCAGGGACATTCTCCGACCCCACTTGGACTCTGGACACCGATGCCAGAGTTGCTGCTATTGCTTCTGTGCATTCTGCCTTTTGCCCCTGCACTAATGCCTACTCAGCCCAGCTTAATTCTCTTTGGATGGAATTACTCAGGAAGAAAGGAAAGCAGATAGGAAGGACAGAAGCATAGCAAAACTTCTTAAAATCTACTTTCTCCATCTTTCTCTCACTTCCACATCCCTGTCAGCAACTAAAATAGAAAAAAAAAAAATCAATAAAGCAACTTTATTCTCTCTCTTTGTAAACCACCTGCACAACTTTCATATGTCTTCTTGCTAGATCAATTCTTTATTTGGTAAATCGATTTAGACTATCTGAATTCTTTAGATTTCTTTGCTTTACTTTGCTCCTGCAAATAAAAGGAAGGAACAGAAGATGACCCAGGAAGTAAGAATCCTCAGTTCTTACAAGAGCAAGGACAGAATGGTGGCCAATGTATATCTTTTATTTCTATCATAGTCAATTTTTATGATATTTTTGTGAGAGGTGGAGAAAGAGAAACCAACAATGGAGAGAGAGTTAACTCAAGAGCATGGGTGGGAAACTAGGAGAGAGCAATGAAAAACAGCACAAGAGAGTTTGAAGAAAAAGGGTGTGATCAACAGAGATAATGACCCAGAGTAGTCATGTAAGATAAGAACAGCAACAAAGAAACAAACAAACTGGGATTATCTATAAGAGTATCTATTAAGCACTTAATACATTTCATTTACATTTTCATGCTCTATATACCATCCCTACTTAATTCTCACAGCAATTCTCTAAACAGTATTATCATGATCCCTGTTTACGGATTGGAAAACTGAGACTTACGGAGTCTAAGAATTGTGCCTAAGGTCACGCCACTGGTATGAGATCCAGATTCAGGTTTTTCTGGCTCTAAATTTCAAATATCTCACCACCACAATTCAGACTCAGAATTTGCTGCATTGTGAAGAAGAACAATGAAAGATTTCAAGTGCTAGGTTATACAAAAGGCTGCTTTTGAAGTGCCAGGCTCCATATGTTCACTAAAATTCCTTTCCAGAATTATCTTCCACTAATGGAATATAAAAGTGATGTTTTTACTTTATACTGACCTCTATACAAATACGTGTACACACATATATATGCATGGATATGTCTTAGTTCATTTTCTGCTGCTATAACAGAATACCTCTGACTGGGTAATCTATAGATAATAGAAGTCTATTTGGCTCACAGTTCTGGAGGCTTAGATGTCCATGATTGGAATTTAAGTGTTGGAACCTAACCCCCAATGTGATGGTATTGGGAGGTGGGACTTTTGGGAGGTGATTAGAAGTCTTGAGGGTGGAGCCCTCATGAATGGGATTAGTGCCCTTATAAGGGGGTGAAGAGACCAGAGTTTTCTCCTTCCACCATGTAAGGACACAGTTAGAAAGTGCTTATAAACCAGAAATTGGGCCTTCACCAGATCCAAATCTACCAGTGCTTTGATCTTGGACTTCCCAGCCTTCAAAACTGAGAGAAATGGATTTCTGTTGTTTAAAAGCTGCCCAGTTTATGGGTATTTTCTTTTCTTTCTTTTTTTTGAGACAGAATCTCACTGTGTTGCCCGGGCTAGAGTGCCGTGGTGTCATCCTAGCTCACAGCAACCTCATACTCCTGGGCTCAAGCGATCCTCCTGCCTCAGCCTCCTG
>NW_012149618.1:9113568-9115209 GCF_000956105.1 Propithecus coquereli
GCACCCATTAGATATGAATATACCCTTCCCCTCCTCCCCTCTCCCATCTGCCCAATACCTGATGAATGTTATTACTATATGTGCACATAAGTGTTGATCAGTTAATACCAATTTGATGGCGAGTACATGTGGTGCTTGTTTTTCCATTATTGTGGTACTTCACTTAGTAGAATGGGCTCCAGCTCTATCTAGGATAATACAAGAGGTGCTAGATCACCATTGTTTTTTGTGGCTGAGTAGTGCTCCATGGTATACATATACCACATTTTATTAATCCATTCATGTATTGATGGGCACTTGGGTTGTTTCCACATCTTTGCAATTGTGAATTGTGTTGCTATAAACATTCTAGTGTAGATGTCTTTTTTATAGAATGTCTTTTGTTCCTTTGGGTAGATGTCCAGTAATGGGATTGCTGGATCATTCTACTTGTAGCTCTTTGATGTATTTCCATATTACTTTCCGCAGAGATTGTACTAGTTTGCAGCCCCACCAGCAGTGTATGAGTATTCCTATCTCTCCGCATCCACACCAACATTTATTGTTTTGGGACTTTTTCATAAAGGCCATTCTCACTGGAGTTAAGTGATATCTCATTGTGGTTTTGATTTGCATTTCCCTGGTGATTAGAGATGTTGTGCATTTTTTTCATATGTTTTTTTTGGCCATTAGTCTCTCTTCTTTTGATTTTCTGCTGCTTTAACAGAATACTATTGACTGGGTAACCTATAAACAGTAGAAGTTTATTTGGCTCATGGTTCTGGAGGCTTGGATGTCCATGATTGAGGGACTACATCTGGTGAGTGTCTTCTTGCTGTGTCATAACATGGCAGAAGGCATCATATGATGAGGAAGCACATGAGCAAGACAGAGAGAAAAAATTGGGTCAAACATATCCTTTTATCAGGAGCCCACCCCTGATATAAGTAACCTATTTCTGCTATAATGGCATTAATCCATTCATGAGGGCAGAGTCCTCATGACCTACTACCCTCTTAAAGGTTTCACCTCTCAACACTCTTATAATGGCAAGTAAATTTCAACATGAGTTTTGGAGGGAACACTCAAATCATTGCAGTATACATGCACAAATATGTATAATATTAAATATATATCTCCAACATATATTGATATGTTTTGATTTGCATTTTTTTGATTACTAAAGTGTTTCTTTGATTGATTAAGGGGTACAAATATGCAGTTTGATAAAAGAAATAAGTCCCACTGTTTGACAGATCAGTAGAGCGATTATAGTTCATAATAATCTATAGTAGGTTTCAAAATAGTCGGAATAATTTGAATGGTTCTATCATAAAGAAAAGACAAACATTTACTGTGATGGATATCCCAGTTACACTAATTTGATCTTTATCAATTATATGAATGTATTATCACATGTACACTGAAAATATATGCATTCATTATGTAGCAATGAAAAAAGAGTTTCTTTGATTACTAAAGAGTTTAGCACATTGCCTCTTCAAGACTTTTACCTACGTTTTTCTTGTTCAGTTCTTATTTATTTTTCCCTTATTTGACTAATAACATAATTATTATAACAACAGAGAGGCAGAAAGACTTGCTCTTACTTTGAATTTTGTCTATCCATATAGAATATTTGGAAAGCAATTAAAATAATTA
>NW_012149618.1:9127475-9132522 GCF_000956105.1 Propithecus coquereli
TTTTTCTTTAAAATTATCCTGTTAGATAGCTTAATCTCCTTACAGTGAACAACTTCATGGAGGCTGTGGATCAAAGAGCCAGGAAATGTCTTAGATTGGGTTAAGTTCATGTCACTTGACTGCTGCTCACTGTTGGAAAGACAGCTTCAACCTTTTCAGATGCATGGGTCAGAGGCAGCTCCTTGGGGCATCTCTTTGCTTGCTATATTATATACATGATCTATCTATCTATTCTATCCATCTATTGCTATATGTATTTCACACCATAAAACAATTAAAAAGCAAAAGTTCTGAGGCTGCCAATCTGTTTTTGTTTAGAACTCATTTCCGTGTCACCTGTGGCCCCTTGAATGCCATAATTCCTGGCAGTGGTCCTGGGAATCTGCACCTACAGCTGGGAAACATTCTTGTCACTTCTTGAGACGCTGAAGGATACTGTTCCCTAGTCTACCTCTCTATAAATTGCTAACATTTTGAGGTTTAGAGTCATCTGCCAATAGATATTTTCCTGAGCAGGACACTTGAGTCCTACAAGTAGGCCAAGACTTTGATGCACCTTGAAAATGATATTCTTCAAAAAGTCAATTGTTATTTACGTAGAGGGGAGGCAGAGAATATATGAGGGAAGGAGGAGATGGAGCTCTCTGGTGTGGCACTTAGTCTTTCCTCTGTCATCAGCTCTGGCCCCAGATATTCACGTTATGTTCAGCAAAGCAAGAGCATGCAGCTGACTGCACACATCTGATGCAGCGGTAATGCTGACTCTGCAGGTTTCTGAGGAGTGCCACCTGGAGGTCTCAAGTCCCACCCCAAGTGGCTTATCAGAAATTCTTTCCAGCTACTTACAGTCTGCCTGAGAGGACTTCTGGTAAATGCAGCCTTCTTCATTTAATTACATTTCCAGTGATGTTCTAATGTCTCTTATTGATTGGTGCCCCAGGCGGTGGCCCGGCTGGCTTACCCTTAATCTAGCCCTGGTAGGCCTCAGTGAAAATTTCTTTGGGGTCTTTTACATACACATCTATGACCCGTTAGCTGTACTGAAAGCTACAGAAATCAATCAAATAAATTCCAAGGAAAGCCAACAGTGAAGCCATGTTTCAGCAAATGAAACATTAAAAACCTTGCCTGAGGAAAGTGTGGCAGAAACTTGGCTTTTTTTACTCCTTGATTGCTTCTTCTTAAATTTACTTTTGGTTAGGGAAAAGAAACAGAAATCTGTGCAGTTTAAAAACCAAGCAATGTGTACACAGGAGCAGGATGCACCAGATAATCTAGCACAGGACTATTTCCCTCACACGCCACCTACAGTTTGTTTAGGGCACCCATATACCATGTAAGTGAACATGCCATCTTTGATGAACAGTGCCTACTGTATGCTGGGAAAAGTTGTCATACCTAGGGAAGGCAAAATGGGTGAGCATTAGAAAGAAAGAAAAGGATATTGGAAAGAAATTCTAACTTCATGTGACTTAGTATTTGGTTGGGAAACACCTCCTGATCATATGTCTGCCATCCACCATTGCCAACCAATCCCCTCTGCCATTGGAAAAAACCAAATTGTATGGGCTAGATGTCAGAAACAATAGGTACAACTACCTTTGGTAGATTTGGAAAAGTGAAGAAACTGGGCTATATATCTTTACCTATTTAAAGGATACTTGTGTACACAATTTTTCGAAATATTTTCCCTAAACATACAACTAGAAGTTTAGGAAAGAGCAAAGAGCTTTTTGTTCAATATGATGCACCAAGTTCACTGATAATTTGGTGTTTCACTCATGAGAGATCAGAAGTTATCCACTGGTCTGTTCACTTACCCCCTCACGCATCCATTCCTTTGTTCCTCCTTCCCACACACTGTGGTGCACCTTGGGACATCAAGATTATTAGGACACAGACCTTGCTCTTGAAGAATCCATAGCCGAATGTGTGCCACAGACTCATTAGTGGCAGAGCATATGCTCTGAAGGATGTGAATGCAATGTGCAGGGAGGGAACTAGAAGAGAACAACTTTCTTCAAGGGATACAAAACACTAGGAGTGTGTGTGGGGGCAGGTAGTGGGAGCAGGCAGAAGTACTTCGAGGGGGAGGAAATATGTATCTTGAAGGATAAACTACCATCAGTTAAACTGTGCTGTTTCTCTCTGAATAATTTTTTGGTGTATGTATGCGATTATAAAAAGAATACCCAATGAAGAAGATACGGAAAATATCTTAGTCTGTTTTGTGCTGTTCCAGCAGAATACCACAGACTAGGTATTCAGAAATTTATTTCTCCCAGTTCTGGAGGTGGGGATGTCCAAGATCGAGGGGCTGACATCTGGTGAGGGCCTTCTTGTTATGTCATCCCATAGTGGAAGGTGAGAGGGCGAGAGAAATAGCAAGAGATAGACTCACAGTCTCAAGCCCTTTTATAATCCACATTAATCCATTCTTGAGCATGGAGTCCCCATGCACTAAACACCTCTCATTAGGCCCCACCTTTCAACACCATTGCATGGGGATTAAGTTTCCAGCACATGTTTTTTGGAGGACACATTCAAACCATAGCAGGGGGAAAATACTTAAAAAAGAAAAAAGAATAAATGAAAGCGTGATTCCCCAACTTGGGAACTCCACACTATCCTCCTAACATAGTCACTGCAGTAATCACTCGCAGCTAAAATGAGACCTGTTGGTCATCTCTGGTAGTGTGACCCCTTCATTTGATAGACGTAGAAGCTGAGGCCCTGGGTTGGGGGTTGGGGGTCATAAAAGACATGTTTGCTGATACACAACGAGTTAATAGCTCAGCTGGGACCAAATCCTTTTTCTCTTTACTCCTAGTATGGAGTTCTTTCTGCTCTACTACACAAACCACTTCAAATAAACCTTCAATCAGAAAATAACACTGTGTGGAGCATATTCTGGGGCTCGAATACCTGATTGCTGTAGTTTCCATAATTGTACTGCATTTTCTGGGGTCTTTTTGATGAACTGACATCAGAAAGTTAAGGTATGTACCTAACTCGAAGGTGACTTCAGAGTGTGGTTAATCTCCTGTGTACAATGAGTTTTTTAAAAGATTCATTTTATTGAAAGCTGAGGCAAGGCAGAGTAGTGTGTCTATTTGAATGCAATAGCACTTTTTAGGAAATCAGGTCCAGCCAATTTCTGATTCCCCAAGGCTAAATTCTATGAGGCATTAAAACTCAAATTTCAGGCACCTTGCACTCATGAACACAAGGAACATCTGTAGCAAGTTTCTAGTATTAAAACAACTGAATACTGATTACTGTAGGAAGAGCTAGGCTGCAATGCTAATGGACTAAAATGAAGAAACATTTGTTCCTAAAAATACATAAGTCCCTTCTTCTACCTTTCAAATGGACTGAGAGGGTGGGGGATGATGTTGATAAAAAACAACCTGTAAATTTTCAGTTTGATTTTGTTGCCCCAGAGCATTTACAAGCTTAACAATAGACGTGCTAATAAGTACCATACATTGGGCGTCTACCACATTGTAGACACTTTAGGTACATTATTCCAATCCTTACAGTAATCTTGAAAATCAACAGGATTATCTTTGTTTTACAGAGGAGAATACTAAAGCTCCTAAGGTTGAGCACCTTACTTCAGGTAAGGTGGTTAGAAGGTAGGTGGAGCTAATCAAATGAGGCTGGATTGACCCCCTACCTTTTACACAATTCCGGGGATTCCCTAACTTGTTTTTATATCCTCAGCTCCCAGCCAGTCCCTAGCATAGGTGTATATAATCAGTTTTTTGAATTGGCTCCAGTTAAACAGTAAGGGTTTTGGTGTTCAAAAGTTTATATCTAATGTGGTCAGCTAAGGAATAGTTCATGGGTCCAGGCACCAGAAATTGGGGGTGGCATCCTCTGATCCTGACCAGGGTGCTGCTTTGTTCTCTGTCCTGCATTTTTATTACTTGCAAGCTGGAAACAGCCTGAGGCCCACCAGTATCCATTTCAGCTAGAAAGAACCTAGACACATGCAAGAAATCTTTCCTCTGAGCCAGAGTAGAGCAACGATCAGTGCAGTTTCTCACTTGGCCTCCAAAGCTGTCCTGTTCTCTTTGCCACTGCTGGTGCTCACCTCCTCAGACTTTATCCTTCCCTCTTCCCTTGGCCTTGCCATGGTGGCCCAGATCATGAACTTGGCTTCACTGGTTGGACTGAATGTACCCACCTGCCCTGATCTGCTTTGCGAAGTGTCCTGAGAAGTGATTGTTTTTGGGTAGGTTCCTCCAACTTGTTGGATTTTTGGTTTCAGCCATTTCTAATTTGTTCTGCCCAGCAGTTCTTCATGACCCAATGTCAGGGCAATTAGAAAGAAGGATTAATGCTCAGAATAATAGGAGTGGGGTAAGAGGTCAGAGATCTGTACTTGAGTGATAGGAGGCTGGGAATTGATCTGATCTGATGGCAGAAGAATTTAGGAAGGTATGCGGGAGTTGATTTAGGGGACAGGCTATATTCCCATTACAGGGTAAAGAGCAGGGTGAAAAATGGGTCTTAATTAGGATTTTTGTTGTTGTTGCAAGTTCCATAATTAAACTTTGGCTAAGGTGAGAAAAAGAAGGCAATGCTTAGATGTTTCACAGTATCCAAAGACAGAAAGGCAGCAGCCTCCTGGGAATAACCTGGAACTAGGGCTCAAATGGTAATGCCATTCTCCATGTCTCTTTTCCATGCTTCTTTCTGTCTCTCTGCCCTATTTTACTTCCCTCCAGATTCTGGTGCAGAGGGCAGAAAGTGTGGGCGCCAAGATGGTCTCAGTCTTATATGTTAGAGGTATAGTAAGACAGAGATTAGCCTTTTTGTTATTCACTGTTGCATTCTCTCTTTCTCGTTTTCTTCTTTTTCCCCCTTCTCTTCTTTCAAGTTCCATAATTTTTGGGAATAAATACAGAACCAGCATAAGTCAGGCATTAACCCCCAGACCAATGAATTGTGGGAAGGGGGAGACACATTATAGAAACATGGCAGGTTTTGCTGCCATCATGTGGATGGGTTGAGGAGTGGCGATTTCTAGAAAAGTACA
>NW_012149618.1:9134157-9136948 GCF_000956105.1 Propithecus coquereli
ATCAGCCCTTTATCGGATTTGTAGCATGCAAAAATTTTCTCCCATTCTGTAGGTTGTCTGTTTGCTCTTGTGATCGTTTCTTTGGCTGTGCAGAAGCTTAGCAAAGTCTTTTATTTGAGTGCTTTAAAATTGTAAACTGTATTTCTGTCCCAATTGGATAAAGTGAGACACAAATATACAACGTGACTTAAGTCCAACATAAATCAAAGCCAAAGTGAAGAATGAGATTTAGGCTTCTGATTGCCCACATTTTCTGATGTGCCTACTGCTATTCACTTAAGTAGCTCTAGGGAGATTTTACTTCTAGAGAAAAATAATTGACTATATGATTCCAAAAATAAGAACGGCAGCCTTCCACATTGTTTTATGATGCTAGAGAGGAGTTGATAATCTATAAAGTTTCAGAAAACCAAGAAGAAATACATTTCATAACCTTGGATATAGCAGGAGCGCATCAATAAATATTTTTTGTTTCAGTTTGATTGAACACACTTTGCTGTAACACAAGGGCAAGAAAACGATAAACTGGGATGGTTGTACCCTTGACTCTGATCCCACTATAGTGTCACTAATCAAATATTAGCATATCAAAGGAAGAGTATGATTCAGACCCCAAAGAGCTTAGCTCTGGCTCTGCTTTTACTTATTTTACTGCCTGTGGCACTTTTTTGAGCCTTGGAGCCCTCATTTATGAAATAAAAGTAGTAATTACTTTCACTATTCACAGATTAATCTTGTGTAACAAACGAGATAATTTATATGAAAGCACCCTATAGACAACAACACTAAAAGTATTATGCATTTTTTACCTTTTATAAATAATACCCATTTCAGAAAATCAAAAAGTATAGAGAATTATAAAATGAACAAGCAAAAACAGTTTGATAATTTCAAGTCCCTCCCATCCCACCTTGGCGCATATTTCTCTGAGCCAATTACCTTTTGTCTCCATAATAAAGGATCTTGCATTTATTTAGCATTCTCAAAGCTATATATCAGTAAATAATTAACCATAATTTGGAAATATATTTGTGTCTCTCTATGCAATGTATAAGCAACCCATGTATACACAATATTTGAGACATTATGTAAATTACATCATGCTGGGACATTCTTTTGCTATCTGCCTTTTCTACTCAAATTATTAGTATTTTTGCATATTTTGCCCATGTTAACACATGAGCATTGGCTCATGTATTTTCAGTGCTGTAGCGTATTCCATTATATAAACAATCCATATAATTATTAATTCTCTCATCGTTGAAAAATTAACTCATTTCTTATCTTCTTTTTAAATTTATTGTTATGTATAGTTCTTCAGTCCATGTTCTTTTAAAATTACCCTGTGCACAGAACACTGCCCCTACTCAGTGGGGCTGTTTCAATGTCCTACGCCACTCACATCGCTGGCTATGGAGGTGGGATATGTGTCCTCCTCAGTTTTTTTGTTGTTGCTGTGAGATCCTTCTTGCTCCTTCTGACTTAAACCACCCAACATTTGACTGTCCTATCAGACATCACACTCAGTAACACCCCCTCGTTGTGGTTGCCTGCTTTCCCCACTTCACTCTCCCTTATTTCTCAATGATTTTTGGTCCTGATCACAGCCAGTCTTTTAGACAATATTCCTGCCTTAATTCTTGGTGACTTTAATATATTCACATAAATGATTCTTCTACCATCATGGCCTTGAATTACTTCAATTTCTCCCCTCCATCCTATCTTAGCCTCTCACTTACATGGTCATTTCCGTCACCTTTCCATAATCTCAGGCTCAAACATTCAGCTCTCTGTTTGCGTCGTCCTATCTTTTCAGCTTGCTCATTCTAGTATCACCGCTGTAACAATCCTTCAAGGCCCTGGATCTACAATCCACTGATTAATGTGACTTTTCACTCTCCCTAATCCATACTCATGTCCTGTTGACTCTCCTCCCACAGTTTAAACTCCTCCATCCATCATTAAAGCCATGTCCTTGTGTACACTCTCAACACTCTTGCTCCTTTCTTGCTGTGATTACTTGGTTGGCTGAACTTTGACCCTGGTGAAGTTCAACTCTCTTCCTACTTTGCATCATCACAGCAGAGGGAAAACACACAGCCATGCTTACAGGCCTCACTTTAAGTTCATCAACATTGATATAAATGGATCCTCGATGCTGCCTGCCAATCTTCTTTCCTTTGTCTATTTACTTTTTTATCAGTTATGTAGATGTCCCTGGGTAGGTGGAATAATGTCTGATCCTGTATTGTCTCTGTTTTGTACCTGTGAAAATAAACTTATAATTCATTATTAGTGCAGAATCGAACAGAATTAAGTTTTAGGAGCTAGACGTAGCCTGCAGACCTAAAGGTACAATTTGCATGTACTTGTATATGGGAGGCTAGCAAGGAATTTCCTTAATGACGATCTGTAGCGCTAGTCCTTCAAAGGCCTTTACTATCTCTTTTGCGTAAGGAGTTGGGGGGTGTGGTCCTGAGAATGTTATTTTCTTTTACAGTAGCCAAACAAAATTGTAGTTCCTGCCCCCAGCTTTCGCTATGCCACTTTCATGCTTTATTTTTCTCCATAGCATTTATCATCTTCTAGTATACCATACACTTACTTACTAATTTCATTTATTGTCTGTCTTCCTTAACTACAATAGAAGACACTTGAGAGCTGAGCTTTCTGTCTCTTTTGTTTTCTGCAGTATCCATGGTGGGTGCCCAGTAAATATTTGTTAAATACAAAGGCTGCGTAGCATTTCTTAGAATTATTCATAGGGTTCTTTCAGCATCTTTTGGTATTA
>NW_012149618.1:9148403-9167195 GCF_000956105.1 Propithecus coquereli
AAGATGAGGATTAATAAAGGAATGAGTGTCTTCTGATTCAATCCCCAGTTGAGACCAAAGCCATATGCACATACATGTATAAAGTGGCCAGCAAGTGGAGAAGAAATTTTCTGGGACTCCTTGATATGGAAGTCAAATGTACTATGATTCTAAAACCTTTTGGTGAATTCATAACAGGAGCTACAGTTAGGTTGGAGGATATGAGGATGTAATGGTTGATGGGAATTAGGTTAAAGTTTGTATGAACATTGGAATGTTCTAATGCACTTCATGTGAAGTGGTTGTATCTACTTTAGCTGAATGCATTATTGGTGTAAATATTATGTCTGACTGGGGAACACTTTCCTATCTAGTATTGTAAAATAGAAGCCATATTAGTTTGCCTTTCAGCCAGTATTAATTGGGCATTCTAAATGAGAATCTATAGAATTGCCTGAGCTCATAAAGGTTGATAATTTGAAATAGTATAGAATACCCAATGGACAAAAATCTATCACTACTTTAATTAAGAACAATGTTAGAAGCTGCAGTGCTGGTACTGAAAGTTCTCTGTACAATAGCCCTGCGTGGCTTGTGAAAAGGGTATATGACTAATGGAGATTCATAGTAGCTTACTGAGGCTTGAATAAAGTAGTGCCGCCTATAGCATCAGCAGTTGTTGATACGGTTTCAATGGTGCAAAAAATACACCAGCCTAAGGGAGAATGATGCTCAGTGATTGATCTTGCAAATTCTTTTAATTTTTTTCTATTTCAATCTCAGAAAAGAGCCAATTATAGTTTGGCTTTACATAGGAAGGATTCCCAATTTACATTTACCATATTGTCACAGGGTTTTTTTTTAAATTACCAGCTTATTTTCATAATTTTGTTGGAAGATACTTAGACTTAATACGGGTCTTGAGTGTAATAAGACATTATATTGATAATATGAAAATATTAGAAACTAAAGAGCAAGCTAGCACTGACTTATATGCAATGGTGACACTTATCACCAATAAATCCTGGTTGATAAATCCAGCAAAGGTTCAAGGGTCTGCCCAAATGATAAAATTCTTAGGAATAACCTGGACAGGAGCCACCATTGACAGTCCACAGATGACTAAAAATAAGCTGCTGTTGTTGCCTATCCTGAGAACTAAGTAAGAATCATAGCACATAGTTAATTTGTTCAAATTTTGGAGGATTCATATTCCACATTTAGGAATATTACTAAATCCTACCCATAAAATTACCTGAAAGAAGGTCATATTTGAATGGGGGCCCCAATGAAAGCAGACTATGAATTGCAAAAAGTGGCACCTCTCTCAATGTCTTTGGGCCTCCATGATCTACACTCAGATACAATTTTGGAAGTGTCTGCAACACATACTTATGTAGACTAGAGTTTATGACAAAAGCCTATGAGTACCACCAGCAGTGACCATTGGCAATAAGGACCAGAAATTTTCCCTATGCAGTGCTAATGTATACACCCTTTAAAGGACAATTACTGGCTTGCATTGGCATTAATCGAAACTGTCCCTATGACTAAAGGAATTTAAACTAATGTGGAAACTTGAAATACCCATAATGTCTTGGATGATATCAAAGAAACACTTTGATATGGGAGGCAGTCCCCGAAGAGTTCCATAATAAAATGGAAATAGTTTATAAAAGAACATGCTATTAGGAAGAATGCAAGGAGTTACTCATCATATTCAAGAAAAGGTGGCCTCTTTTCCCCTACAGTCAACTTTGGAACCACTAAAGGAACTGCTGGATTTTACTGTGACATCAGTCATGCCCTTTGAACAGCTCTCTAATGACCAAAAAATCACCTCTTGGTTTATGGAGGGCAGCTTTAAGGTGGACAGACAGTGCCTTGTTTGGAGGGCTGCCACACTATGTTTGACTGAT
Source organism: Propithecus coquereli (assembly GCF_000956105.1). Taxonomy (NCBI): domain Eukaryota; kingdom Metazoa; phylum Chordata; class Mammalia; order Primates; family Indriidae; genus Propithecus; species Propithecus coquereli. Next base: position 9,150,302 of record NW_012149618.1, read on the forward strand.
GGAAAAATTGATTAAAGAAGGCAAGAACAAATCAGCTCGGTATACTGAATTGCATGTTGTTTTCCTTGCAGTAGGGCTTCCAGAATTGAACAATGATAAGAGCTCCTATGTTTGGGTTTTTACTAACTCATGGGCAGTGGCTAATGTCTTGGACATATAGTCAGCTACATGGGCAATGGAAAACTGGACTAATAAAGAGATGCCTGTATGGGGCATGGCCCTATGGAAATCACTATGGGAATATAAGTAGTGCATTAAAATAGGACATCTTAATGCACATTAGAAGAACCTCCTTCTAGGAGTGCAAGGTGATCAGAACCACCAAACCTGGCATGCTCACTTGAGGAGGCCACCTAGGTCCATGAAATGAATTAACATGGAGGAGCTGAAGCAATATAAAGATGGGCTGGTCATTAATATATACCTCTTGCACCCTCTGAGGCACAAAATGCTAACAAGAACTGTCCTGTCTGCCAGCAGGAAAGACAGAGACTGCATATGTCTGTGGGACAGACTCCCCAGGAAGAAGGCCCTGCACAGAGCTGGCAAATACGCTACATTGGACTGATGCTGGTATTCTGAGTGGCTGTATATGTATCCGGACAGGAATAGATGTTTACTCTTGATTGGGCTTTGCCTATCTGTTGGTAGATGAAAATGCTCACAAAACTATAAAAGGACTGTAATGGAAGATACTGTGCCAACTTTGACTGCTGAGTTACATTTTTTTTAAAAACCAAGTAAAACAATTTACAGCCTGTAGTGTCCAACAATGGGTATCACATCAAGTAGACATATCATGTTGCATATTATCCTTAAAGTAATGGTTTAGTAGATAATTGGAACTATTAATATTTAAAATGGGTGGGGAATAAAGGCAGGAAAGGCTAGTTTTCATGCCTTCCTGAGGGTAAACTCACACTCAACATGATGGGGGCTAAGGGAGAGGTGGATATCATGTCTGACTGGGAACACATCCCTAACCTAGTACTGTAAAACAGAAGGCATGTAATTTCACCTAGATAGATTCTTCCACTTTTCTATGGGACTTGTAGAATGGGTGTGGAGGAATATGCTGGTATAACTATACAATTCTTCCCTACATCACCTCAATTTTCCTGTTTCCTACCAGTTGTGGTAGTCCCAGGACCATGGCTGCAACTGCAGGTTCCAGACGCAGGGGTGATTGCTACGCAAGAAACTGTAACTATACCTTTAAACATTTATGCCAGAATTCCTAAGGGCCTGATGGGCTGGACTGTGCCTTCATCCCATCTGGCAAAATTGGAGTTGACAGTGAATGCAGCTTTACTCCCTTGTGGTTGTAATAGCCCACTACTTCTGTACCTATGTAATTCTACCCTATATGAATGATGCTGTGGTTTGAATGTGTCCACCAAAAAACCATGTGTTGGAAACTTAATTTCTAATGCAACAGTGTTGGGGTATGGGACCTAATGCTATATAGGGCTCCAGTCACATAAGAGGATTAATGCTGATTATATTATAAAAGGGTTTGGGACTGCAAGTTTGATCTTTTACTCTCTCTCATCCTTTCTTAGCCCTTCTGCCATGAGCTGACATAGTAAGAAGTCCCTCGCCAGATGCTGGCCCCTTGATTTTGGACTTCCCAGCCTTCAGAACTCTGGGATAACAAACTTCTGTTCATTATAAATTACTCAGTCATTGGTATTCTGTTATAGCAGCAAAAAATGGACTAAGACAGATGAGAATGCACTGAGGTGGAGACTGTTGGTAGACTGGTATTATTGCTGACAATCCAGACCAGCACAGTGGCTGAACCTAACATCTGTTCCAAAGGTGGAAAAGTTTAGGTAAAAAGCAATGACAAATGGAGAGGAAGAGAAATAGTAGCTCAGGGTAAAGGAATGAATAAATGAATTATGAAATGAGAGAAATCCAATATTACATTGGTCCTTTGAGAAAGGCTCAGAGCAAGAGAACAATATTTTCTCTTAGTGCAATTATACCAGATACCCAAAAGGATGGCGCCATATGTTTGCTGAGATCACTTCTGCTTTTTGAACCTGACAAGGTCAAATGAAGCCTGCAAACCTGAGTGGCATTGCTCTGGGAGATATTTTGGTGAAATGATGAACTGGATCAATTGTTAGTTACTGAGTGGAACTCTACTAATATACTAGTATCTATGGACTCTTACTTCAGGTTACATCTCCTATAAAAGATATCATTTGGGAAGGAATTTCGAGGAACTACTCCCTACTGGGCCATTGGACCTTGCAGTGTACAACTCTTGGCAGACTGATTACTATGTAACTATAAACACTGATGACCAAATGCTTAGGAAGTTCCCTGGTTATAATGGAAAAAATACATAGCAGTGGTATGTCTGACCTGCCACAGTGTGTTATCCACAAATACATATCACCCGTTTTTGTGGATGGAGAGGTATTAAATAGAATAGGAAAGGATAATAGGTTTCTGAAGGGATTAAAGCAGTAGGCATCACATGAAAGCTTGAATTCCCCTGAAGAATAGCCCTACCATGGGAGGAAGAAGGCTGTGGGAGGCCTTACGGCATAGTCAAAATAAATTAAATCTAGGTGTGACTGCTACTCATCTAACCCTAGTATGGGGAAGCCATCATTTTGGGGTACAAAATAGGTATTCTAATTGCCCTTAGGCCATTAGCACCCAATGGCAAAAACATGAATGGTACAATTGCAAAGATGTGGAAACAACCCAAGTGCCCATCAATACATGAGTGGATTAATAAAATGTGGTATATGTATACCATGGAGTACTACTCAGCCACAAAAAACAATGGTGATCTAGCACCTTTTGTGATATCCTGGATAGAGCTGAAGCCCATTCTGCTAAGAGAAGTATCCCAAGCATGGGAAACAAGCACCACATGTACTCACCATCAAATTGGTATTAACTGATCAAGACTTAATGTGCACATATAGTAATAACATTCATTTGCTGTTGGACAGATGGAAGGTGGAGGAGGGAGGACAGGGTGGGTATATTCACACCTAATGGGTACGATGTGCACCATCTGGGGGATGGACACGCTTGAAGATCTGACTTTAGTGGGACAAAGGCAATATATGTAACCTAAACATTTGTGCCCCCATAATACGCTGAGAAAAACCCCACATGAATGGTAGATTTAGCAACATTGGTCCACAAGACAGAAAAGGGCTTTAGGATAGATAGATATCTATGTAGGCATCACGGAACAAGCTGAATTTTTTTTTTTTTTTTTTTTTTTTTTTTTTTTTTTTTTTGATGAGGAGTAACATTCAGAGGAAAAGATTTTGTGAACTAGAGTAAAAATATTAGAGGAAATTCTATTCCAGGGATGGGAGTCAATCTAAAAAGATTTTTAAAAAAAGTTCATTGAAGATTCAGAAATAATACTAGATAATGCTAGGACCCAGTGTTGGGAAAGGGTTTGTACTCTGACCCAACATGGCCTCTTGGCTATTTTAATATAGACAGAGGCCAAAGTAGCCCTAACTATTAAGGCTCAACAGGGATACCTATGGAAATCTTAAGGACTTTCAAACCTGTGAAAGTTCCCTGAGGGTACTTGTAATTTACGCTATGCATTATGAGTGCCCTTGCTTTAAGAATAAATCAGAATAAGACATTTCGTATAGTACAGTTAGTGGGGATAGCATAGAAGCTATGTTGAATATTATCCATGTCCTCCCTGTAGGAAGGAGGCCAGCCTTGCCATATAATAGCTTACAATGGAAAGCAGTCTCCGTATAAGCTTATAAACTGAAACAGTGTGACTAGCTTTGTCTTCAACTGACTTGAAATCTAGGAATAACCTAATCATAGCAAATTGTAACAACACCTGTCCATAATAAAATCTGGTATACAACCAAAGCCCAATTCTGTTGATAAGGCATAGTACATACTTCTGTAATTCTTACCGTAATGGAATTGAATTATACAATGACCATATTGCAATATGGTGTAACACTGACATAGTTGGTAAAGTTCAACTACCTCATGTATATAAGTTATGTGATAATACTGATATTGATTATAAAACGTGTTGGGAGGTTGAATTAAAGCCTCCTCAGGATATAATACCAATGAAAAGTGACTGACTTGAGGAAGAATTGGATTTCTCTAACCATCAGCTAATTTCTATTCAATATAGTTCTGTATGAGTTTAGCATGAGGTATAAATAGTGGTAGATCAGCCAGGCATGGTGGGTCACGCCTGTAATCCTAACACCTTGGGAGGCCGAGGCAGGAGGATTGCTTGAGGCCAGGAGTTTGAGACCAGCCTGAGAAAGAATGAGACCCCATCTCTTCAAAAAGCAGAAAAATTAGCCGGGCATGTTGGCGCACGCCTGTAGTCCCAGATACTCAGGAGGCTGAGGTGGGAGGATCACTTGAGCCCAGGAGTTTGAGGTTGCAATGAGCTATGATGAAGTGACTGCACTCCAGCCTGGGCGACACAGCGAGATCTGTCTCAAGAAACTAAAAGCAAACAAGCAAACAAGCAAACAAACAAAACCACCCAAACAGAAAACAAAATAGTAGTAGATCAAAAGAGGAAACTAGTAATCAAATTAGCACAAGAATATAAAAATGTACATAAAGTCTTTACTGGATGGATTAGTTGTGTATCCCTAACCCACATTGACTCCTTCAAAGGTCAGACATACTCATACTAATACTATTGCTGTATCTGTTATATAAATGCTAGTCTAAATATAGATGCTCAGACAAACATGAGCATTTTGCTGTTGGAAATCCTAGGTCAAGGGCCAGGATTTAGTCTGTGTAGTAAAGGACTTGGGCACTCAAACTCTACACATTCCAAAGTAAGGACTGGGCTCTTCTCCAACTTCTGGAAGATAAACTTTGAGCCCTGGAATATACTTCCTAATGTGAATGACGTTGGGCCATGACACACAGTTATGTGCCTCTCTCTTCTAAGAACCCTGGTGACTGCATTGAGCCCACTTAGATAACCCAGATTAATCTTCCCATTTCAAGATTCTTAATCACATCTCTAAAGTCTCTTCACTATAAGACAACACATTCACAGGTTCTGGGAATTAGGACATGGACATCTTTGGGGAGCCATTATTCAGCCTATCACCCTGACCAAAGCAGGCAGGTGTAAGAAAAGCTCCCAAGCAAACCCTCTGAAAAATGGCACCCAATGAAGTCCCTATATCAGGAGGTAACATGAACTCTGTACCGGCTGTGTGGAAGAGCACTGCCAAAGGGCAGCCCCTGCTCCATTCTGGTGATTGTTATTGTTACTGTGTAGGTACTAGAGTAGGTGAGTAGGAGACAGGGATGAGACTGGATGCAGGGGCTTAAAGATTGGTTGCAGGTGTTAGAATAAATAACTCTTAAACAGAAGCTAACTAGAGTAGCTAATAACCACTGACAAGAATGGGCTTTGACTGGCTTGTCAGCATCTCTGCCACCTTACATGAACTTTGGCTAATTATGATATCATTGACACTGTGGTTTTAAATTTTCTCTGCCTTTGAAATCACCATGACAGTTTCAAGATAATCATACAAAGTATGAAAATGGGAGGGAACCCAATTCTAGGAATTACTACCCAAATTCTTAGTAAAAGCCAGTCTCCTGGTCTTGAATATTCCTCTCCTCAATCAGTAAGACTAGAAAAGATCTAAAACTACTTCTTCTTGGGGCAGCTGCTCTCTTTTGAGCCTGCCCATTGTCTTCCCTGAGAGTGTACTTTTGCTTTCAGTAAGAAGCTGTCTCTTGCTTAGCTTACATGATGCATCCTGAAATTCTTCCCCAAGGAACACCTGGAACTTGGAAAAAAATCCCAGTAACATAGTAAGGTTGGTCCACAGCTGCCAGAGAAGACAGTAACCCAATGTGTGTGTAAAACAGTTCAATTTTTGAATGTCAATAATTTATTCAAATTTTTAAGTTTAAAAATATACTACAGAGGTCAAAACAGAGCAGATCTGTGTTCTGTGCTGTTCATACTTTTACAATGACAATGAAACTGTGTTTGAACAAAGTATGAAGATAACTTTGTTGTTTTCCTATAGGCGGGAACTTTTTTTCCTAACGAGGAAAAGAATATTATGATAATAAAATGTAATTTAGAAAATGCTCTACGTTTAATCCTTATGACTGCTATGTGAGGTTGCTTTTGTTGTCCCTATTTTCAAGAGAAGAGTCCAAAGAATTTAGAAGGTAAAGAAAGGGCTTATGCAAGGCCACTAAGGGGCAAAGCTAGGACTTTATTCCAGGTCTTTTCCTTCCAAATTCCATGTTTTTCCCACCTACCTTTCTGTATTCCCTTTCTCTATCCATAACTAAGTCCCCACACTTATCATGCTGGTCATCCTCCCTTAGGGTTTTCATGTAGATTATGCTGGGAACTGTTTTCTCACAAATCAGAGGTACAGAGTGACATATGGCATCCTCTCTGCTTTGTTCACAGATCTGCAGACCACAGCTCAAAGCATGGGCTTGCAGATGCTGAAAGAAAATAGGATGCAGGTTGTATCCAAAACTGAATCACTGTCCACGTACAGCAAGAAAACACATTTTCCCACCATTCTTGCAGTATCGGTAAACGTGATAAAACCACCCATATTTCCCCTCCTCCTTTAAGAGAAGTTAAGAAAGAATCTGTAGCTCTGTTTTTCAGGAAGGTCTCAGAAGATGGGAATGTTAGAGATAAGCACAGAGAATGGCCTTGAATGGATACTTCTTTTTGCATTTTCAGTCTCACTTCTGATCCTTTTAACTGAACAGAACTCTTCTGATCTGCACGTCCACCTCCCTTCATCCCCTCCTGTGACTGTGTTTTGTGTACTCCACACATTGACAGTGGCCAGCCATTGGTTGGCTTTTACTATTGACTCTTTTTTATGTTGTGTTTTTCCTTTGCAATCTCCATTCAGTACTTTGGCATTAAAAAAGCTTGGTACGAATAAAAACAACATAATTCTCCCCTTTTCTGTCTCTGTGATAAGCCAACACCAGAATAAGCTGTGACCATCTTCCGTGGCTAAAATGACTTTTAAAACTTGTGGCTGTCTATACAGTGCTGAAACAGGATGCGCAGGACCTTGGAGCAGGGCCATTAGTCAGCGAAGGAACTTCCCTGTGCAGATGTGCAGGGAGGATATCGGAGGTTGAATTTTTGCCTTTGTTTTTCCTGTTTGCTGCCAACCACAAGTTACAAATTGGATACAGATTCCTTAACCTTTGGCCAGCTCTCACTTTTATGCTGTCTGATTTATATGTAAACAAAGTTACAAGTTTGACTTAATTATATTTTCCTTAAGTTTGTCCACCTTATTTTGGGGAAGGTTGTTTAGTTTATGATTTCCTTAAATCTGGTTAACTCTTGACTTTCTGGAACATTTTGCTGCAGCATTACCCAGGAAGTTTCAACCTAAGAACAGCCACTCAGTCCGCCTGATCCGAACACCAAGTTACAGTCTTACAACTACAGACTGTTCCTTAGTGCTGAAAACAACAACTGGTAGCACAACCTTCCTTTCCATAAATAGATCAGGTAAGAGAAGTGAGAAGGAAGTAAGTGAAGGCAGGTATGACTCTGACTTTCAGTCGTGTCTAGAAATGGCTCCCAATAGAATGGAATCCATATTTTTCCCCATCCCCACGGTAAAACACTTATTTGTATTTGATATAGCCTTAGATTATAGTTTATTTTTGTGTTTTGAGCTCTAAGGAAAAAGCCTTCTTATATCAACCTAGAAACTTCTCTGGAATCTTTTGTGTTGGTTGCCGTATTAGTTTCCTAGGTCTGCCATAACAAATTACTGCAAACTGGGTGGCTTAAAACAACAAAAATTCATTTGCTCACAGTTCTGGAGGGTAGAAGTCTGAAGTCAAGGTGTTGGCAGGGCCATGCCTTCTCTAAAGGCTATGAGTAAGGGCCTTGCCTCTCTCCTAGCTTCTGTTGGTTGCCAGCAATCCCTGGCATTTCTTGATGTGTAGATGCGTCGTTCCAGCCTCTGCCTCTGTCTTCACCCAGACTTCTCTTCTGAGTCTCTCTGTGTGTCTTCTCCTCTTAGGTTAAAGACAACACTCAGTGGATTTATGGCTCACCCTAATCCAGTATGATCTCTCATCTTAACCAATCATAGCTGCTAAGACTCTATTTCTAAATAAAGTCACATTCTCAGGGTCTAGGTAGACATGAATTTTGGGGGACAATATTCAACCCACACAGTTGCTATTCACTGATTTAAGCTAAGTACGTATGATGTCAAATGTGAAAATGTCAGTTACATATCTGGAAGTTTTATTTATTCAGTCAACTGAGGTTTGACATTTTGAGTATGGAGACCCAAATTTTTTTTAGGATGCTATCAAAGTTTAGTAGATAGAACTCAGTTATTCTTTTTGTTCACATGTGGACAGTCTATAAGCATTTCTCATGTATTCAGCACAGACAGATATTGTATTGGAGCAGTCAAGGCAGAAAGGACAAAATCCAGAATGCAGGCGGAGCGTTTTGAATCCTCTCTGCCAAGGGCAACACAAAGATGCACCCTGCTAAGCCCTACAGAGGGATTCAGACTAACACCTACGCTATTATTTTATGAAAGTCCTTCTTGTCTAAGCTTTGGCTTATAATTGAGTTTTAGAATTGAAATATAACACACTACCTACATTTCCAAGACCCAGTGGAAAGCCTGTCTATTAATAGTTGAAGTAGAATAAATAACTTCTTGCCTCTCACACTAGGGAAGAAGACCTGTCTGGGAGCTGCTGAAATATTTCAGTGATATGCTAATGCAGAGCTATTGAAATTTACTCATTTAAAAAAACCTAACCTTGAGTAATCCATTAGTGCTGTGCCTAGTCTTCAATTTGACCCAATTCAGCAATAACTGATATATTCTGGGAAAGAAGGAGAAAGGAGCAGGGAATGAGCATAGTCATTGAGTGACTTTCTTTCCAGATTTCTTAACTTAATTTCTGGTCTTTAATTAGTCTCTCATCCTCTCTTCTGAATGTGTCTAGACATCTGCTTACCAGTAGAAGCTGATGATAATAAGGGAAAATTTATAGGAGTAAAATTTATATGAGTGCCTGAAGGTGCTGCTTAGGCATATGGATGGTGGGAGGTCCAGAATCTTGGGAGATATGGAAGATTGGCCTTGGTGATAAAATGTTGGGAGTCATGGGAGAAGTGCCTGCCTGGGGAACAGCAAATGGATGTAGGCAAAGTAGACATGAGGACGCTTGCAGCACAGAAACTGGATGAATCACAAGACAGAAATACTGAGACAGTTATAGTTAATCTGTGTCCTGAAGGCATTCATTTAATATTTTATCTGCAGTCTCTGCCCTAATAAAAATATTTCCCCACATCTACTAAATTTATAGAGCTATGCATGGGTTATCCATAGGCGAGCATGATAAATGATAAAGATAAATAATTATAACAGCAATTTGCTTTATTATAACAAGGAAGCATTATTAGTAAGAACTTGTTGATTCCTGAATTAGCAATTGCTCAAGCTGACTGTGGTTATTCTAGTATTTTGAAACAAATTATTAATTCTTTTCTACCTGATAATTGACAATATATAGATTTTGAAGAGATAGTATTTTATTTTTTTCTCCCACACTGATCACTTTCAGTTTACTGTGGCTTCTGAATTCTATTTATTTATTCTGAAACTATTAATACATTTACTTACCTAGTGAGTTTATTAGATTGGTTAAGAAACTAAGTGTAAACTAACGAGTGCAATTCTTCATCACTGTCTGCAGTTTCAATCATCATAATATTTGTACAGTGTGAAAAAGATGTCAGATGACTGCTAGGATTATCTGCTTTGAAGAGATTTATTAAATTGGTAATTATTTTGCTTACAATGCCAGCATTAAATTAATTTATTTCAAAATGTTAGAAGCAGACACATTTGTGAAGATACCATCTTTTTTTCCAGGTATTTATGACAGACAACCACTCCACCAAAGGAAAAGCACTTCAGGCAAATAATTTGTTCAAGTTGTAATCAAATATTTCAGCATAATTTTCATTTATTCATCCATTTGTTTACTCAGAGAATGGTCATTTTTGAGAGAGATCCTACTATGTGTCACTCACTCTTCTAGACACCAGTGGTATAGGAGACAAAACAAGCCCTACCCTGCCACTAGAGCTCATTTTCCAGTAGGATGTAGTGGGGGTAACAGATGATAAACAACAACAAAAAATACTTAGCATCTCAAGTGCTGTCAAAATGTGCAGTGCCGTGAAAAAATGTGGAGCAGGGTAAGAGAATGGTGGGTGAAACGGGATGGTGGCTTTTCGGCAGAGACTTTAAGGAGTGAGGTAGCCACGGGCAGGGGTGGACTTACTGTCAAGCACATGAAGCTTAAACTTCAGCTACTTTCACTTGCTTGGGTCTCTGAGTGGTGAGAGTTGCTGGGCACTGTATTCTTAGTGGGCAGTGGAAGCCAGATTGCTGCCGGGAAATATTTCTGTATAAGTAAGCATTTCTGTTACAATGCTGAAGATATCTCCAAAGAAAATGAAAGATGACTTCAAAGTAACCTCCAGACCTCCAGTAATTTGCTGTAATTTCTGTTCTCATTCCACATAAATATTAACCTAATTTTGTATTTGTGACTTTATTTCTTTTTCCGAAAGCACATTCTCGGTATTAATTATATAAGCTTCAGTTCCAGAACAACCTTTATCCTCTCTGGTCATGACTCAGAGGGGAAGAGGGAGATTGACAGAGGGACAGCAAGGAGGCCAGTGTGGCTGGAGCTCAGCATGCATGAGGCAGGTGAGCATGAGGGCAGCAAAGTCATGCGGGCCGTGGGGTGGGCAACAGGCCTCCTAAGGAATGTGGGTTTTATTCTAATTAAGTTGTGAAGCTAATTAAAATTTAGATCAGAAGAATTACTGGGTAAGACTTACATTTTAATCAGATTCTTTTAAAGGAATCACTCTGGCTGCTCTGTGGAGTTAGAGTAAAGGAGGCAAGAGTAGAGGCGAGAGACCTGGTAGGACAGTGCTGCTGTAGGAATCTAGCCAAGGGGGGACGGTGGTTGGGGCCAGGTCAGAAGCTACAGAGGTGGTGACAAATGCCAGGATGATCAGGTATATATTTTTTTGAGACAGGGTCCCACTGTGTCACCCAGGCTGGAGTACAGTGCTGTGATCATAGCTTGCTGTAGCCTTGAACTCCTGGGCTCAAGTGATCCTTCTGCTTCAGCCTCCTGAGTAGCTGGGACTACAGACACACCACTACACCCAGCTATTTTTTTATTGTTATTATTTTTTGTAGACGTGGGGTCTTGCTATGTTGCCCAAGCTGATCTCGAACTTCTGGCCTCAGCCTTCCAAAGTGCTAGGATTACAGGTGTAAGCCACTGTGCCTATCCAAGATCAGGCAAATATTTTTAGGGCAGAGCTGAACTGAGAACATTTGCAAGTGAATCAAATTGGTTAATAAGGAAAAGAAGGGAGTCATGGTTTTTGGCCTGAGTGATGGCTGGGTGGAGGTGCTATTCTTGAATTAGGAACTTGAATCAAGAATTCAGCTTTGGAGATATTAAGTTTTGAGATAGACATCCAGGTGGAGATATAGAGTATATGAGTCTGTCACAGTCACTTTTTCATTCTTCCTTTTTCTCCTCTTTCCCTCCCTCCCTAACTCCCTTCTTTTTTTGTCTGTTGATTGATTGACTCATTCATTCATTGAGTATACTTGTTGAACAGCTCTCCAGTGCTGGGCTTCGTGCTAGGTATTGGGATTACAAACATGAGTAAGATGTGATCTAAGCCTTCAACTCACTTTGTGATCTTAATATAATAACTTTTTTGATGCATTAAACAGTAGAGGAAACAACTCAGTCAAGCTAATAACTTGATATTTCATTGAGTCTAAGTAACTATGAATTGTAAAAAATAAAATTCATAATAATTTTCAAAGAAAAAAGAAAATACTACTAAAATTAACATAAACTTTAATTTTAGGATATTGATTTTAGATACAACATATTAAAAAGTGTATCTTAGAATTCAGAAACTATAATGCTATTGTTTACATCTATTGGGCTCTGATTTTCTAAGCTCTTGGCACACTTTGTGTCATTTAATCATCATAACAAACACTTGAGATAGCTAATTTTACAGATGAGGAAGCTTAGGCATAAAGAAGTTAAGTAAAGTGGCAAAGCTGGAAACTAAACTAAAGATATCTGATTAAAAGTGGGCATTGTTTAGGGTAGGGCTATTGAAATAAGTTACTGTAGTCAGGTTTTTGCCAAAGCAGCTAACACCAAATCTAATTGATGAAGGCAGAAACATGAGCTTGCAGAAGGTCTAGCTCATGTTTGAATCACTTTTAGTGAATAATTTTTTAGGAAAAAATGATAAATTCCAGAGAAGACACATCATAGCACATCTTTAAAAATTTTTATAGAATTATCATATATTTTCAGACTTTTTCCATTTCCTGAATAAAATTTCATTCTGTAAAAATTCAAGTACTAAGCTGTAATATAGAACAACAACAACAACAAAAAGTGGGCATTTAATCATTTTGTGAAACTTACTTTAAGAGTTGAGAGACCTGGGTTCTAGTCCACATTCCATTTCTAAATTTTTAGGCAATTGTCATCGGATTTTAGCATCAGTAAAGTTGGATTTGAAAATCTCTGGGCATCTTATATGTTCTACTAAGATTGTAACAATAAGTACTGCATTTTATTATGAGATATAGTTCTCATTTTTAAAATGGCTTAGATAATAAATAAATATAACTATTAATTGTTCAATACCTACCATGTGCCAGGTTGTTAGGTACTTTATACAGGTTGTCTAATTCAATAATCACAATAGCCCTGCAAGGTCAGGTTTATTATTATTGTGTTATAGGTGAAGAAACAAATTAAATAATCTGCTGAAGGTCTAACCCAGTTTTCAATCCAAATTTCATGGTCTTTCCACTAGGCTAGTGTTTTTCCAGAAAGGCAGGGATCATCTTAAATGCAAAACTCCAAAAAATGTGTCAACTCTCAGGAAAAAACAGGACATTTTGGGAAGTGCGAGTCTAGTTAGCAGAAGAGGGTGTTAAAATGCTGACGCTGTTTGCCACAACTGCAGCCTCGTGAGGGATTTTCAGATAACTTCACACTCCTGTTTGGCAAGCTTTTTGTAGAGAAGAACCTGCCAAGATTCACCCATTAGTAAAATCTAAGATTTCCTCAGGAAGCTCTTCTGTCATTAATATCATATTATGTAAATTATCCTGTAGACATCCAAATGTTTAGGAAAAAAGAACCATTCTGGACTTTCTTGGAAGTCTACGTAACAATTTTAATTATTTAAAGGTCTGCTTTGAGCATGAAGTATACTGATATTTGTGTCCATTGGTATTCTTAATGTTAAACATAAACAAATGTTGAAGGAATAGTATAAAGATCGCCATAACCCATTACCCAGCTTCAACAATTATCAATATATTGCCAGTCTTGTTTGATCTATCACTGCTTACTCCTTGCTGTTTTTCTCCCTTGCAGCTTTATCGAGGTACATTTTACAGTCCATAAATTAACCCATTGTAAGTGTACAATTCAATGATTTTTAGTAAATTTATAAAGTTGTGCACATCACCACAATGTTGTTTTAGAGCTATCATTACTCCAGAAAATTCTCTCGTGTCCATTTGCAGTCAATCCCCCTCCTATACCCAGCCCCAGGAAATAGTTATCTGCTTTTTGAATTTATATATTTGCCTTTTCTGGATATTTCATATAAATAGAATAATATAATATTTGTGCTTTTGCATCTGGTTTCTTTCACTTAGAAAAATGAGGTTAAGGTTCATTCATGTTTTAACATGTATAAGTAGTTTGTTGATTTTTATTGCTGAATAGTATTGCATCATATGAATATGCTACATTTGGTTTATTTATTCACAACTTAAAGAACATTTGGGTTGTTTTTGGCTGTAATGTATAATGATGCTATAAATATCCACATACAAGTTTTTGCATGGACATATGTTATCATTTTCTTTTTGGTAGATTTCTATGCATGGAATTGCCAGGTTTATGTTTATGTTTAGTGAGTTTATGTTTAACTTTTTAGATAACCGCCAAACTATTTTCAAAATGACTTCACCATTTTATGTTTCCTCCAGCAGTATATAGGGTTACAGGTGCTCCACATCCACACCAAAACTTACCTGTCTTTTAAAATTATAGCCATCCTAGTTGGGTACATAGTGGTATCACATTGTGGTTTTGATTTGAATTTCTCTAATGACTGATGATGTTAAACATTTTACATTTTCTTATTAGCCTTTTATAAATCTTTGGTGAAATGCTTATTAAATATTTTGCTTAATTTGGGTTGTTTACCTTTTTATTCTTGAGTTTTAAGTGTTCTTTTTAAATTTTGTACACAATGCCTTTATCAAGTATATGATTTGCCAGTATTTTCCCCGAGTCTCTGGTTTGTCTTCTCATTATCTTACTGGTGACTTTTGAAGTCAGAAAGTTTTTAATTTTGATTACATCCAATAGATCATTGTTCTCTCTGATGGATTATACTTTTGTTATTAAATCTAAGAATTCTTTGCCTAAACCAGGGTTACAAAGATTTTCTCCCTTGTTTCCTTGTAGAAGTTTTATAGTTTTAGCTCTTATATTTAAGGTCCATGATACATTTTGAGTTAATTTTTTTACAGTGTCAGGTAAGCAGCTAAACTAGTGATTCTCAATTGGAGGCAATTTTGCTCCCCTGAGGACATGAAACATAGGAGACATTTTTGGCTGTCATATCTTGGGAAGAGGGACTACTGGCATCTGGTGGGTAGAGGCCAGAGATGTTACAAACTGTCATCCTAAAACACTTAGAACAACTCTTCCCACAAAGAATTACTGGCCTCAAATCAATAGTGCCCAGGTTGGGAAATCCTGAACTAATATAATAAGAAGGCAGCGTTAATAGTGTATAGGATATGGACCCAGACGTGCCTCTATGGAAATGAAACTACTGATTTTTCACTGCTTTCCCGCTCTGATAGAGCTACCACCCCAACTATCTACTGTGAGTGGGGGAGATGTGGAGAGACAGGAATGGGAATAACTCCAGGTAAGAACACCAGAGACAGCCACACTGTTCTTACTTAAAGTTCAGTGGTGTTTCCATCAATAATCACTTCTTAATTTGTTGTATGCCTTTGATCCATTTCCAAAGCCCTGTAATGGTCACCTTGGACAATTTTGCCTTGTTTTGTCATTGCATTTTGGGAGGACTCGCTGCCATCAGGACGTCCTACTATATTTCTAAGTTTTAAAGGGGCCAAAAAAGTCAAAGAACAAGGAAAACATTAAATGTATATTTGAAAATACAGTTATTTATTGATTCATCAAATATTTATTAAACACTTAGGCTACAGCAGCTGGCGATGTGGCAATGGTGAGCAAAATGCTGTCCCTACTCTTACGATGCTTACAGTTCAGTGGAGGAGACAGAGAGTTAAACAAGCATGATGCCTGGCTCAGCTCAGTGGGTGGGTCTACATTCAACCCTTGATGCCCTCACTTCCTGGTGTGTGATGTCCAGCAAGTGATTTGATGCTCTCTAAGCTCAGTTTCCTCATCTGTATAGTGGGGTTATTAACAGCATCTACCTCATATGATTTCTGTGAAGCTGTTTTCATGTATGTAAACATCTTCACACAGTGCCTAGCTTCTAGTAAATAGTCAATAACTGTTTTCTTTCTATTATATAATGTAATCAATGCCATGTTTAGAGTAAGCATGTGATACTATTATCCAGAGGAAATGAATTCAAAACTGAGACCTGAAGCACAAGTAGGAATTATCAGTGAGGGAGTGGAGAAAGGATATAAGGAAGAAATTTCCAGAAGAGGACCAGAGGGAGGAGAGAGCATGACCAAGATGAGCACAGAGACATGGACAAATTCTACAGGCACTAGAAGCTTTGGAAGGGTATGTGACATAACTCATACGATTCACTAGAAATAAACCTTTCTGATGTTTGTAGGGGATAAGAAATTGAGTTGGCTTTTCTGTTTTTTGGTCTTATTCTCTTCTATATTCCCATTTTCTGTATGGAACCTGGACTGTCCAGTAACCCCAATTATATACTCTATATTTCACTCCCTCCCTGCATATCTTCTCTCAAGGAAGTAGGAATTAAGAAAGAAATTGTACCATGTAGGTTTAGAAATATCGTTTGCAACCATTCTGTTTTCCCAAAGTCAGATTTTTGTGCCATTCTGAGCCTGAAACCCATCCATCACCTCTCATAAGAAACTCAGTTAATTTTAAAAGATGACAAATGTCCTTCAAAATAAGAGAACCCCAAAAATGAATCAGTTGGGGAAAGTAATAGAGAAATAAATCCACAGTGGGAAATGTGAGGCTTTTTTTTTGTTAACAGCTTTGTTGTGATGTCATTTACATACCATACAATTCACTCAGTGAAAGTGTACAATTTAGTGGTGTTTAGTGTATTCACAAGGTTATTCATCCCTGACCACAACAATTTTAGAACATTTTCATCATCCCAGAAAGAAATCCTGCATTTCTTAGAAGTCACCCTCATTTTCCCCATTCTTCCTAACCCTGGGCAATTACTAATCTACTTTATGTCCCTCTAGGTTTGCCTATTCTGGATATTTTATATAGATGGCATTCTACGATACATGGTCTTTTGTGGCTGGCTTCTTTCACTTAGCATGTTTTCAAGGGTCATCCATATTCCAGCATGTATTAGCATTTCATTCCTTTTTGTTGCTAACATTCCATTATATGGATATACCATATTTTATTCATTCATCAACTGATGCCCATCAGTTTATTGGTATATAGGAGTGGAATTGCTGAG
>NW_012149618.1:9168200-9170159 GCF_000956105.1 Propithecus coquereli
ATGTCATCCATGAATAGGGTCAGTTTTATTTCTTCCTTTCTAATCTATATGTCTTTTATTTATTTTTCTTGTTTTATTGCATTGGCTAGGACTGCAAATGTGATGTTGAATAGGACTGAATAGAAATGAACATCTTTGTTCTTGATCTTGATCTTAGAGCAAAGCATTCAGTCCTTCATTATTATTATGCTAGCTGTAGCTTTTTTGTTTGTTTGTTTTGTTTTATTTTTGTTTGGTTTTTGAAACAGGGTCTCACTCCATCCCCTAGGCTGGAGTGCAGTGGCATGATCATAGCTCCCTGCAACCTTGAACTCCTAGGCTTCAGTGATCCTGCTGGCTCAGCATCTTGAGTAGTTAGGATTACGGGTGTGTGACACCATGTCAAGCTAATTTTTAAAAAATTTTTTTTTATAGAGACAGGTTCTTATTATGTTGCTGAGGCTGGTCTCAAACTTCTGGCCTCAAGTGATCCTCCTGCTTTGGCCTGCCAGAGTGCTAGGATTATAGGCGTGAGTTATTGTGCCTGGCTTGTTGTTTTTTTGTATGTGCTCTTTTTTATTAGATTGAGTAGATTCTCTTCTGTTTTTAATTTACTGAGAGTGTTTCACATGGTTAGATGTTGGCTGGTATTTGGGGAAAAATCTTGGGAGAGTAGAGAAAAACCACTTTCCAAACTGAGAAGGATCTGAGAGACCAAAGAATGACTGTGACAAATCCAGCTTGGAGAGTTAGATGAGTTTATTAGAGGTTAGTCACTAGGTACTTGCTCCTGGGCTGCACAGGAATTTTTTCACAGGAGCTCCTTGCATGCAAAATCTGCCTCTGCCCACCCTGTGGTGTTGCTTTCAATACCTTCCCAATGAGTAATGCAAAATTTTTACATTGTATCTTTGCTTGTTCACAGTGAAACAAACCACACAGGTGCAGTACCATCATCATACACAGTCATGCAACCCATGTTATGTTAATGATACTAAAATTTTTCATTAGGTGGAGATTTTAGTATTACACTTAGCTAAGCACTATAGGGCAGCCAAAGCTGTTCTAAAGCAGTCAGGCTTGGTGAAAGCCAGCCACTCAAGGCAAGAAAGTGCTGAGGCACCCAAGAAAGTGCTGGGCACTTCCCCTGACCGCCACTGCAGTAGCTATCTTGGTACTTGCTTAATCTACTTCGTAACAATTTTGCTGAATATTCCAGGCTAGCACAACAACAGTGTTTCTGTTATTTTTCCCCTACTGGGGCTACAATGGCATCGCCTGGAGATTGGTGAAGTATTAATAGAACCAGGGTGCACCCAAAATTGGTGTGTGCACTATCGTGCTGGTGGGTGATACGTGTTTCTTGCTGGCGCTGTGCTCGGTAGCCATATGAGCAGATACTGAGTGCACAGCCAAGCTTGCCTATGCCATAATCCTCTCTTATGTCATTTTAGCTTACATTTCCCTAATGACTAATGATGTTGAGTATCTTTTCATGTGCTGATTGGCGCTTTGCATATCTTCTTTGCAGAAATCCCTACTC
This sequence comes from Propithecus coquereli, assembly GCF_000956105.1. NCBI lineage: Eukaryota > Metazoa > Chordata > Mammalia > Primates > Indriidae > Propithecus > Propithecus coquereli. Next base: position 9,169,723 of record NW_012149618.1, read on the forward strand.
AGATCTTTTGCCCATTTTAAAATGGAGTTGTCATTTTATTATTGCATTATAAGTATTCTTTTTTTTTAATTTCAGCATATTATACAGGTACAGATGTTTAGGTTACGTATGTTGCCCTTGTGCCCCCTCCCCCCCCAAGTCTGAGCTTCAAGTGTGTCCATCTGCTGGGAGGTGTGCATCGCACTCATTGTTTGTGCATATGCCCGTCCCCTCCTTTCCCCTGCCCCCTCCTCCTGCCCAACATCCAATAAATGTTATTATTATATGTGCATTTATGTATTGATCAGTTAATACCAATTTGATGGTGAGTACATGTGGTGCTTGTCTTTCCATTCTTGGGACACCTCACTTAGTAGAATGTGTTCCAGCGCTTTCCAGGAGAATACAAGAGGTGCTATATCACCATTGTTTCTTAAAGCTGAATAGTACTCCATGGT
>NW_012149618.1:9171254-9181516 GCF_000956105.1 Propithecus coquereli
CCATCACATAATCTAAGGTCTTGAAAATTTACCTATTTTTTAAAATAGTTTTATAGTTTTAGCTCTTTAGTTGAAGACCCATTTTGAGTTAATTTTTGTATATGTTGTTATTAATATGTAGAGGTCCAACTTCATTTTTTTCGCATGTGAAAATTCAGTTGTCCTAGTATCATTTATTGAAAACGCTATTTTTTTTTTTTGACACTGAATTGTCTTGGCACCCTTGTCAAAAATCAATTTGTTAGGACTGGTGAATGGTGTAAACAGGTGGCAAGGAAGGGGCTAACGGTGGAGAGCAGGAACCAAATTGTAGCCAAGAATCAAATTGCAGCTAGGAACTGATCCCTGGTAGGAACATACATAGTAAAAAGTTCCTAGTAACCTTTAACTGACCCAGAGCTCATTACTGTCCAATTAGCATAACATAGATGGAGCCTTGTTAGAAATTCTGGAGAAGACTCATGCACAGAAAGGGAAACTGTTACATAACCAACCTGTTATGTAACCTGTTATGTAATGTTATGTAACCCCAACCTGTCAATCATCTTCAAAGGTGGGAAACGATAACCAATCCTGACAGGAGAAAGGCGGGACAAACTACTGAGCTTATGAAAGGCAGCGTGGGCTCAGACTTTGGCATCTTTCTCCACTCATGGAGACTGGCCCGTTTTCCTCTCTCTGGAATGTATTTTCACTTTGTGTAGCTTCCTTCTGTACTTTCATTCTTTCTTTTATGCGATAAACTGTATAAAATTGCTCTGTGTCTGTGATCACTCTGTCATCGGCTTGCCTCAGTACCAGTACTCATTCTTGACACTGGGAACAGAGGGAGCAGGGGACCAGGGAACATCCACGGAGACAAACCTAACAAATTGACCGTAAATGTAAAGGTTTATTTCTGGCCTCTCAACTCTATTCCACTGATCTCCATGTCTTTCGTTATGCTAGTGCCACATACTGTCTTGACTATTGTAGCTCTGTAATAAGTTTTTAACTTGAGAAATGTGAGTCCTCTAACTTTGTTTTTATTTTTCAAAATCATTTGAGGGGGAAAGTGCTTTTACCCTAGGATACTACATGTTTGAGAGATACTTGAAGGTTAAAGAAATGATAGGCTTAGATATTTGTGATTCCCTACGCAGGCTGTACATTCTGTTTTGTTTTTTTTTTTAATCCTGTGCCTTCCAATCAAACAAATCCGCTCAAACTCTTTTCATACTGTTAAAAATGTGCTCCTCCAGCCACATGTGCAGTCTCAATTTTGGGTTTGTCTACTTTATTCTTATCTGCTAATCTTCATTCTTGAATCTGCCCAACACTTCACCTTTGGATTTTTGTCCTATTCTGGTCATCCCCAGATTAACTTTTGAGTTTGAGATTTGGTTTTCTATGTACACATTTTCCAACTGAGCTTGTCAAAACACTCAGACTCCACTCTGTGTAAACTCCTGCTGGAATAGGATCATGCTCCACCTTGGGATCATGCCCTGGCATCACAGGGTCCCTCTGGATAGAATCCTAAGCTACATATTGGTATTTTTCTTGTGGCTTGGTGCCTAAGGCTATTCCTAATATTAACTGGATGTTTAACTTTTTCCATCCAGTGGAGAACAACTTTGGCATTGAAGCAGCACAGCCCTGTGTGTGTCTATGCAGAAACATCACATCTAGTGTTTCTCTTTTGATTAAATGGATAGGTTAATTTAGTGTAATAGACTGGTTTATACTAAAGAGTTATGTACTTTTAATTAAGCTATTAATACCCCGTTCACTTCTCTGGATCTTTATTTTGACTTTGATTTTGAGATTGACAACGTTCAATCAAGTTTTAATCTATTTTCAATGAATTTATTTTTTTCTGAAGTGGTCAGAAATATTAGAGAACAGGTATGTCAATTCACACAGAACCGTATGTGTAGACTCAGGATAAATGACGGCCCCATAACCTGAAAACAAAAAGGTAATTGGTCTCACTCACTGTAACATATTTGCAGGAGGCAATCTAACCGCTGGAGAGAATACAAGTGTTTATAGAAGTACAGAAAGTGGAGTTTACTGCTTTGTAGATAAGAGCCTGTGGGACTTGGGGGGATTTAATCAATATTCAAACTATAAACACACTCTGTGCCAATTCCAGGTTATATTTAAGTCTCAGGTTGATTTCCCAAGAAGCAAGAGGTTCAGCACTTGTACCAGGGTATTTCGGTGTTTCTTTTAAAAGCTGGAATCCCAGTTGCTTATTGTTTACAGAAATCAATGGCATTATTTTTGGAAATGGGAATGGAAAACTCTCCAGAGTCCTGATAAGGTCAGGTCAGGCTCTCCCTGAAGGTTGTTTGAGGGGCCAAGTTTTGAATCAATTGCATGAATAACAATTTTGATTGCTCCAGGGACAGGATGATTTTCATCCAGCCCAGTGCCTAGTCAATCAGCTAGCCTGACCAAATAAAACTAATCTTTTTAAATGAACTTATCTATTTGTCTTTGAATTCTTAGGACCAGGCTAAAAAATGGCCCCTGCTGTAGCTGAGTAACCCTGCTTCCAATATTTATGGAAAGAGAAATGTTACATGCCTTAGCAAGGCTGCCTTTGGAGATTGACATGCCTGGCTCTTTTTTCTTTCCTTTGATCAAGGTTTGTAGCTTTTTGAATGCTCTCTGGAGTGAGCCTCTGCCCAGGTTGCACTAGCTATTCTTTGCCTCCTTGTTCCTTCATCATTCTTGTACTTAAAAAGAAATGAGGTTTTATCTTTTGAATAGAATAATCCACAAAGTCTCTGAAACTCCAGTTATTTAATTTTCACTCTCATTCTGGTTTGACAAGTGACAATCTGTTTTTTACTCCTTTTCATCTTTGCTGGCCATTTTAGAAATACCGAAGTGATTGAAAACACAGAGGAAGCCTCCTTAGGAGAACTGACTCAGCAGTCCTCTGCTGAGAGAAAAGGCTATTTTCTTTTCCTTCTTCTCTGTAACCAGGGCCACTCAAATTATTTGTCTACAGGAAATGCCTTGGCTTGCTAAGAGCACTAAGGGGCATGACAATCAATATTGCTTATGCTAGTACATCACACTCGTGGTAAGGGATTTTACTACTAGATTTTCTTACTCGGGGGATTCAGTCACCAACATTTATATAATACTCACAGCATGCAAAGCATGGTACTAGACATGGAAAAAAAAGGCAAGAGAATCACGATGAATGATTCCTGCTCTTTAGGATCTTAAATAGTTGGGATAATGATAAGTATGTTAGTCAGAGTTCTTCAGAAAAAGAGAGAGAGAGAGAGAGATAGAGAGATAATATAAGGAATTGGCTCACGTGACTATGGAGACAGTGAAGTACCAGGATCATAAGTCAGCAAGCTGGAGACCCAGGAGAGCTGATAGTGTAAATTTGAGTCTGAGGGCAGGAAAAAAAAACCCAGTTCAAACAGTCAGATCAGAGAAGTTCCCTCTTACCCAGTCGTTTTGATCTGTTTAGGCCTTTAACTGATTAGAGTGGGTAACCCACATTAGGGAGGACAAACTGCTTTACTCAAGTCTACTGATTCAAATGTTTATCTCATTCAAAAATGCCCTCACAGAGACACCCACAATAATATTTGAATAACATATGGAACCCTGTGTCTCAATCAACTTGACACATAAAATTAAGCATCACAATAAGTATATGTAGACAAGAAGGTGAAAAACACCTCTATATTTGTGGGTTCCTAATTCATGAATTCAACCAACCATGAATCAAAAATATTTTTAAAAAAACCATCTGTACTGAACATGTAAATTTTTTTTATCATTATCTCCTAAACAATACAGTATAATAATTCTTTATATGGCATTTACCTTGTGTTAGATTTTGTAAGTAATGTTGAGATAATTTAAAGTATATGGGAAGATGTATATAGGTTATATTCAAATATTATGCCATTTTATATAAGGGAAAGATTTTGATATATTGGGGAGCTTTGGAACCAATCCCCCATAGATACTGAGGGACAACTGCATCTGATGTGCGCTGTTTGAGCTTGTGCTCAAGTGCTGAGTGATATTAAGCAGAGGTTGTGTGTCCCCTTCTCAGGGATATGGTGTAATTCACAGAGGATAGGACAAGATGGCAGATAGAGCTGCTTCCAAATGGATCATGTAGGCTTGAACAGGCATCATTGGTGGGTTAGCCTGTGGCAGGGATCTGAGGGAGGCCTGAGGCCAGGAACTTAGCTGATTTGGAGAACAAAGGGAGCACAGATGCAATCAATCCACATCTCGGAAGTCCAGGAGCATCAGAGGGAAGAAGCTACAGCCACACTGGGGCCTGTAGTAGGAGGATTGCACTAAAGGACATTTGCTGCCAGGCAATACTTCTTTTTATCAAACCGTCTGTTCAGGTCTGTCAAGGTGTGTCTGGTAACCCAGGTCAACTGCCCACTTTATTTTAGTAATTCTCTGAATTTCCTTCAAAGAGATAATTATGACTTCAAGGCAAAAGAGAAACTCAATGACAGCCATATGCAAATTGGCTCCAGTGAAAATGTGGAGGTCTTTTGCCCTGTAATTCTGTAGTTGACTGAGCATGAGATGTAGTGTAGTTTGGATTGGAACAACTTACACAGGATTGTAAATAGGGCCTTCAGGTGACAGGGATGTAGGTGGTAGGGCAGGGATGTAGGTGGCATAAAGCAGCTACTAGAAGAAACAGTGCTGTGCTTAGAGCATATAGTCTGAAGAAGCAGGAGTTGAGGGGAAGCTCATAGAAAGAAGACACGTGAAGCCTTCAGAATTGAAAATCTGTAGAAGTTCTGTATGGGTTAGAAACATGGAGTTTCTAGAGGTTGGAATAATGAAGAAATCAAGACTTCGGGTCATGAAAATGTAGTCAGAGAAATTAAGATGGGAAAAGAAAAAAAGAGGTCCAGGAAATTCAGTAAGAGGAGACAGAGTGTGCATTACTTTTTTGTGTCATGTAACAAATTACCACCAACCGAGCAGCTTAAAACAACATATGTTTATTATCTCACAGTTTTTGTGGGTTGGAAGTCTGGGAATAGTTGGGTCCTTTTTTCAGGGTCTCACAGGCAGCAGTCAAGGTGTTGGCCAGGAATGCAATTTTATCTGACGTCCAAGGCCCTCTGCCTAGGTCAATCGTTGTTGGAACAACTTAATTTCCTGTGGTTGTGGGACTGAGGTCCTTCGCTCCTAGAGACTGCCCACCATTCCTTACCATGTTGCACTTTCTGTAACATACCGGTTTGCTTCTTCAAGGCCAGCAGAAGAGCACCTGCTAATGCATCTTGTCTCTTACCTCTAGACCCTCTTTTAAAAGGCTGACCTAATTATTAATAAATCAGGTCCCCTAGGATAGTCTACCTTTTGATTAAGTCAAAGTCAACTTATTAGGGACCTATATTACATCTGCAAAATCCCTTCACCTTTGCCATGTAAAGTAATCTACTCATCTAATCATGAGAGTGACATCTGTCATATTTACAGATCACATTCACACTTGAGGAGATGCGATTATACAGGGCATAAGTACCAGGGGCTGGGGATCTTGGGGCCATCCTGGAATTTTGCCTACCACAAGGTGCAATCACTTAAACTAATGTGATCATCTGACCTTGAGTTTCAGAAACAATTTGGCTCCTCTAGGTGCCTTGTATATATGTTTCCCATGAGGTCAATACTGATTCCAATCACTGTAGTCTGCAGAAAGAATAGGTAACTGATTGATACCTACAGGGCCAGAATGTGTTCAGAGAATGGGAATGCAACATGTAGGTCTTGTTTTTTGAGGGATGGCGTGCGGAGTAATGTGATGAAAACTGATCTTTTGAAGATGATTTCATCTTCTCTAAGATCCCTTTATGAGGGTTGAACTAGGGGTCTGAAATGTAACTTAGAAGTTATTGAAACAGCCCAGCTCTGAAGAGAATTATGTCTGTAGTTGGTGAAAAGCTCTAGGAAGAGAAAGGTAAGGTTAAACATAAGAGGCATATTTTAAAATTAAATTTATACACACTGGGGATGGATTGTATTTTGGGGGTGAGTAGAAAGAAAAGGCGAAATAGGAAATGCCTCTAGGGGTTTAAAACTAAGGAAGTAGGATGGAGGTGCCATTTTTTTCATTTAATGTATGTTTGGAGGCCTCTTATGAGCAAAATAATGTTAGAGGGTGATATAAAGTTATTAAGGATATAGTTTCTCTCTACATGAGCTTAGAGTGTTGTAGGAATAAAGAGGTAGGTAAGGAGTCACTGGTATCAAATGCAATAGAAATGTGAGAATGGAGAAAAGATGTAGGTCATGAACAGCAGCATTCTCAATAAGGTGTTTAGAAGCACAGAGGACGTATCTCAAAAGGCAGCAGAAAGAACTATATTCATTTGAGAAGCAGGACTGAAAAATGAGTCAAAAGGAAACAAAGATTATATAAAGGGCAGTTAAAGCAAATGATTTCCTTGGGAGTTTGGAAACAACTCAACATATTTAAATGGCACTATTTATTATTATTAAATTAAGAGCTCTAAAGTAGTTTGACCTGGGGATTCAAACAGATATCTATGGTAGTAGTACTTTTTTCACTCTACAAAGAGTGCAGATATTCTTCCATATTCTTGGAATGGCTGATTGGGAAGTAGCCTTAGAAGTCTTCTAGGCTAGTCTATCATTCATGTAGAACTTTATTTTAAGCATCTGGATCGTCAAATACCTTTAGAGGAAGGAAGCTCACAATTTTCAATTTAGAACATTTTGTTGTTGAACAGTTCTATTAAGTGTTCATCCCTGGCTTAGGAAGCTTGCTTTTACAACAGAAAATTTCCTTATTGAGCATACCTACACTAAACTAGGAAGAAGGCTTCTAGGTGCTTATCTTTGGGAAAAATGCCCATCAGAACACCCTATACTGGGGGAACGAAACTGATAGTGTCTCCTCCAAACCAAGGATCTCTTCTCCCTCTGATAGGTTTTAATCAAGTTAGAATCTTTTTCAGGATGCTGACCTCTTCTATTTTATCCCCAGCCTATTAAACTTGTTGGACTCCATCTCTCAATGGCCACCATTAGTCATATTTCCTAAATGTGGATTATATCTACAGCAGTCATATAGTCCATATTTTATCAATGCTCTTATTTTTAAATGCCCAGTTCTGTATTCTCTCTCTCTCTCTCTTCATGTAATTCACATGTAATATTAGCCTTATCTTAAGAAATACAAACTCATTTTAGATGTCTGGTTGGAATGTAATATTGCTTAAAAAAGGAATATTGTGTTACCTAGTCTCATCTAAAATCAACCACACTCAAAGTTTGGAATTATTCAGGGAAAACTGCTCTCAAAATACAAATGCACCATTTTATTTTAAAGATGCTTCTGGAGTTGCTGAGTACTTTAGCTTTAATTAATGTCAGTAATGAATTTAAAATTGGAAAAAAATCAAGTAACAAATGACAAGGAATAAAAATAAGATTCTGAAGTATCATTCATTATAACTGATATGTAGTGACATTTTGAAAAGCTTGTGCGGAGTAAAATGTGAATCTTGTATTGCATATACCAGAACCAGTGGAATTTTTGGATTTCAATGTGGAATTAATCATTAATGACCTGAGAAATATATTCTAGCAAGTACCAATGTACGTAATGACAAATTGATTAATACCAAGTAGTAATGATCATATTCCACAACTTCAGAGCCTGCTAAACCAACAAATTTAACTTTGTTTCTCCCACAGAACCCATAACGGTATGATTTTAGGAATTATTCAAAAAGCATTTGTTGGATTGTGTGTTCATCTTAAAAGCCATGTTTTCCTTTCCTTCAAAGGACAGCATGAGGTAAACTATCAAGTTTAAGGAAGACACAAGGTTTTTCCCCAAAGAAGTGGGACTAGTGGGGTCAGACCAACCAAATCATTGTAAAAACCTTCCTGGTTGAGCCAGGAGAAATCCTAACTCAACTTGTGTATTCTTTGATAAGGGGCAATAAAACAGTGTTTCTGAGGCTCTAAGCCTCAAAGGAAGAGAAAGCTGGGTGGGACATGATGGGATTTGTGTGTGTGTGTGTGTGTGTGTGTGTGTGCATGAGAATATGTGGTATTACAAGTAATGAAAATTATCTAGAGAGCCAGAGCTTCCTAAATACTAGTGCTGTCTTGTGACTTCTTATATTCTGGGTGTTAGAAAATTTTCTTCTTTTGCCATAAGATGCTGCAGCTCACGGATGATATACTGTTAACCGCTCAATACTGTCCAATATATTCCCATTGAAGTTGGAATAAAATCCAAATGTTTTCCTGTGTCCCAAAAGGCCCCAATTATCAGTTTCTGATTGGCTCAGTGATCTCATCCCACACTTTCCTCCCCTGACTCACTCTGCCACTATCCCTTCTGCTTCAAATGTTGTTACCTTAAATTTTTGCATGGCTACCGCCTTATCATCAATCTTGTTGTAACTCAAATGCGATTTTCTCAAACAGGCATTTTCTGAAAATCCTGATCAAGTAGCACTTTCCACCTCTATGTGTTCTAACTTCCTCCTGTCCCAAGAGGGAGCTACTGCAGACTCCAGATCCAGAAAATCCTTACCTAAAGAGATTGATTTTGACTCTCTATCTGGGGAGGTTGGTGAATTCCAAAGGATTTTGCCAGTGTCATCAATTTACCTTCTCTGACCTGTATGGGAAAGAACATGGGTGATGTAGACAACACATTATGCCCTTAGCTTACAGTCTAACAGACTATGAATGATAAACAAATAATGAATTACACCATGATGTGATAAACAAAAGAATAGTCACTTTGTATTCCATTTACTATTATATAACGTTTGTGGCATTTATTCCTATAGAAAATTCACAATTTTTTTTTTGCTTACTGGTTTAGTGTTGATGTGCCCTTGACAGATATCCTTGTCTGTTGTATTAACTGTTGAATTTTCAGTGTCTAAAATGGTGCTCAGCATATGTAACTACTTAAATATTTGTGCAATATAGTTGAATGATGAAGTGGCCCCATTATGAAATGATTGCATATGTGAGGATTAATTTAGATGACATGCATACACTCCTTGGGCTAGGGTCGGGTGCATAGTAGGCAATCTACCAATGTGCCTTCTCTCCAGCCTTCCTTCTGAGGGAGGGTCAGTGAACTCTTTCCAAGTGCTACCTGAACAGCATTTGCATTCAGACATCACCAAGTTGGCTATGTGCTTTCCGTAACTATTTATTTAAACACAAGGTGATTTACAGCTTAGACTCTGCTAACCTTTTCTCCATTCTTGGCAAGTATCTATTTTTGTAATGATTCTTTAACTATGTTTTGTAACTCAGAGATTTCACTAAGTTTGAGTATCTTTCCTCCTTAATCAGGGTTAATGAGGATGTTATTAAACTTTAAGATCAGTTAGACGGAAATGACTTTTAACTTAATCAAACCTTCTGTTCCTATATGAACTTAAAATTCTAAAATAATGTATATTATCAAAAATTGTGTTTGAATACAATTAACTTGGCACACCAGTATGTCCTTAGAGTCTGGCATATCGTAGGGACCACAGGCATTCTGTTTTTAAATGAACATCAGAAAGGAACATGGGGATAGAGGGCTTCAAACATACTCACTGTATTTCATATACTTTGTAGTATTATTTGGATAAGAAGGGTGTACAGGAATTTATATATACCATAAAATTAGATTATGACTTACCAGCTATATTAAAAGGAACTGTATATCAGTGTTCATTGGCTTTATCTGCACAAATTAAGCCTGTCTGAAGTTTTTCTAACAATAAGGTCTGTTAATTAGCCCAGTTACTCACAGCTTGGTTAAGCTTATACAAGTAAACATATTGCCCATTGACTCAATTCTGTTCTAATTCAGAAAAGGAGCTGCCTCAGGCTCTAGAATTAGAAAGTCATTACCTAAATAGGCTGATTTTGACTTTTAATCCAGGGAGTTTGATGAATTCCAAACATTTTTGCCAGTGTCATTAATTTACCTTATCTAGCCAAGATGGAAAAGGGTGTGGATAACGTAGGCAACCCATTACCATCCTTGATAAAACCTTAAGAGTCATTCTGGTTAAAACAGGAAAGCCAAGATTCCCGTGGCTGTGCACGATGGGCAAAAAGCACCATTCGGGTCTTTCTGTAGCTACTGCATCCCTGAACTTAGACTGAAACCTAGGCTCACTGACCTCCTAAATGTGAGAGTAAATCCTCTACCTCTGCCTTCTAGGGATATGGCATCAGTGCTAAGGACC
>NW_012149618.1:9181726-9182119 GCF_000956105.1 Propithecus coquereli
TACCAAGTAGTAATGATCATATTCCACAACTTCAGAGCCTGCTAAACCAACAAATTTAACTTTGTTTCTCCCACAGAACCCATAACGGTATGATTTTAGGAATTATTCAAAAAGCATTTGTTGGATTGTGTGTTCATCTTAAAAGCCATGTTTTCCTTTCCTTCAAAGGACAGCATGAGGTAAACTATCAAGTTTAAGGAAGACACAAGGTTTTTCCCCAAAGAAGTGGGACTAGTGGGGTCAGACCAACCAAATCATTGTAAAAACCTTCCTGGTTGAGCCAGGAGAAATCCTAACTCAACTTGTGTATTCTTTGATAAGGGGCAATAAAACAGTGTTTCTGAGGCTCTAAGCCTCAAAGGAAGAGAAAGCTGGGTGGGGCATGATGGGATT
>NW_012149618.1:9193504-9195377 GCF_000956105.1 Propithecus coquereli
TTTCTCTGCTTCATTTCCATTAAATATTCCAAGATTCTTTTGGAGTCTTCTGCACATAGGTTACATTTATTACTAAAGCTACAGTCATTATCCCCTTTGGATAAACACATTGCCTACCATATTGCCTTGGCATAGGAAGGGAAAAGAGCTAATGAGAACATTTTGAAATATCACATGAACTGTGGATCAGTCAGTTTCTGTTTTGATCAATGACCATTAGTCTCTAGCTGATTGCTTCTCTCAGACCCACTTTTCTATTTCCTATGCATTATGTCATCTTGAACTCATAGTTTTCTAGCCCTGTGGGCCTTGGGAAGAAGGTAGGACCATTAACATAAATAGAGCAATTAGGGGGAGAAGGTGATAAGTTTATTGAGATGTATTAAATTTTGTATAAAGGCAGGACATTTCCAAAATGGAGCTTGTATTGGAGAGAAGAGTCTGGTTGCAGTTACAGATATGGAATCATCCAGCTAGAAATTATAGCTTAAGCTGAGGGAGTGAAGGGGGTCCTGGAGGAGAGAGAAGGGTGTGTGTGAGTGGGGGAGAGAGAGAGAGAAGAGAAGAGAAGAGAGGAGAAGAGAAGAGAAGAAGGGAAGAAAGGGAAAGGGGAGGGGACAGAGCCATAGGTCAAATCATGGGAGAGATAGAAGTCAACAGAAGAGATATACATATACGTTTTTAAAAAGAGAGTGAGAACAAAAGCCCTTTAATCCTTTGGGATGAGACCCAGCTGCTGGTTACCTGATACTCAAACTTTCTTTCCCATCCACATCTCCATCATTATCACAAAAGGAAGATATACCTCTTTAAAGCTAATATTTTTGTGAAATTAAGGTGTTGTCAAGGAAAAAAGAACCATAATAAATCTGATATTTTTGGATCTTTCACATTCCCCATCCCTTTGAATGTGATTTTTAAAAACATTTAGAGAAATTATATAAACTGCAGTGTCAAAAGGAAGTTCAGAAATGTAAGAATACTGAATCAATACTACTAACATGTTTATTTTCTTGTGATACTTTTGCTTCATGTTCGGAGCTGATAGCAATAGAAACGTGCAAGTAAGGGTGTGAGACTTGTTTTCAGCTGGCATTCATTCTTAGTGGTTGATGCCAATGGTACCAATTGTTACAATGTTATAAATATCATTTCTATCTATATTTAGCCCAATGACCTCCCACTCCCCTTCTTTCCCTCCCGCAACCTAAACAAATTACCTTTTCTTAGATTCTCCCATGCCTCCTTCTAATCACCTAGGGTGACAGGAATGTATGTCAAAGACATCTTTATGCCCTGAAAGAAATTCTTCAAAGTTCAAGCGTATTGTTTCATGGAAAGAATGCAAACCCAGCCAACTTCTATGGGAAGATAAACTGCTTTTTCCCCGTTTCGGAAATAAACCTTCAAGTTGAAAAATAATCAAAGCTCTGCCTGTGAGTTAATGTTGGAAGTTTGTAAAGGCAACATCTATTTTGCAATTGGTGTCTGCAGAACTTGTCGGAATTAAAAAAGGACTATGACAGCTGACTTCTTTATTTTGTAAAACAAAGGAGGCTAACATTACCAACATTTCTTATGTGTGCATCTTGTCTAATTGGAAGTCTTTGAGTACATTTTTTCTTAGAGTTCTTTGGTACCCTTTGTAGCTAATGTGAAACTCTGTTTCAAGCTTCATTATATTCTTCTGTTCTGTGTGTGAACAGCCAGATCAATAAGAAAGTTACTGTTATTTTGTTTTCTCTGCTTTGTTTGGGCCTCAAAAAGGTACTGCGGTAGGCTGAATAATAGTCTCCAAAGATACCCAGGTCCTAATTTCTGGAACCTGTAAACATTTCCTTATATGGCAAAAGGGACTTTGCAGATGTGATTA
>NW_012149618.1:9195541-9198505 GCF_000956105.1 Propithecus coquereli
AGGGCCACCATTCTCTCATTACAGCATAACAGACTGTGTTTCTAATTCTGGAACTCTCCAAATGTACTCTGGGTTTCCTGTGTTTTCTCTTTATTCCTTTCTCTACCTTTACTGTATGCAACTCAACAAGCATTATCTGAGTACTCACCATGGTCTGAATCCTGAGAAATCTGGGGAGAAGGAGATAAAGAAGATCCAGTTCCTGCCTTTGTGGAGCTCACAGTCTATCAGACTCTAAATCAGGGGTCCCCAACCTATGGTGAGTTGTATAATTATTTTATTATATATTACAATGTAATCATAATAGAAATAAAGTGCACAATAAATGCAATGTGCTTGAATCATCTGGAAACCATCCCCCACCTCTGACTGGTCTGTGGAAAAATTGTCTTCCATGAAAATGGTCCCTGGTGCCAAAAAGGTTGGGGACTGCTGCTCTAAATGATAAGCAAGTAATGAATCATACCATGGCGTGAAAAGACAGGAATAGAGGTTTGCCAAATGTCCTTTGGAGAGTAAGCCACATGCCAGAGAGCCAGGAAAGCTTTGAAGGGGTCTCACCAACCCAAATGAGATAAAAATATCCAACTTATAGATACTTTGGGAATTGAGTGAGATACTCTATTTAGACTACTTAGCACATGGTAATCCTCTACAGCTGTTAGTTATTATGATGATGACAAGTTAACTTTGATTCTTATTATGCTTAGACTAGAGAAATTTCATTTAAAACTATCTTAATGCCCTTAGATTGAACTACTGTCTAATTTCTTTTCACTCTCTCCCTTTAAAAAATGCCTCCTTATCCATTTTTCTTCTTCCCCCACTCTAGAATACTTGTCTATCAAGTTGGACAAATTAAAACAAAAGATTTAAGGTAGAGGTAGGGCAGAAAGTGGAATGGGAAAATGAAGGCAAATGGAAATTAGTATATTGCAATTCTACGTGTGTCTTTGTCTATCCACAGAAATTGGAAATCATAAAAGGAAAGTGCCCCGAGAATGTAGGATGTTTCTCTTCTGCTATATCTGCTTCTGCTGTATCTGACAATAATAAGATCTGTCAGTGGGGACTGGATTGGGTTTTCCAGGCCATGAATAGAAAATATGACACACATCATTCTCAGCATGTTCATAATCTTGAGCCCGAAGGCAACAAGTGGATTTGGAATAATAGAGTTAATTTGTACTTACAAGACTTTTTGGGAAAAGTACTTAATATAACTTTTACATACAACATATAAAATAATATATTTTTCTAGGGATAAACAATTTAGGGATAGTGATATACTTGTTAGATTTAAGTATATACCATCTTTTAAAAATATTTAGGGCATTAATAAACTGCTTGCAAATGAGCATATACAGCTGTAGTCTTACTATATCTATGACATTTAGTATTCCATTTTTCTAAATAGTTGAATATTTGTAAGAGGCATTACCATACAGAGGTTAAGAGCACAAAGTCTGTCACCAGCTATATGACCTTGAAGCATCAGCTTCCTCATCTCTAAAATGAGAGCAATAACAGTTATGTCTCAGGTTTTGTGAGGTTTAAATTGGAAAATGCTCTTGCTATAGTTATTAGTACACAGTAAGCACTCGGTAAATTTTAGCTGTCACCAAGTTATTATGTAACATCTCTAATTATCAAGTAACATCTGAACATAATGTGTAGCATTCATATCCTAAAGACGCGGATGTTACCTTCTCGTAATAATGCTGTATTTCATTCTTCAGTCTTTTTTGAGGATAAGGAATATAACTATGGTAATGTTTCTGTATAACTTTTTAGTTTAAGAAGCTCTTTGTTTTATGGATGCCTGGGTGTGTTCTAAACCTTGGGGCTGGGGACATGGCTTTTCCCATTACTTCTGCCACAGAAGTCTCACCTGGTACTCAGCCTAATTTAAATGCACTAGGTGGGTTCAGGCCCTATCGCTCATTTGGGTCTGTCATAAAATCAGCACTCCTTCTGTGACTTGGGCAATCTGCCTCAGAGGAGACCAAGCCAGCAGAAATGCGTGCTGCCTGCCAATGTGGGGCTTGACCTGGAGTCTGAACAGAAGGAAATTTTTCTCTGTCCGTGCCAGGTTTTAGTAGTAGCATGTTGGGTCTTAATTATGCAGACCTGGCTCTTGGGACCTGAGCTGGAAGTCCATGCTTTTTGATTCTGCGACACCTGCCAGCCTCCCCAGGTGGTTGGATGTGTTGAGAGACCTGGTTAATCTTATTCTTTATATATGAGTTGGTATTCCACAGGAGAGAAGCTTCTAGAAGTGCCACTTCTAGAGGTAAGTAGCCAGAAGTCCAGGAGATAAAGGGCAAATTTTAGTTGAGATATTGAGAAATATTTATCTCTGAGGATTTTGTTGTGATTGTTTCAGATTGGTCTGACCAAGTTTGTAGAATGCCTTAAAACTTCTAATTCATCTTTCATCTGCCAATTAGCTGTTGCCCTGCCCGCCTTTGTTATGAGCAGTGCCATCATCTTCCGTTTCACAAGGACATGCAGTGACTGACGTTATTGGCTCTAGGTGCTCGCAAGAGCGGAGCTCTAGCCTGGGCTAATGTAATGAGCTGGTGAGATGGCGGTTTGTGTTTAGGCACCATTTTTCCCAGCACAGGCCCGGTGACATTTTAATTTGTCTACATGCAGATTCTGAATCAGTAATTTTGGCTAGCCTGACTTATTAAGTCATTCAAAAAAATCAGTTGCTGATAATTTTTTTCGGTTTGTTTTCTTGGTTTTCTTAATCAACTAAATCAATTGACTATATGTTATTATAAAAAAGGCACAATGGCAGTTTCTTATGGCAGTCAAGTGGGAAGAGAAAAGAACAGAGCTCAAGCCTCATTTTCTCCCTTACTATTAATAAAATATAGGGTTTAATGCCAACTTCACAGGTTTTAATAAGATAATTTTAATAAGGAGATATTTGAGGAATTAAGTAAAAATGCTTTA
>NW_012149618.1:9200265-9201750 GCF_000956105.1 Propithecus coquereli
CCTTTGTAGCTAATGTGAAACTCTGTTTCAAGCTTCATTATATTCTTCTGTTCTGTGTGTGAACAGCCAGATCAATAAGAAAGTTACTGTTATTTTGTTTTCTCTGCTTTGTTTGGGCCTCAAAAAGGTACTGCGGTAGGCTGAATAATAGTCTCCAAAGATACCCAGGTCCTAATTTCTGGAACCTGTAAACATTTCCTTATATGGCAAAAGGGACTTTGCAGATGTGATTATATTCAGGATCTTGAGATGGAAGAATTATCCTGTATTATTCTGACGGCTTCTAAATGTAATCACATGTGTCCTAGTGAGAGGGCGGCAGAGGGAGATGAAGTAGGAGATGTGGCAATGGAAGTAAGGGTTGGAGTGATTCAAGGATGAGGACATGAGCCAAGGAATGGAGGAGGTCTCTGGAAGCTGGAACAGGGAAGAAAACGGATTCTTCCCTAGAGTCTGCAGAAGGAACCAGTCCTGCCTGATGTTAGGCTTCTGACTTCCAGAATTGTAAGAGACTAACTACATTTGTTTTATTTTAAGCCACCATGTTTGTAGTAATTTGTTACAGCAGCCATGGGAGACTGATACAGGCATCTTTTCCCTTCCTCTGAAACCAGCTTCACTACTAGGACCAAGAGCTTTGTGTGGGAAATTAAGGCACACTAATAGGCCATTTCCCTGGAGAATGGAGCCTCCCTAGGGAGAGAAAAGAGGTCATATTCCTATTGCTTCTCTTGTGTTTTTTCTTTCCTCTCATGCAAATAGAGTGCTCAAGGATTTAGGGTTCCATCTTGGACAGCGCTCTTGCCTTTGGAGGACCAAATAGGATTAGAGTGGCACCTGGAACAAAGGCATAATTGAGTGGCTTGCTTGGGGTTTTTCACCTCTAGCTTCTTGAGCATCTGGTAGATGATGGCTAAAAACCTGTGAGTATATTAAGAAGTGAAAAAGCCATTTATGTAACACAGGAAAAGCTGACAACCACTGAGAATCAGAGATGCTATGTCTGAGAGGGAGCTCTTTTGCCTTCACCCCCCTGGGCTCACTTTCATTGGGAACAAAAGTAACAAAGAAACAATAAACCAAAATAAAATAAAACTAATTAAGTCAGGTTTTTACCTCAGTCTTTGTAGTGGGTTGATTAGTACCCCCCAAAATTCATGTCTCCCTTAATCTAAGAAAGTTGAACTCACAGAATCAGAGAGTAGAATGGCGGTTACCAGGGGTTGGGGGAGCAGGTAAGGGGTTGGGGAGATGTTGGTCAAAGGATATGAAATTTCAGTTAGATAGGAGGAATAAGTTCAATAGATCTATTGTACATCCTGGTAACTACAGTTAATAACAAAATATTGTATTTTTGATCATGCTTGAGAGTAGCTTTTAAGTGTTCTCACCAAAAAAATAAGTATGTGAGTTAATGCATACGTTAATTAGCTAGATCTAGCCATTCCATAACATGTACATATTTTAAAACATCTTATTTTATAT
>NW_012149618.1:9204528-9215022 GCF_000956105.1 Propithecus coquereli
GTTGGAAGCTTTTCAACAACAGGAAAGTGTTAGGGACGCAAATGTGCTTTTTCCTGTTGTCAGACTCTTGACTGGAAATCACGTCAAGAGAATACTGCGGAGGCTTCTGCAGGGCGTGGGGCATAATTCTCTGTTTTATCAAAAGGACACAAATCCTTTTGGTTATCTGACCGAATGCTTCATATGCAAGTTCAGACCTTTCAGGAAAAAATAAAATACCCAGTTAACACCCTCCTTTTTTAAAAAGAGATAAACATATCCTTCAGGGTATTTTAGTGAACACGCACAGCAAATCCAGCCCTCTCTTTTGTCATGCACTCAGGATCCAGACTTAAGCACCCATAAAGCCTCTGTAAGCCTTTCCCAGGCACTAAGGCTCTTTGCATGCTCCGCTGGGACCAGACACAATGAAAATCTCGAATAGCACTTGGAATTTAGCTCACATAGGGGTGGGCTAAGTTATATCAAAACAGGTTTTCTGGTGCAATGATGATGATCTGAGCCATGAAAAATATGTTATTAGCACCGTCAGTTTACATTCTCCCCCAGTGAATGAACACAAGCCCTGGAGTTATATGCTAATATTCCCCTCCAATCTGTAGGTTTAAACAGGTTGCCTTTCTGAGAGACTAAAGTACTGAGGATGTTTTGAAGACATAAACTTTGTCTGATTTCATTGGTCCAGACTGTACTGCTAACTCTAGGTTAGACCCGAGTGTGCAGCTGATCACAAGGTAGGGTCAGCAGGGGTGAGGCAGGGGAGAGGACTCTTACTGGAATATGAGAGCTAGAAAGGCCTTTATAACAATGTACACCAACTTTCCCTTTTTCATATGAGGATCTTGAGGCCTAGACACATGGTACCGGTTATCTAAGGGAACAACATTTACTTAAAGATAAATCACACTATTTGGTATCCAGATAATTACTGAATATTTATTACGAGATAACATTTGGTTTCTTGAGTAGTTCAAATTGATACATGTTGCATCTGTAAAGACAAATCAACTGGTCAGAATTGAAAAGCCTTCCTCCTATTTATTTGTTTATTTGATAGTGGATTTAGTCTTACCACTAAATTGTATGTCCTATATGGGGCTGATGAGCCATTTTGGCTTTTTAATTGGTGGTTCAATTGACTTTGTATTGACAAATATCTTCAGTGATCAGTGGATGCAAACAGGTGATCTGTGGGCTGGCAACAGGAGATCTGTGGGCTGGCAGACTACAGTCGTTCTGTGATGACTTTTGAGCCCCTTCTGTGAAGCTCTGCATAAAACAAGAGACTGCGAGAGAGAGAGAGAGAGAGAGAGAGAGAGAGAGAGAGAGAGAGAAAGAGAGAGAGAGAGAAAGACAGACAGAGAGAGACAGAGAGAGAGATACTGAGAGAGAGATCTGGTGTCTCTTCCTCTTCTTTTAAGGGCACTAGTCCTATAGCATGAGGGTTCCACTCTATAGGTCTTATTTGACCTTAATTACCTCCTTAAAGACCTTGACTCAAAATCCATTACAGTTTAGAACTTCGACGTACAAATCTTGGGGGAGCATAATTCAGTCAGTAACTCCAGAAGAGCTGGAGTGTGAACCTGCGTCTGCCTAACTTTGAAACTCACACTTGTTCTATGATACCTGCTGCTTCTTAGTGTATGAAATGGCAATAGTGGTATGTTCCCCTATCAAATTAATGGGTTTTTTTGTACCATAGTTCAGAATTAACTCTATTGCACTCTCCCTCCCACCCCCTTCCCATGGTAGGTAGGAATGGCTGAAAATCCTAACTAAATGGTACAAGATGAAATATTTGGCTATTACTGGTATACTTTAGGTCCAGAAAGGAGATTCCTTCTGGGACTGTGAGTGCTTGTGTGCTGACTTCTCATGTCAGATTCAAGCTCCAACTGTTAGAACTTGACAAACAGGTGACACCATCTACTCATTCCAAGCAAGTACAGTCATTTAACATTCACTCGATCCACAGAAAAATGTATTGAGTGCTTACTATGTGCTAGATGCTCTCCTAATGGCTGGGAATATGGCAGCGGAAGAGAGTGATAGGTCCTTGCTCTCACGGGGAAGACCGGGAAAGGTAAGCAAAGAAATGAGAATTTCATG
Organism: Propithecus coquereli; assembly: GCF_000956105.1. Classification (NCBI taxonomy): domain Eukaryota; kingdom Metazoa; phylum Chordata; class Mammalia; order Primates; family Indriidae; genus Propithecus; species Propithecus coquereli. The sequence goes on from NW_012149618.1 coordinate 9,206,641, forward strand.
CAAGATTGGTGCTCTGAAGAAAATGAAGTAAGGTAATGGGATAGAGGGGCCTGGAGTGGATTAGCACTAGTTTGGTGGTCAGGGAAGGCCTCTTTGCTATGGTGACATTTGAGCTAAAGCCTGAATGGTGAGAAGGGGATAGTCATGCAAAGATTCAGGAGTTAAATGGTCCAGGCAGAGGGATAGTAAAAGCAAAGGCTCTGAGGGGGAAAATATGATTTGCTCCGTGATCAAAGTGGGGCGGTGGTGGTTCGAGATGAGATGGGAAAAGTCAGCCAGGGCCAGATCAGAAAAGATCTGGTACACTGTGGGAAGGAGGTTGGCATTTATTTCAAGTGCAATGTGATCCTTTCGGAAGGTGTTGTGCAAAAGGGTGACATGGTCTGATTGGCATTTGTAAATAATCATCTTAGCAGAGTACACACACCACTTTCAACAGTTGCCATTCTGTGTCTCTTTTTGCCATGGGTATCTTCCTCTGAGGCAGAAGAGGCAACACATTCTGCAGAGTCATCAATTTAGAATTCATTTTTAAAGAACTGCTGTACCAAAATATCAGAATAGGGTAACAGTGCAAATCTATTTACGCTTTGCTTATAGCTAATCCATGTCTAGTGAATGGAGAAGCTTGGCCACCTGTCTGGCCTTGCCCATCTTGTTTCTCCATTGTTCAGATAATCTTGATTTTGTTCTAAGAAGAAGTGATCTGCAGCTTCCTTTCTTCCTTACTGTTTCCCTTCCCTCCTTGTATCCACCCTTCTTTCTCCCCTGCTAATGAGGGAGGCATTCTATGTTTTTCTGTCAATAGGTGCTATTTTCTCCATGCAGATTCAGCCTGCTCCAGTTCTGTTTTCTGGGCACTGATTTCATTGTCTGCTTATGAACTTCTCCAGTTAGCAAAATTCAAAAGCCACACTGGGAAGAAGCCTGAATGCAGCAAATATTTGCTGCTGGCCCGAGGTAGTTGCTATGAGCCAGATGTACTGGAGGGTTCTTGGCAGAGGGGCTTTGTCTCCTCCACCTGTGGGCACTCCTCCTCTCTGTACTCCGATGGCACCTGTTCTGGGACAGCTGGTGTGGTTTGGGGACATCTGAAGCTGTTAAAGTCATATGTATCACCCAGCGGGGAGGCAGGGAGAATAAGAAATATACCAGAGGTACAAGGAAAGAAATCCAGCAGATCGAAGTTGAGAAATGGGGACAGGATGGTGGAAAAAAAGGAAAATTTAGAGGGCAATGCTGTAGATGACAGCAGGATTTGAGGGAACACAGGAGAGCGTTCTAATTAAATGTGAAGAAATAACAAATGAATGATGGAACAAAGGTAAGGGAGAGGGACAGGATATGCTATTAGTGCCTGTTCCCTGATGTGTCCCTGACACTGAGAGCGCAAGTCTTTGCCACACCCCTCTCAGGAAAGAGGCTGTTTTGTGCATGTGACAGCGCAGCTTTCTGGCAGGGCTCGCTGGCTCCTGGTAGCAGCACAGCATTAATTAATCAAGTGTGATTTTATGAGGATCATCATTGTGAAAACCTGAGTGGCCTTCTTTCGCCTGCGGGGCCATATACTAAATTGTGCGAACAATCCCCAAAGTCCATCGGGGCGGAAAAATGCCTCTAAACTTCTCTCTCTCCTTTTTTTTTCCTTCTTCTTTTTTTTAGTACCCTGTGCCCCTGTGTACCTTGTAGGTTTGTTTATCTTAGAGGAAAGTGAAGTATAAATTAAAATAAATAGAGCTACAAAGGAACTCAATTGTTTTATACTACACATGCTATCTATATAATTATATTAAAATATGATATCAACATATTAAAAAACAAACTTGATATATGGCAATATATATGTATTTTAGTAACCTAATAAATAATAAGATCTACTGATGGGTCTAATAACTTCCATTATATTGAAGTAGTATGAGCATATTTTGAGTCACCTGGCCTAATTATATCTGTGATTTCTGTTAGTGGCAAAATAACAGGTACCATTGATTCCACTATTGTTTTTTCATCATTCATAATTAAATAACATGCTACATTTCAGTTAGTTGTTAGTCAAAATAAAGATATATATATGCCAATGAAGTTCACAGACCTCCTATATTCTATCCATGGACCTCAGGTTAAGAGTTAAGAATCTCTGTCTACCCCAAGGTAGAAAGATTAGGTGGCCAGACTACCTATCCTCAAATTGGTAGGGTATATTCTGGTTCTGGGTTCTTTCTCTAAAGGATACTTGAGGAATTAGGATAATTTTGATGATACCTGGCAGCTTAAAGAATTCTGAAGGTATACTGGGTAATCAGTGCTGAAGGACATTACCAGAATCACCTGGACTAAAGCTCAGAACCCATAGGTCTCTTGGAAATGACCTGCTTCCCCAATGATCCATAATTTTGGCCTTAGGAGAAACGTAGGCCAAACCTAGGCAGGGTGACTGTGGGCTGATGTCATTCCTCCGTGTACATCATAATGGCACCATGGTGGCTACAACCAAGCCTCCCATATCAAGGTGTTTGTTCAAGAAGAAATGAAATTGATTTTCTTTGCTCCCTATTGGGATGATTCCTGCTCTGGGCCAGTTTTCATTGGTAAATATCAGACCATGGTAACTCATATGGTACCAGACATGAAGGAGCCAATGTGCATGTTTTGGGAGATGCTGAATGCTGTTTCACAGGAGGGGCAGAGGGACTGCAGAGTGGGCTGCCTGCTTCCTGCCCAGGACACCAAGGCACTCTTCCTATTGCTGGAGCACAGAGGAATGTGGTCTCACCAGGGCCTGAGACAAGGATGCTCGAGTTGGAGAGACAGAGTGTGGGCCCAGAAAGCCAAGGTTCAGAACTCCCATGATCATATGATAAGTCCTGGAGCTCGAAGAGGTCATTTTACTACATAAGCCACTAAGGGGCTCACGAAAGGGGATCCAGGGCAGACTCTCTCGAAGTCTGTCAGTAGTTTCTCATGACAAGCAGAGCAAAACCAAACTCCTTCAAGGTTGGAGAGGCCCCCTGTCATCTGGCTCTGGCCTTCCCCCTCGGCCTCATCCTCTTCTCCCTGGCCCATGTTCACTACTCTCCAGCTAAGTCTTGTCGAAGACTTTGCTCTTGCTGTCCCTTCTGATGACAACACTCCCTCTTCACACCTTTGCATTTGCTATTCCCATGGCCTGAAACTTTCTTCAGATATTCACCTCACCTGTCTCAGATTTCTTCTCAACTGTCACCCTCAAGAAAGCCTTTTCTGCCCATGGTGTTTAAAAGTACCTCCTTCTCCTTTGCCCTCCTGCCCTCCACCGCTAATTTTTTTCTCTTGTCTTTATCTCCATCTGCATTACTTTATCTTATTCATTTATTTATTTTGGTGTTTTGTTCACTGCTATAGCCACAGTTCCCACAACAGTGTTTGGCACATAGTAGACACTCGATACGATTTTGAAGATGTGAACCTTCTGCCATGTGGGACAGCTGTTTGGGAGAAGGGTTCTGGAGGTCTGGCTTCTCTGTAGATGGAGTTTTAGCCACCCCAGCAGTTTTATAACCGCAGTCTGTATGTAGCCTACTTTCAGAGGTGTTACAATTCCTGAGTCCTTCCAGGATCTTGAGTTGAACATGGTCTTTATTTGTTCTGGTTCTCAATCCTCTAACCCCAACAGACTTAGATTCCACACTTTCTTCTTCTTCTTCTTCTTCTTTTTTTTTTTTTTTAAGAGACAGAGTCTCAGTCTGTCACCTAGGCTAGAGTGACAGTGTCACCATCATAGCTCACTGCAGCCTCGAACTCCTGAGTTCAAACGATCTTCCTGCCTCAGCCTCCAGAGCAGCTGGGATTATAGGCATGAGCCACCACATCCAGCCTTAGATTCCAAACTTTCTCACGTCTGCAAGATCAGTTACCACTTACCTATTTCTTTACAAAATTTTGTAGTCTTCTCTTGTTTTCTTGTTTTCTGGCCCTACCAGTTCACGGCTCTGCCTGATGAGTAATTTTGCTATTTGCTCCAGTGTAAAGAAAATAACAAACATGAATACTCTGGACTCTCCTTATATGGATCTGAAATGGTACACTCAGGAGGAAGTGAGATTACTGGAGGGTTCACATAGGTTGTGTGACTGTATGCAAGAGATGTTGTAGAGGAGACGGAAGCCTTGGATGTGTGTTTGGACCAGATTATCTTTTTGGTGACTTTCAACCAGAAAAGTCATGATTCAGTGATTTCGTGAAATACTCTGAACTGTTAGACGAAAGGTGCTATGGACACAAAGAGCAGTGCTATTAGCTCCATTTTTTGAAGAGATGTTATAATCTTTGTTCATTTTCAGTTTTATTATTCATTTGAGCTTAGTGAATTTTCTCACCAGCTCCCCTTTTGTATTATCACAATATCTAACAGCTTTAATCAGCCAATTTGTCTTGACAAAAATTACATGCATGGCTGTCCCTATTCATAGCACTATTTTGTTTTTTAAATCTCCATTCAACCATAGCCTCCCTCTCAAAGAATATCTGATATGTATATTCAGTCCCAGTGTTTTGATTTTGCCAAAAGGTCCCTTATCTGTTTTCCACAAGCATAACCTGATGTAATACTCATTGTCTAGAGCATTGTTTTTAATCACTCCGTATTCATGTGGAACTCTTAGGTAGCTCCATTATCAAGATTCAAAATGAACCAGCATTACTTAATAGAATCTTTAAGTAGATTATTAGAAGCAATTTTATTTTCTTGTGCTATTTAATTTCATGCTCCTATTTTGTCAAGAATATTTCCCTTTTATCTGGCCTTGTCAGATTTGGTTAATAGACAGGAGTGCATTCATAAGATAAAGTTCTTAGTCACTATTAGAATCTTATATGTAGCTCAGTGTTTTGTCTATGTTGGAATTATCTGGAATACTGGTCGTATATTCAATTTTAAATTGGCTCCATTACTTTCTTGTTGGTTAAACTTTCAGCCCTATTGCCACAAAGCTCAAGTACTCTGGACTTCTAATGATCTACCTTCACAGAATTTATAGTATACATGTCTTGTCTTGAATTGGTATTTTAAACTTTGTTTTGGGAGATGATGGTGCTTGCCCAAGTTTCTAAACCAACTCAACCATGATCTTCTAGGGGGGCTACACAGTAGTTGGAGCCTTGTAAACTAAGAGAGTAAGTCTACTGTTACATATTTTGCCTCCAAAAGTAGAAATGCAAGCTGGCTAATGAATTCATCTTTAGTCCTTTGCATAATCAACCCCAGGCTGGTAAAAGGAATGCTGAAGATACGGATACTTTTGGGGGGTTCCATTTTAAAATACAATTTGTTTATTTGAAAAGCATCTGTATATGGCAGCTTGCCCCTAAAATCTTTTACTTCATTTTGCTTTGATCAGTCAAAATCAGAGGACTTGCTCTTTGTTGCATTTCACGATATTTTATGGAGAACTACCCTTAGATTAGAGCAGGTGCTGGGGTTCTATTCCTGGGTCTACTTCTCACAGACATTCTGCTTAATATCACCCAACTTCAATTTATGTGCATGAAAAATTAGATTTCAAATGCCAGTCTTTGGAGCATTGAAGTATTTTGGGTACACATCGAAAGCAAATAGAAAATATAGACAAAAACTAAGATGAAATAATTTGAAAACTGTCCACTATTTAGTGTCATATTTCTCTGCTTTTACCATTAGCATGAATAGTTTATGTCTTAGTATTACAGACATATTTTATAGATAGCAGACTAGGAGAACTTAATTATAATTCTTAATCTGAGAATAACTTCTTGATTCCTGAGATCTTCAACTTTCCTATTTACCCACTGAAACAAATACAGATATATTTAGTTTTAGCAACAGCTATGTTTCCCTGAATTTGCATTTAATCAATTGCTGGCAAATCAAATGATATTTTTAATACTCGGAGGTGGGATGTGGAGGTGGCATACTATTTAAAGAAATCTTTTTATCAACTTAGCTACTAACTATCTAATACATCTGTTTTTATAAATGTGGACTTTTTAAAATAATGGGTTTTAATAGAAGAATGATTCAAGTTTTATAAATGAAGTCATGTTTTACGTGCACTAGGGGGCTTTCTTTTTAAAATACCACCTTATGTTGAACCCTTCTATAAATGTTTTCTAATTTGTATTTTTGATAAATTTTTAAGTCATTATTTCTTAAAGTAGGGCACAGCTGGATTACTCTTCTTTATCCCGCAGATGCATAGCACAGGGCAGTTTGTTAATATCTACAGTTTTCTGGAAAGATGAATAAAACATGGAGCTCAGCGTACTATCATCTCCTCTCTCACCTTTTTTCCTTCTCACATTCAGGCTAGTTTGTAGTAGTTGAAAGGATGGCAAGGAAATGGTTACTGGCTAATTTACTCTATCTCAGGGCTTGCCAGTGCTCTCTTGGAGAATATATTTTTATTTTATGAAAAGAAAAATAAATAAAAGTAACTCAAGTAGAAATAAAAGAAAACAAGGGCAACAGGAGCTCAAAAATTGCATATTTATTACAGATAAAAGAACTAGCATAGGACAAAACAAGGCTTGAATTTTCTGTTATTATTACATCTCTTTTTAAGTCTAGAGTGCAATAGTAAGAACAAAGATATACCTTTCATTTTTCTATCTCTTATATGCCTCCTCTTCAAGCGTAAGGAAATTCTCTATTATCTATTTTCTGTTCTAGAAAACCTTTTTAAATGCTCTTGGGTCCAGCTTTAGCTGTCCCTGACCACTGCCCACCTCTGCTCCCAGCGTGCGTGTACAAACACACACACACACACAGACATGGGCGCACAGATCTTTGCTACACTTTCTTACTTGGGCTTCTACCATGTTTCCACTGAGTTTTCTCTGGAAAGTGGTGTTCACTTTCTTCATTGTGCAAATGAGAAAATTAGTGGCGTCTGATGCATTTTCTCCCTTCTGATTTTAAAATAAGATGCTTCAAGGTTCTGGAAATATTGCAGTTGAGATGAGGCTCTTTTCTTCTTTTCTGGCAGCTCTAAGCCTTGTGTGGGCTTAAGGGTGGCTCTTGAAGGAAATGGATGTTCCCTAATGGGAAAAGGCATTCATTTTAAGAGCAAAAGTCAAAGAGTTGACCCTCTGTACTCTGGTTTCTGTCTCCTGCTCAGACATTGAGGCATAATTAAGGACTGGGAAATTTGGATTTTGAGTCCTCACTTCTATACCCAAACCATCACCTATTTATATAATTTTCTCTTGCCTAAAGACCCTGCTAGTTTCTACCTAATACTCTTTTCAGGGAACTTAGACCTTGCCCAGCTATTGGAATCCTTTAGAAGCTTACTATCGTCTAGGAAAATAGACTTCTGTAGATCGAAGTTGCCTACCCTTTAAGTTATAGTGTCCTCAGTTTATATCAACTGATGGAAATATTTCTGGACAAATGCATCAGTAAGGTTACAGTCACTGAAGGAAAAAGATACCACCAAAAAAAATTAGACTATAAAGGTTTGAGAAATTTGCCAGTGGCACCAGGGCCTAGGGATTCTCTTTGAAGCAGAATTAGGGATCCTGCTTAGCTACTGGTTCAATGTGGGGCCTTGAGCAAGTTGTTTCTTTTTTCTGGACTTGAATTCTGAAAATACAATGATTTTGTCACTAGGGAAGCAGCCAATATCGAATTCTGTTTTTGTTTGTGTTCGATTTGTTAAAAATGGCTTTGAATTTGTTAAAAACGGCTTTATTGAAATATAATTCATGTCATACAATTCACCCATTTAAAGTGTACAATTCGTTGCTTTTTCTTTAGCATATTCACAGAATCATGCAACCATAATCTAATTTTAGCATATTTTCATATTCCTTAAAAGAACCTCTATACCCATTAGTAATCAATTCCCATTTCTCTCCTGTGTCCTTCCCTCCAACCCTAAACAACCCCTAATCTACTGTCTGTCTTTATAAATTTGCTTATTCTGGACATGTTCCCAAAATAGAATCATATAATATATGGCCTTTTGTGACCAGATTCTTTCACTTAGCATAATTTTTTCAAGGGTCAAACATGTGGCAGTATGTGTCAGTACTTCATTCCTTTCTATGGCTGATTAATATTCCATTGCATAGATATACCACATTTTATTTACGTACTCATCCGTTGGCTGACATTTGTGTTGTTTCTGTTTTTAGCTATTTATATTGATACAAATCCTTTATCACATATATGATTTGCAAATACTTTCTTCTGTTCTGTGGGTTATCTTTCCACTTTCCTGATGGTCTCATTTGCAGCCCAAAAGCTTTAATTTTGCTACAGTCTAATTTATATGTATTTTTGCTTGTCACCTTTTATTGCTGTATCCAAGAAACCATTGCCTAACCCAAAGTCATGAAGACTTACTCCTATGTTTTCTTATGAGA
>NW_012149618.1:9215683-9219667 GCF_000956105.1 Propithecus coquereli
CAATTAATAGTGAGTACCTGTGGTGTTTGTTTTTCCATTCTTCAGATACTTTACTTAGGAGGATAGGCTCCAGTTCCATCCAAATTGTACAAAAGGCCTTAATTCATCCTTTGTCATGGCTGAGTAGTATTTCATAGAATACATATGCCACATATTGTTAATCTACTCATGAATTGATGGACACTTGGGTTGATTCACATCTTTGCAATTGTGAATTGTGCTGCAATAAACATTCGAGTGCAGGTGCCTTTTGATAAAATGACTTCTTTTCCTTTGGGTAAATACCCAGTATTGGGATTGCTGGATCAAATGGTAGGTCTACTTTTAGTTTGTTGAGGAATCTCCCTGCTGTTTCCCATAGAGGTTGTACTAATTTGCAGTCACACCAACAGTGTATGAGCATTCCTTTCTCTGTGCATCCACATCAGCATCTATTGTTTTTGGACTTTTTAATAACAGCCATTCTAACTGGAGTAAGGTGGTATCTCTTTGTGGTTTTAATTTGCTTTTCCCAGATGATTAGTGATATTAAGCATTTTTTCATATGTTTATTGGCCATTAGTCTATATTCTTTTGAAAAGCTTCTGTTCATGTCTTTTGCCCACTTTTTAATGGGGTTGTTTGATTTTTTTCTTGCTGATTTGCTTCAGTTCTTTGTAGATTCTGGTTATTAGTGCAGTAGCAGATGTATAGCTTACAAATATTTTCTCTAATTCTGTAGGTTGTCTATTTGCTGTGTTGATTATTTCCTTAGCTGTGCAGAAACTTTTTAATTTAATCAAGTCCTGTTAATTTTCATTGTCGCTTTGATTGCCATTGGGGTCTTAGTCATAAATTCTTTGCCTAGGCTGGTATCTCGAAGAGTTTTTCTAACATTTTTTTCTAGCATTCTTATGATATCATGGCTTATATTTAAGTCTTTTATCCATTTTGAATTAATTTTTGTTGTGATAGATATGGATCCTGTTTCATTCTTCTGCGTGTGGCTATCCAATTCTCTCAGCACCATTTATTGAATAGGACTTTTTATTCCCAGTGTTTATTGTTGTTTTCTTTGTCAAAGATCACTTGACTATATATGGATGGTTTTATATCTGGAATCTCTGTTCTGGTCCATTGGTCTATTTTTGTGTCAAGACCATGCTGTTTTGGTTACTATAGTCTTGCAGTATAGTTTGAAGTCTGGTAATGTGATGCCTTCACATTTGTTCTTTTTGCTTAAGATTGCTTTGGCTATTTGGGCTCTTTTATGGTTCCAAACAAAATGTAAAATTATTTTTTCTAGATCTGTGAAATATGATGTTGATATTTTAATGGGGATTTCACTGAATCTGTAAATCACTTTGGGTAGTATGAACATTTTAACAATGTTGATTCTACTGATCCATGAGCATGATATGTTTTTCCATTTGTTTGTATCATCTGTGATTTCTTTCCTCAGTGTTTCCTAGTTCTCTTTTTAGAGATCATTCACCTCCTTGGTGAAGTACATTCCTAGGTATTTTATTTTCTTTGTGCCTATTGTAAATGGTATTAAGTCTTTGATTAGACTCTCAGCTTGACCGTTACTGGTGTATAAGAATACTGCCAATTTGTTTACATTGATTTTGTAACCTGAGACTTTGCTGAATTTATTTATTAATTCCAGGAGTCTCTTGGTGGAGTCTTTGGGGTTTTTTTAGATATAAGATCTTATCATTAGCAAGAAATGATAGTTAGACCTTCTCTTTCCCAATTTGGATACTCTTTATTTCTTTCTCTTGCCTGTTTATTCTGTCTAGGACTTCCTGTACTATGTTGAATAGAAGTTGTGACAGTGGGCACCCTTGTCTTATTCCAGTTCTTAGTGGAAATGCTTTCGACTTTTCCTCATTCAGCATGATGTTGACTGTGGATTTGTCATATATGGCTTTCATAATTTTGAGATATGTTCTTTCTATGTCTAGTTTGTTGAAGATTTTTATCATGAAAGGGTGCTGAATTTTGTCAAATGGTTTTTCTCCATCTATTGAGATGATCATATGGTCTTTGTTTTTGCTTCTGATTATTGAACCATCATTGCATCACTGGGATGAAGGTCACTTGGTCATGGTGGATTATTTTTTGATGTGCTGTTTAATTCAGTTTGATAGTATTTTATTGAGGATTTTTGCATCTATGTTCATAAAAGACATTTGTCTGTAGTTTTCTTTTTTCATTGTGTCCTTTCCTGGCTTTGGTATCAAGGTAGTACTGGTTTTATTGAATGAGTTGGGGAGAATTCCCTCCTTCTCAATGTTATGGAATAATTTCTCCAGAATGAGTACCAGCTCTTCTTTGTAGTTCAGCTGTAAATCCATCTGTTCTGGGGCTTTTTTGTTGTTGTTCTTGAAAGAATTTTTATTCATGCTTCAATCTGGTTGCTCATTATTGGTCTGTTCAGGAGTTCTATTTCTTCCTGCTTGAGTCTTGGGAGGTTGTGCATTTCCAGGAATTTGTTCATTTTCTCTATGTTTTCAAGTTTATATGTCTAGAGATTTTCATGGTGTTCACAGATGATATTTTGTATTTCTGTGGTATCAGTTGTAATGTCTCCTTTTTCATTTCTGATTGAGCTCATTTAGGTTCTTTCTTTTCTGTTTTGATTAATCTGGCAAGAGGTCTATCAGTTTTGTTTATCTTTTCAAAGAACCAACATTTTGTTTCACTAATGTTTTTATTGTTTTTTTTTTTCCATTTCATTTAGTTCAGCTCCAACCTTAGTTATTTCTTTTCTTCTGCTGTCTTTGGGTTTGGTTTGCTCTTCCTTTTCTAGTTCCTTGAGATGTGTTATTAGATTCTTGACTTGTGTTCTTTCTGTCTTTTTGATGTAGGCATTTAAGGCTATGAATTTTCCCCTTTTCCTTTTGAAAAATCCCATAGATGTTGATAGCTTGCATCCCCTTTGTTGTTCAGTTCCTGGAATCTTTTGATTTCCATCTTAATTTCATTAATAACCCAATTATCCTTCAGCAGCTTGTTGTTTAATGTCTATGACTTTGTGTGAAATTGAGTGTTCTCTTGGAGTTGAATTCTAGTTTTATTCCACTGTGGTCTGAGAAGATACATGGTGTGATTTCTATTTCTTTGAATTTATTGAACCATTTTTTTTGTGGCCTAAGATATGATCAATCTTGTAAAATGTTCCATGTACAGATGAAAGTAATGTATATTCAGTAGTTTTGGGGCAAAATGTTCTGTAAATGTCTGTTAGGCATATTTGTTGTAGAGTCCTGTTTAAGTCCAGTTTTTCTTTATTTATTTTCTGCTTGGATGAGCTATCCAGTTTTGTCATTGAGGTGTTGAAGTTTCTAACGATTATGATGCTGCTTTTTATCTCTTTACTTAGATGTGGTAGTGTTTGCTTTATGTATCTGGGTGCTCCTGTGTTTCCTTTGTACGTTACTTGATGTTTTCACCTCATGGCTTCAGGAGTTCCTCTTTTTTGTTGACTTTGTCCAGTCTGATGACTATTTGCCTTGGTGATTGCCTGTTTGCAATGAATCTCCCAGGTGTTCGTTGAGCTTCTTGTACCTGAATGTCTAAATCTCTAGCAAGACTGGGGAAATTTTCCTTAATTTTTCCTTCAAATAGGTTTTCCAGGCCTTGTATGCTTTCTTCCTCACCTTCATGGAAGGCTATGATTCTTATATTTGGCTGTTTTACATAATCCCATATTTCTCGTAGGCTTTGTTTATGACTCTTAATTCTTTGTTCTTTATTTTTGACTGACAGATTTAATTCTAAAGAGTTGTCTTCAAGCTCTGAAATTCTTTATTCTGCCTGGTCTAGTCTATTCTTAAAATTCTAGTCTATTCTTTCCACTTTTTTTTGTGTTTCCTTAAACAAATTTTTTATTTGCAGAAGTTCCTTTTTTTTTTTTTAATATGTTGATCTCTTTAGTGGACTTTTCATTCATTTCCTGATTTGTTTTTCTGGTTTCTTTGAGTTAGCTTTCATTTTATC
>NW_012149618.1:9221107-9222949 GCF_000956105.1 Propithecus coquereli
TCTCATTTTAATTTCTCATTTTTATTACTATGTTCTGGAAAGTTTTTTTTCAAAGCCTTCATTTTTTGACAGAGCTTTTGAAAAAGATGATAATGTTGTTTTGTATAATTATTCTGCAGTATTTACAGTAATATATGGTAGACAATTAATACACATTAAATAGCAAAAGATTTATGCTTCACCCTTTTAGATATAAATCAATTGTTTTAGATTTCCTAATTAGCCATTAGTCTGACCTCACTAGTGCTTCAAAATTTAAATGGTGACCCCCCCAACATGTAAAACTCTAGTGTTAATTGGAATGAGGGAATAAGAAAATTAACTACTAAGGACTTTTAATGATGATCAGGCTTCCCAGTATTAGACATAACTTGCAAAACCTTAACCTCATGTTTCTCAGTAGATATGGTCACACCTGTTATTATGGGAGCCCTGAGCTTGTCTCCTTCACCTCCAGGGAAGCAAATATCTCCACTGTACTTAGAAAAACTGTATCCCATGTAGTGGTTGTCTTCCTGCTCCCTAGGAAATGATCTGCTGGAATTCAAAATACAATTAGCACGCTTGACTGCGTTCCTATATCCTGGAGCTGACCATTATTAATGGCATCCAATTATTCATAGCAATCAAGCTGCCGACCTTGCTAAACAGATCACAGCAGTGGGTATTTGACAGTCAGTCTGCTGGCCGAGTGTAATAGAAGAAGACAATGTCATATCCTGGTTGTCTTTGGCAAAAACAACATGCCACTTGCAGACTTACTGAAATGCTATAATAACTTGATTGCAAGATTTAGCCTGTCATTATTTTAAAAGCATATGTTTATGTATGCTGGCAGGAGCAGGAAAAGAAATTGGTTTAGGTATGTTTGGTATTTGGGAATTTCTTTGGCTTACCCTGCACCACTGCAAATTGACTGAGTGATCTTTGGGAAGTTATTTAGGTTTTCTAAGGCTTAATTTGCTCAGTTCCAACATGAGGGCATTTTGCCTACTTTCAAGGGTGGTCGTGAGAGTTAGGTGATAGACTAGCTATGAAACAATCAGGTAAGCAGAAGTTGCTCAATCACTGTCAGTTTCCTGCCCATAGAATCTATTCAAGTCCCAGTTCCAGCGGAGGTAAAGATATAGCATAAATGTGTTTTTATTCTTCACCAAAGTGCAGGATAGGGCTTGACTTCCACATGAATGCTGCTTTTTCATTCTGCCTTTTCTGCAAGACCATAAGTCAAAGGTTTTCCTTTACTGTGCAGCAGTATGAAAGTGTGATATTTGTTTGCAGTGAAGGAGGCTGAGCATAAAAACTGACACAAATTTCCAGGTGGTTGGCTTTTGACCCTTCCATTTCCTTGACAATATTTTCTCTTTGAGTTGGCATGATCTATAAAAGTCCTTCTCTAACTGCAGAAAGGAGCAGATTGTTTACTTCTGGAAGTACATTAATTCACTCATGCCACTAGGAGGGGGATTTTCACAAGGAACTAACTTTATTTGAATTTTTTTTCTCATTTTTAATTTTTCTTTTTTTTTAATTTCAGAGTATTATGGGGGGTATAAACATTTGGGGTTACATATAATGCCTTTGCCTCGCCCAAGCCAGGGCTACACCCATGACCTTCCCCCATGCAGTGTTCTCTGTATGCATTTGTTGTGACTTATCCATCCCCACCACCCTCTCCCACCTGACTAGTACCCGATGAATATCACTTCCATGAGAGCACCTTAGTGTTGATCAGTTAGTACCAATTTGATGGTGAGTACAGATGGTGCTTGTTTTTCCATTCTTGCGATACTTCGCTTTGAAGGATGGGCTCCAGCTCTATCCAGGATAATATAAGAGGTG
>NW_012149618.1:9224278-9235368 GCF_000956105.1 Propithecus coquereli
TATTTCTCCCTATGTAAGTCTGTCATCTCCTTCATTAAATATATTCCTAAATATTTAATTTTTTTTGATGCTATTTTGAAAGGTGGTGTGTTTTTGATTTGATTTTCAGCTTGACTGTTATTGGTCCATATGAATGCCACTGATTTGTGTGCATTGATTTTATATCCTGAGACTTTACTGAATTCATTTATCAATGCCAGGAGTCTGTTGGTTGAATCCTTGGGATTTTCTAGATATCATATCATCAGCAAAGAGTGAGAGTTTGACTTCTTTTGCCCCCATTTGGACACCCTTAATTCCCCTCTCTTGTCTGATTGCTCTGGCAAGGACTTCTAGGACTACGTTGGATAGAAGTGGAGATAGTGGGCAACCTAGTCTGATTTCAGTTCTAAGCGGGGATGCTTTCAATTTTTCCCCGTTCAGTATGATATTGGCTGTGGGTTTATCATATATAGCTTTAATAATTTTAAGGTATGTCCCATCTATGCCTATTTTGTTAAGAGTTTTTTATCATAAAAGTGTCCCAGATTTTGTCAAATGCTTTTTCTTTATGTTGAGAGAATCATGTGGTCTTTGTTCTTTCTTTTATTTATGTGGTGAATTGCATTTATAGATTTGTGTATGTTGAACCAGCCTTGCATCTCTGGGATAAAGCCCACCTAGTCATGATGAATTATTTTTTTTTGATGTGCTGTTGGATTTGGTTTGCTAAGATTTTGTTGAGGATTTTTGCATCTATATTCATGAGGGATATTCATCTGTAGTTATCTTTTTTTTGTTGTGTCCTTTCCTGGCTTTGGTATCAAGGTGATATTGGCTTTGTAGAATGAGTTGGGGAGGAAACCATCCTTTTCGGTATTGTGGAATAATTTCTGAAGTATAGGTATGAGTTCTTTGTAAGTTTGGTAAAATTCACATGTGAATCCATCTGGTCAGGACTTTTTTTGCTGGAAGATTTTTAATTGATGCATCAATTTCTGTGCTTGATATTGGTCAGTTGAGGAATTCTATTTCTTCCTGATTGTGCCTAGGGAGGTTGTGTGTTTCTAAGAATTTGTCTATTTCCTCCACACTTTGTAGTTTTTGGGTGTATAGATCTTTATAGTATTCAGAGATCATGTTTTGTATTTCCGTGATGTCTGTAGTGACCTCTCCATTTTCATTTCTAATTGAGCTTCTTAGAGTCCTTTCCTTTCTAGTTCCTGTCAATCTAACAGGAGGGCTGTCTGAAAAACCAGCTTTTGGTTTTATTAATCTTCTCTATAGTTCTTTTGTTCTCAAATTCATTTAGTTCTGCTCTGATCTTAGTTATTTCTTTTCTTCTGCTAGGTGTAGGATGGATTTGCTCTTCCTTTTCCTGTTCCTTGAGATGGTTTATTAGTTTGTCAATTTGTGAACTTTCTGTCTTTTGGATGTGAGCATTTAATGCTATTAGTTTCCCTCTCAGAAATGCTTTTGCTCTATCACACAGATTGTGATAACTTGTGTCCCTGTTATCATTTAGTTTGAAGAATCTTTGGATTCCCATCTGGATCTCCTTCTTGACCCAATAATCATTCAGCAATAGATTGTTTAATTTCCATGCCTTTGTGAAGTGGTGTTTCTGTTGGAGTTGATATCTAATTTTATACCACCGTGGTTTGAAAAGACACATGGTAAAAGTTCTATTTTTTAAAGTTGTTGAGATATGATTAGTGGCCTAGGATGTGATTGATTTTATAGAAAGTTTCATGAGCTGATAAGAAGAATGTATATTCAGCTTTATTTGGGTGGAATATTCTGTAGATGTCTGTTAGACTCATTTGTTCTAGAGCTCTGTTTAAGTATATTGTTTCTTTGCTTGTTTTATGCTTGGAGGATCTGTCCAGTTCAGTCAGTGGATTGTTGAAATCCCCAGATACTATGGCATTACTGTTTATCATGCTATTTAGATCAAATAGGGTTTACTTTATGTATCTGGGCACTCCTGTATTGGGTGCATAAATATTAAGAATTGTTCAATTTTCTTGTTGGAATTTTCCCTCCACCATTATATAATGACCATCTTTGCCTTTCTTTACTTTTGCTGTTTCAAAATTTATGTTATCTGATATAAGAATAGCCACCTCAGCTTTCTTTTGGTTTCTGTTTTCCTGGAAGGTTGTTTTCCAACCCTTCATCTTGAGTCTGAAAGTGTTCTTGTGGGTAAGATGTGTTTCCTAGAGAGAGAAGATACTTGGCCTGTGTTGTTTTATCCACTCAGCCAGTCTATGTCTCTTTAGTGGACAATTCAAACCATTCACATTTATTGAGAGAATTGACAATTGGGGTGGATTTCTGTTCATACTGTTGGATAAATTCTTATTGTTTTGTTTTAGCTCTTGAGCAATTGTGGAATCAGGGTTCTGGACTTTTAACTCTTGAGTGATTTTACTTTGGTGGGTGTCTATTGTGCTTTTCAGTGTATAACACAGGTATGAGTACTTCCTGCAGGGCAGGTCTGGTCTTTGCAAATTCCATCAGTGATTACTTGTCTGGGAAAATCTTTATTTCTCCCTCATAAATGAAGCTTAGTTTTGCCAGGTAAAGAATTCTATGTTGGCCATTATTCTGTTTTAGAAGATTGAGGATGGGACTCCAGTTCCTTCTGGCTTATAAGCTTGTAAGGTTTCAGTTAGTCTGATAGGTTTTCCTTTGTAGGTTATCTGCTGTTTTTGCCTTACTGCTAGGATTACTTCTTTCGTGTTTACTTTGGCCAGCCTAATAACTATGTGACGTGGTGATTGCCTTTTCACATTGAGTCATCTAGGAGTTCTGTGTGCTTCTTGTACCTGGATATCTAGATTTCTGGCCAGGCCAGGTAAATTTTCCTCCATTATTCTAAGAGGAATAGCCAGCCCTTGTGTATTTTCTTCTTCTCTCTCTGGGATGTCTACAATTCTTATGTTTGGTTTCTTTATATAATCCCACATTTCTTGTATGTTTTGTTCATGTCTCTTGTTTCTGCGTTCTTTTTCTTCATCTGATTTGTTTAGCACATAGGCATTATCTTCAAGGTCTCAGATTCTTTCCTCTGTGTGATCCACCCTATTCTTAAGGCTTTCCACTGTGTTTTGTAGTTACTTGAATGCCTCTTTCATTTCCAATATTTCTGTTTGGTTCTTTCTTAATACTTCAATTTCTTTAGAGAACTTTTCATTCATTTCCTGTATTGTTCTCATGGCTTCTTTGTGTTGGGTTTCCATTATCTCTTCAATTCCATTGAGTTTTCTTACAATCCACATTTGAAATTCTTCCTCCATCATTTTAATCATTTTGTTTAGGTTGGTATCCATTGTTGAAGATCTAATGATTTCTTTTGGGGGTGAGTTTTCTCTCTGATCTTTCATGTTTCCTGCAATCTTTCACTAATTCTTTCTCTTCAGGCTACTTGTTCAAGTACTGGGGGTGCCAGGATTGGTTTATGGCCCTGTCTCCAGGTCCCCAAGGGTCATTTCTTGACAGTGCTGGGGAGATGTTTAGTGGTCCTGTATCACCTTAGGGATATTTTAGCAAGTTAGGTTACCTCTGGCCTGTTGTCTTCACCTCTTGCCAATGGAGACTAGTGAATTTGGTCCCCAGCTTAAGCTCCCAGCTGGTAGATCACACTTGTGGGTATGACTCCACTGCTCTCTGATAGCTTGAGATGGAAGGCACTGTGCTAAGCTATGGGATTTCCCTCTCTGTCGTTGACTGTAGTTTGCATGGAGGAGCCAATTATCGAGGTAATCTGATGTCTCTGTGGTAGGCTCTGGTCCCCCGGATAGGGTATACGAATGCCCTGATCTTTGGGATGGGCCTTACCACTCTGGAGGGTTACTTGGCCCCTGTTCTCCCTTAAAGTGGGGGTAAGGGCAAGATAGATTTCAGCTGGTGCATGCTAGCCTGGGTGTGTGTGCTTCTATGGTTGCTTTATCTGCCACTAGGGGGAGCCATTAATGTGTTATTCAGGGCTCTTTCACCACACTTGGGAGGCTGCTCCTCCTAGGAGCGGTCAATTGATGCAATTGCTGAGGTCTCTGGCTAGTTCTTTCCTTCCCTGTCCACAAACCCCAATGCTGGTGGCCACCCAGATCTGGAGAGCAAGCCCTGGAGTTATGTTCTTATTAGATGACCTAAGCTGGTCCTGCGGGCCAAATCAACAGGCCACTGACTAATTTTCAGCACCAAAGCCCCACAGATTTACACCAGTTGCACAGAGAAAGTGGCTTTTCTTGCTTCTCCCCACCTCCAAGGGTGGCATCTCCAGGCTGGGGATCCCAACAATGGTGGCCTCCTGTCCCTGGAGAGCTAGCACTGGAGGCAGCTACTTAGGAGTTGGCAGATGCTGGTCCGGCAGGCTGAATCAACAGGCCACCAGCTGTCACCTTTGCATCACAGTTCTGCAGTCTCAAGTCTACTTAGGGGGAGGTCCTGTTCTTTTCCTCCCACCCTGAATTCACCTCCTTCTCTGGGAGCAGTGAGCCAGGAGGCCACCACTAATCCACCATTTTTTCCTCCCTTCAACTTTATTTGAATTTTAAGCCAAGCAATTTGAAGGACAATGGAGAAATGCACACAATTTATAATTACTGGAGTGTCACTGACGTATCTGATTCAGAAATATTCCTTTATTTGTCCTACATCCTGGGCACCATGAGTGATGCTCTAGTGTCCTTTGCATCCCAATTAAAAAAAATCCAAACTTTTACAAGAATGCTAGAGTGAAAATGAAATATTCTTTTTAGAATTTCTTACATACACTGCTTACTAGTGGTGAGTATTGCAGTGAATTTAACTTGCCATGAACCTTATGAAGAAATATTGAGCAAAACTTACTAAGAGAAACAGGAACTTAATTTTAGAGATGGTGGCTAATTGTGTCTGATTAGCCCTGAGGGCAATTGGGAATTTCCTGTGGACCTGTGAAGCAGCCTCTATTTCTGCACTCCAGGTGGACCATGTGGCTATATTAGCAGGTGAAGGGGGACAGAGGGACCTTGTGGTGGATTCAGACTCTGGTATATTTACCCTACAGTTTGGCAGTTCAGAAAGTGGCCCTGTCTACTTTGTGGGTAGTGAAATGCCATAATGATTATGGGAATAGACTTAGATCCTGACAGTTTTAATACTAGCCTTCTCATTTTATTATTAGAGTTGTTTTTTGTTTTTGTTTTAAATCTGAGAAATGGCAGTAACTGTCAAGGCTGTTGAAAAGCTTAAATGACATCATACATGCCCTAGTATTCTGATGTTATGTGCAGTGGATTGAGTAGTTGCCCCTAAAGGAAATGTCCATGTCCTAATCCCTGGGACCTGTGAATGTGATCTCATTTGCAAAAAGGGTCTTTGCAGAAGTAAGAAGGATCTTAAGATAATTATGGATTACCTGGGTGGGCCCTGAATCCAATGGCAAGTGTCCTCATAAGAAACATGGAGAAGATACAAGACACACAGGGCAGGAGACCATGGAAGGACAAAAGCAGAGGTTGGAGCCCTGCAGCCACAAGGCAAGGAACGCCAAAAGCCATCAGAATCTGGAAGAGGCAAGGAACGCAATCTCCACTAGAGGCTCTGGAAGGAGTGTGGCCCTGTTAATGCCTTGATTTCAGATTTCTGGCCCCCAGAACTGTGGGATAAATTTCTATTATTTTAAGTCACTCTTTTGGGTGGTAATTTGTTACGGAAGCCACTGAAGGTAAAAAAACACAGTGTCTGGTACGCAATGTTCCTGTAAGTTATAGCTGTATTTTTCAAACAAAATAGATATTTTTTTAGAAAAAAATGTGCTTTCAAAAAATTCCTTTCTTTATCCCTTTCCTCCCTTATAGCCTTTACCTTACTCATTCATTCATTTATTCATTCAGTCACTCATTCAGTATTTATTAAGCAACTTCCATGTTTTAGGACACTTAGTGCTAAGCGTGCTATATACTTTTAAAAGAACACTATTTGATAGTGAGCAGAATACATACAGACCCCAACCCCATTGAGTTTACAATCTAGTGGGAGAGACAGACAAATAGGAAACAAATCCTCACTGCAGGATTAAGTGCTGTGAAGAAATCTGGTTGGGTTTGGGACAAAGAACAGAAGGATTACTTAAATAGTATAATCAGGGTGGTGGGCTCCTTGCAAAGAAGGGAACAGGAAGAAAAGTTGAGTCACTGGTTTTAAGCAGATGACTAAGCCTGAAGAAATGTGGCAGAAATTTTAGAAAGGAAAAGAAAGCAGTTTTTTAGAAGGCTTCCACGTTAAAGTGAAGTGCCCACTTTAAAATTTGACTTTGCCATCAGGTATGAGAGGCAGAAGGCACTTGCCTCTGCTGGGTGGAGTATTTTTGCTCTATCTGTGGGGTAACAAGGCAATTTCCTAGGTGTTCTAGGTCAAGGGTGGGCAAACTTTTTCTCTAAAGGACCAGATAGTAAATAGAACTTGTGCAATATATGGTCTCTGTCGTAGCTTTTTGATTTTATGTTGCAGTGTGAAAGTAGTCACAGACAATATGGAAACAAATGAGTCTGACTGTGTGACCATGTTCCAAACTTTATTTATCAGACACTGCAATTTGAACTTCATATAATTTTCACATATCTTGAAATATTTTTCTTTTTTTCTTTTTCTTTTCTCCTTCCTTCCTTCTTTCTTTCTTTCTTTCTTTTCTTCCTTTCCTTTCCTTTCCTTTCCTTTCCTTCTCTCCCTCCCTCCTTCCTTTTCTTTTTCTTTTGTTTCTTTCCCTCCCTCCCTTCCTTCCTTCCTCCATTTAGAAATGTAATAACCATTCTTAGATTAAAAGCTGTACCAGAGCAGGCAGTGGGATGCATGTGGCCCTCAGGTCATAGTTTGCCAATTCCTGTCATAGAGTGTAATCTCTGTTCTTACAAGGAAAGGAATAATCTTCTATGACTAGATATTCTGATTTAAGCAGCAGCCAGCAGGCAGGACTGGAGAGATATGGAGAAGAGAAGTCTTTTTGGGGAAGCAGTGTGATATCTGCAGAATTCTCAGTTCCTGCTGGGCCCATAAACCCAGGCCTTAGCTTGAATTAAAAATAATTATTTTCTTTATGAATCAACATTTAATGATAATGTTTCTATTTGATTTTTAAGCTATAAAAATGCGAATTATACATGAAATTGATGTACATTATTCTATAATGAACTAATCTGACAGAAAAACACATTGGGTATTTACATTGAAAACAAGCCATTCATAACTATTAAGACATTTTGAAAAGGAGAACCATGTTTTCAAAGGCACGAATGACTGGAAATGGGAACCATTCTGTTGTGACCAGGGGATGGAGCATTTTGTTCCTCTGTCCTACTAGCATTGCCCAGTTTCCTCTCTGGCCATAGATTTTAAAATTATGGAAGACAATTCTTCAAAGTTTTTATTCTATCATTTCCTGAATGATAATAAATAGTGCATTCCTCTATAATACTGTATTTAAAACCTTCATCATACTTTGGGCTTTGGAAATGTGCTGATAAACAAAATTGTTATAAATTTGAATTTGTCAAATACTCCATGGATTCAAGTGCCTTGTTATTCAGAGCTTGTGGCTACTCCACAAATTATTAAGTCATGGCTTCTCAATTCTTGAGTATTTGTCTTCCACCTTCCTTTAAAACTCCATGTTTTAGCCACACCGATTCTGTATCAGTACCCACAAAAAGTTCAACCTCTTGTCAGTAAGTTTTTTTAGGTATAACATTAAATGCCCATTTAAATGGAGCTACTCTCCACAGATCATAGATTTTTAGAGTTTAAGGTGGCCTCAGAGATGACCTAGTCCAACTTCCTCATTTTACACCCGAAGGAAATGACAGGGAAGTGACTTCATAATTTATTAGTTTTATCGTTAGCTATAGGTGGTTTCTATTTCACCCTATAATGAGCTCAGCTCTCCTCAATACACTCTGGAATTCTTGCTCATGGGTTTGTAGGGGAGACAGAATCATTCTCAGCATCTCTTCTGTAGCCTCTATTTTCATAATAAATATATCTGAGCAATCAGGAAATCACAAATGGATTGTCTTAGCAACTTTCTTTTTCTATAGCCCATGGCTTTGGACCTTGATGTTAGGAACCATTCCATGTAGTATTATCATCCTTACTAAGAGAGTAAGTTAAGTTTGCACACTCACCTTGGAGAGACTGGAAACAAAATTATTCCAGAGGGACTCACACTGTAAAAGAGGCTGGGTGTGTACTCTCTGGGTATCAGTGTGTACCAGTGAGTAGCTGATCTGGTGGTTAAGACCAGTGGTAAACGAGTACAGGAGGCAACAGCTGGTACCACAGCATCTGGATGGTCAGGGACAACTGTAGCAGCCAGACCCTGGTCGGTATTTACCTCTAGGCAGCCGATGGAGATCTGCACAAAGCTGCAAAACTAAACCCTGAATTTGGGGGCAAGATCCAGCTTTTGGGAGGGGCTCTAGGAAGAGGTACCCACATCCTCAGTGGGGTCTAGAATTAGGGAAGGGGAGCCTAGAGAGAAGCCCAGAAGCCTTGGTGTAGAAGAAAAACAATGACAAAGGGGAGGAAAAGCAGTTAAAGAATTTAAAACATAAGCTTATATTTCCTCTGTTCGCTTGGCAGTAGGGAGTGGTTCCTCAATGAAGTCAGTCTTCCAGAGACACAGAGATAGCAAAGGCAGGGTTGGGGGCGATGGCCTGGTCTGCCCCTGTCATTCCAGGATACATTGTCCTCAGTGGTTGTGCATGAGCCCTTTTTTGTGTGGTCCGTTCAGCCTAGCAATGCTCACTTTCTTTCCAGAGATTTTCAATTTGGAAGCTTTTGTGTTTCTGTGAAAACAAATTCTTCATAAAATCTGGAGATAATCAATGTTCTTTCAATTTCTTTTATTGCAGAGGAAAAACAGAAAATGCCATTCCACTTCATAAATACCTAGTACTAATATGTTAGAGCTGTGGTAACTAAAGTGGCCTTTTATGTATTTAAGGTTGCACTCATGGGGTTATCAGATTATCAGCCAGTGGCTTTTATCTTTGATGTCGTTTCTATTTCATCAGTTCTTGTTTCAGCATCTGATTATTAGCACTATTGCTATGTGTAAATACCTGAATCATAAAAAGATATAAAAAAATAATGTTTCTTTAAGACTCACTGAAAAACCCAGTCTCTGTGGTGGAAATAGTCTGGTCCTTTCCTGACTCACCTTTGCTCCTAATAGATAAGCCTCCCCACCAGATTGCTGCGTCTTTTTCTTTGTCTCAGTTCTGCTTTGGGGCAATTCTGCAAGATCATGAGTAGGATCTTGGGTCAGCTTCCCGCCCATCTTGCTACTCTTTTCCCTGTTAATTGGGCTGCCTTGGTGTGGATCCAGGTGAAGCTTTACATCCATAATAACTGCACGTACATATCAGCTCAACATCCCCAGGGTAGGAATTTAATAATTCCATTCTTTTTTTATTTCAGAATATTATGGGGTACAAACGTTTTGGTTACATGAATTGCTTTTGTACAGTTTGAGTCAAAGGTACAAGTGTGTCCATTACCCAGATAGTGTGCATTGTACCCATTAGGAGTGCATTGACCTATCCCCTCCTCCCATTTCCCACCTTCTGTTAGATTTTACTACTATATGTGCACATGAGTGTTGATCAATCAAAACAACAGATCCTGACATGGATGCAGAGAGAAAGGAACACTTATACACTGTTGGGGGGACTGCAAACTAGTTCAACCTCTATGGAGATGCCTCAAAGAACTCAAAGTACACCTACCATTTGATCCAGCAATCCCACTACTGGGTATTTCCCTAAAGGAAAAAAAAGACATTTCATAAAAAAGACACTTGCACTAGAATGTTTATAGCAGCACAGTTCACAATTGCAAAGATGTGGAAACAGCCCAAGTGCCCATCAATACATGAGTGGATTAATAAAAGGTGGTATGGGTATACCAGGGAGAATTACTCAACTATAAAAAAATTGGTGAATGAATACCTTTTGTAACAACCTGGGTGGAACTGGAGACTATCTTTCTAAGTGAAATATTGTAAGACTGGAAAAACAAACACCACATGTACTCACTATTAAATAATTCCATTCTTTAGGGCCCTGGCTAATCTCTTTCATCTGAGAACTGCTTGCTAAAACACAGATACTTTGGATGGGTTTTTGATTCCCTACTCTTATATAACTCTGGGAGTCGTTTCTGAGCTGTCATCCTGGGTTGCTCCCTGAATACCTGAAACCTACTTTCTATTTTTGATCACTAGTTCTATGCAAATTATGGGTAGGGGCTTGATCAGCAAAAGGTATACTTTGACCCCGGTTTTATTTCTTTGAATTCTGTAGTGATCACTAAACCTCTCTTTTACTTGCTCTATTAGGCCTTCTGGGCTCTGATTCAGCCCTAATTTAATCATTGCTCCCAAATCATTTCCTAGCCTCTCCTTGCCAGTGTCTTAATTCCTTCACCCCTCTTGCTTTTTTCTGGTTCTCTGGACCCCTTAACCACTACATATCAATATCTTGATAATTAATACTCCTTCAGTACCACTGACTTTGATACTGAACGTCGAAGACTATTGATCTCAATCGAAGACTAAATGTCAATGCTAGAAGCCTTCTATGTTAAAACATAAACAAGAACCAAGTCAAACCAAACAGTAGATACTTAAAAGTTACCAGCACCATTCCATCAGTAGATTAGTGAAAACATAGGGTTGTATGCCTACATAGCCTTATAGGTATTTATGTTATAGCCTGACCAGGTTTATTTACTATCTACCTTAAACAGAAATACTTCCTGCAGAGCTCTAAAAACAACATGAAAAACAACCTTCAGTTATATTCATAAGTCATATTTGAATTAGGAATCTGGCTTACCAGTAACCTTCTTTACTTGAGATGGCTGATACAATTTTCTTAAAATATTTCAATGATTTGAAAGAATAAGCTAGGACTTTTTATTATTTATTGTATTTGATACAATGTGAACACAATGCCTGCAACTGGTTTTGAGAGCATTTGAGTTTTGATCACTTATCTTTTGATTTATTGGTTGAAAGCATTTCCCTCACTAAGAAGCTTTCTTTCATAAACTGTGGGTTATTA
>NW_012149618.1:9239365-9240841 GCF_000956105.1 Propithecus coquereli
TTCCTTTGTCTAAATCCCTTTTTTTTAATCTTAGACCTTGGTATAGAGATTAACATGTACCTCATTAACTTATCACAACCTAGCTTGAATTAATATTATATCTTGCTGTAGACTGAATGTTTTTTACCCCAAATTCATATATTGAAGCCTTAATCCCTAATGTGATGGTATTCCGATGTGGGATATTTGGGAGGTAATTAGGTCATAAGGGTGGAGCCCTCATGATGGGATTAGTGCCTTTGTAAGAAGAGACATGAGAGAATAGTTCTCTCTTTTTCTGTCATGTGAGGATAGAGCAAGAAGATGTCCATCTGCAAACCAGGAAGGGGGCGCCAGGGCCCTTACCAGGAACTAAACTGGCCAGCACCTTCAACTTAGACTTCCCAGCCTGCAGAACTGTGAGAAATAAATGTCTATTATTTAAGTGATGCAGTCTATGATATTTGTAATAGCAGCCTTGACTGACTAAGACACACCTCTTCATGAATAATGAATGTAAGAACGTTGTATTGCTATGCTTCTATTTACTCCCTTCCTATCATTTTTCTTATAGTTGTCATATATGTCTTCTATAACATATATGTTTCAGACACACAATCCATTATTTTTGCTTTTAAACAAATTTTTAAAATGAAGAAAGGTTTTTAGAATATTTTCCCACATATTTACCATTTTCAGTACTCTTCATTCTGCACGGTTTTTCTGTAAAGGACCAGTTAGTATTTTGGGCTTTGTGGGCAATACAGTATCTGTCGTAATAACTCACCTCTGCCCGTGTAGAGTAAAAGAAGCCATAGGCAATTTGTGAATACTAAACTTTAAATTTCATATCATTTTCACTGAACTTTGAATTTTATATAAATTTCAAAACATTTCTCTTTTGATTTTTATAATTATTTAAATATGTGACAACCATCTTAGCTCATGGACTGTATAAAACAGGTAGCTGGCTAAATTTGGTTTACAGTTAATAATTTGCTGACCTCTGCTATAGATCCATTTTTATATCTGGTATCATTAAACCTTAATCAAAAGCCATCCTGTAATATTTCTTGTAGTGCAGAGCTACTAGTGACTTTTTTTTTGGTTTTGTTTGTCTGAAAATCATCTTATCTCTCCTTCATTTTTGAACAATATTTTCATGGGATATAGAATTTTAGGTTGACATGTTTTGTTTTTCAGCACTTTAAAGATGTTATTCTATTGTTTTATGGTTAGTTGTATCCCTATGCTCTGTTTCCTCTGCCACAACTGAAGTCTTTGTTTGGTCTCCCCAGCTGTATCTTGGAAAGTTAGAATGCTGAAGCAAATGCAAAACTCGGCTCATGCATTTTCCTTCTCTCAAGGAACATAACCTACACTGTCTGTTGTTTAGTACCTAAAAACAGTTACTTTATATATTTTGTTTAGTTATCTATTTATTTTTACCATGAGAATACATCCTATACCTGTGATTTTGTCATGGCTAGATCCAGA
>NW_012149618.1:9242086-9244646 GCF_000956105.1 Propithecus coquereli
ATCACAGGTGGAAAAAAAAAAAAAAAAAACCACAAAAAACCTTCACTTTTTCAGGCATTGTAAAACTTTAAATGAAGAATTGGAAAACACCCAAAAGGTCATACATAAGTCTTAGAGAGCTTGGAAAGCATTTTCCCTGACTTAGTAACATATTCAAATGGGTATATTTGTTAGGTAATGCTGACTGCTATCTAATCTGACTGCTACAAATAGACCTACATATAAAATGGCTTGTAATAAGAGGAACTTGCTTCTTGTGCATGTAGCTGTCTCTGGCAGGTGAACATGTCAGCAGTGCAGCTTCTTTCTTCTGGTCATTTAGGAACCCATGTTGATAGAGTCTCTGTAATTATGCCGGGCCTTAGGCAGATGCCAACACAACACCCTGTTTCCATGGTTGTTACAGTCAGATCCATTCTAGTAAGTCAGAAAGGGGAAAGAGAATTGAGAGATTTT
Organism: Propithecus coquereli; assembly: GCF_000956105.1. Taxonomy (NCBI): domain Eukaryota; kingdom Metazoa; phylum Chordata; class Mammalia; order Primates; family Indriidae; genus Propithecus; species Propithecus coquereli. The sequence continues at coordinate 9,242,543 of NW_012149618.1, forward strand.
TATGGGCCAGTCTTCAATACCATTGGGTTCATCTATCTAGAAGGGAGGTGGAGAAACCTCCGAATCAGGAAATAAAGCCCAGTCTGTCTGCCTCAAGAACTCACGTTCTCAACTACATTTTTATACCTTTTTTTCTGTGATCTTGAAGTATTTGTCCAATTCTGGAACTATACAAAATAATCTGTTACTTAGAACTCAATCTTGTAATGAACCTACATTAATTGAGAGCAATAAAATCTTTATTTGTCTGTTTCTTATGATTTTTCTGATTTTTCCACAAAGACCGCATTTCTCTCATTCCACCCAGCTTTATAAACGGGATGTGAGAGCAGAACTTCCTTCTCTTAATGATTTGGAGATCTACGCTTGCCCTGGGAAATGAAGGGAACACAGATGGGCATACAATCCAAAATTAATAGCTGTTTCTGTCTTGGGGCTAAAAGGTTCATATATTTCAAGGAAGATGGCTTTTAAAACTCTCTAACTTAATCTATAGCCCTGTTATATGGAAGGGACCTTTCACCTCTTTCTTTTGGATTAAAGAGGCAGAACATTTTCTTTATTTATGATAATATTTACTAGCCAATAACCTTAGGTTTCATGTAAAAACTCACTTTGCACAAGTGTCTGCTTTGAGGTACAAATTCTCACTAATTGCTAATGTTCTATTTTCAAGTCCCAGAAGTATTTCTGTATTTTTCAGTGCACATGACTCAGTTTCCAGATGTGCCCCTTGAGCCTGTTCTGCTTTTTGTTATTTTTCTGGAAAGCCATTTCATAATTCTGATGAACAGAACACATAATTTCAACTATCCAAGGATTATACTACATTTACATGCTATTTCTAAGATGAAAGACACTTTCCATCTGCCAAAAAATTGAGGCAGACTTGCCAAATGTTTTGCTTCTTTTAAAAACATATACATCCAAGAGAACTATGATTTTTTTTAAAGTTTCACAGGTAGAAAAAAAGCTTTCAATCAGCTCTTTAATCCAGAGTTCTCCTGTGATGTAATGACAGAACCCAAGTGGGTTTACCTTTTAATGAAAGATGAGATTGTTCCATGATATTTGTGCCCATTGCAGACAAAATTAATGGAAGATGGGAAGTTTGTGGACTCACATGGAAAAGGAAGTGACTCACGTTTGATGAAAAGGTCTGACCACTATGAGGTTCTGCCAGAGTTACTAATATACCAATGATATGTTGAATATGGATTAAGTGCCTGGTTATTTTACATGCTTCACTTTTGCAAACATATTTTGAGATGAGCATAAACAATATGCTCAGTGGGAGTGATTTCACCATGTTTTTAAGGGAGGCAGCTGTTATGTGATAGAAAGTACATCAGTTTCAGAGAAAAATAACTTGAATTTGAGTACTGGCTCCTGCATAGTAGTTGTGTGATCCAGGACTAAATGATTTTTAATCTCTCTGACCCTCAGTTTTTTTTACATTTTGAAAATATTCACCTCATAAGATACAGTGGGATTAATGAAATAATATGTGCAAAGACAACTGGAACTATGTGTTATTGTAATGAGTTATATATTGTAATAGAATGTTGAGAAAAAAATTTTGCATCCTTTTTCTTGATCCTATGTACTTATGCACACAAGTGCCCATATGTGCACCGACACTATACACATACCCAATTTATAATTGAGCAAATGAGTATTACGCTACAGGGCTTGTCATTTACGATACATACATGGTTTCAGTAAGAGCTTGATTTAATGCCTATGATAATAATCTCGTGGAGGAGACCTGCATTTATACCATTAGCATAGGAATATCAACAGAAGAATCCCTTCTTTGTACAGCTGTCCTTGTTAGCCAGCAGTCTGCTATGCTATAATTTATTCCTTCTGAGGGACAATATTTAAGGCCCAGGAAGTTGTGTACAGCCACTGTGCTTTACTTAGGTTAGTTCAAAGGGCTCTTCCATTCAACATCTATGTAAATAAGTACAAGTTCCTAATGTCTCTGAGCTTTAGTTTCTACATTAATAAAATTGGGAAAATAGAATTAAATAATGTTTAGGTGCTTTTCCAGATTCTGAAATCTCTGAATTTAGGATCTCTAAAATCAGATCATATTAGA
>NW_012149618.1:9245971-9251581 GCF_000956105.1 Propithecus coquereli
TTATATGCTGTGAGAAATCTAGTATATAGACTTGTTTGCATCTTTCAAACATATTTCTCTAGACTCCTTGTGTCTGTGTGTGTGTGTGTGTGTGTGTGTGTGTGTGTGTGTGTGTGAGAGAGAGAAACAGGGAGGGAGAGAAGGAAAATGGAAGAGGGGAGAGAGACAGGGAGACAGAGGGAGAGAGAATATCCCATAGAATATAATACTGTAGAACTTAATAGGGAAAAAAGCCTGTTTATTGAGAGACTTGGTTTGGTTGGTAGAGGACATGACCACCTATCTGGTGGATGAGCTCATTACTGTCAGGTGCCTGGATTCTTCTCTCCCATGTAATGCAGATGGAAAATGTTGATGGATTGAAGGGCTTTGGAGCAGAAACCAGAGGGTAAGCATCCAGGTAACCTGGATAGAAGATAATTAAAGGCTCAGAACCCTCTACGGAATTGGGAAAGGATGCTTGTAAACTGGGACTACACCTGAGACTTGTCTTCATGAGGCGATTGACTTCCCCCTTGAGAAATACTCAGTGTTTCTGAACATCGATGTAATATGTCTTCATAATTTTTAAGTTGATTAGGGATCATTTATTGAGAAGCCTTTTCTATTCCTTTTTAGAAGAATACCAACTTTAAATCTGAATTTTCTATTTAAAGTACTAGAACTTACTCCATAAAGATTTTTGAAATTTATATTTAAAAAAATACAAAAAACAAAAGTCCAAACCTTTACCCTTAGGTTTTCCATGACTTAAATTTTGGTTGGAGTTGAATCACACTTAACAAAAAATTAGAAGTGACTAATATTTAATTCCAAAGGAAAGAAGAAAAAAGATCAAGGCTTCTTGTTTATCCAGCTTTGTATCTTGTTGAGAGTCAATGCATAAAAGTGTGAGTGAGAAGTGGGGTTGCTGGAAACTACCTGGAATCACACATTTTTTTCCAGAGAGTAAAAATACTCAGTTACTTCTTGGTTTATGAGGCAATGAAGTGTTCCAGCACATAAATATTGATGCTGAGACCCATGGGATGTAGGTGTGCTGAGCACATTTGCAAGACATAAAGACTGAAGGTAAATGAAGTTACATCTCTTCCTATAAAATGCAATCTGTCCTGCAATGGGTTTTACCATCCTGTTGTTTTTATTTCCTCCGTCTTTATAACTGGAGACATCCTGCCGGCTTGTTGAAACCACCACTAGTTTTTCTTCCTGAAAGTTAGCCAACCTACTAATTATCCTTAAAATTCTGATTAGGTGTTTCTAACTAAAATTAACACATGAGGGAAATGCCAGGATTTTAAGAAGCTGAGAACAGGAAAATGGCTGAATAAAGGCAATAAGAAAACAATCCATAGAAACAATATTGCAAAATGAAATAGAATTTTAAACACTGAAAATATTGTGTTGCTTTTTACTTGTCTTGGAGCAGGAAGAATCAGAATTCTGCATATTGAATAGAGCTGCTCTAACATATATTTTGTTTTTATCCACATGGACTGGGGGCAGGGTAATGGGGTAGCATGTTAAACATTCTGTTATAATTTTTTTTAAAAAGTTGCATAAAACAAGTTCTGGACACAATGTGTTGAATCCCAAGGATTTATGGGAGAAAGATACATTTCCTGATTGGACCTGTTTTCAGGACCATGTGAGAATTCCCTGGTGAGCTATGAAGCTTTTGGAATCTTATTTCAGTTATGTATATCTCTATCCCCCCAATCAGATTGTAATAGCCTTAAGAACAAAGATAATAATAATTAATCTATTCGACTAAGGAACATTTATCTTTGTCCTAAGTTCCCAGGCATTGTTCTAGGCACTGGATCCAGCAATGAACTGTACAGTTGTGGTCTTTGCTCTCATGGAGCTTACATTCCAGTGTAGGGGAAGAGACAGACAACAAGCAAATGAAGGACAGATGCTATTGCAGATACTGACAAGTGCTAAAAATAAATGAAGAAGGTGATATATAAGAAATGAGGGGAATCTGGGAAGGCCTTTCTGAGAATGGAATTTTAGAGCTGAGACTCACGATTAGGAAAGAGCTGCTCACAGAGGGCGGATTGAAGTAAGAGATATAACAAGTACTAAGGCCTTAGAGTGGGATAACATGAGCTTTAAAGAACAGAAAGATGACCAGGCCGGTGTGTGCGGAGTAGAGGATCCATTAGGAGACTAGGTTCAGATCACTTAGGACCTCATAGGCCATGCATGTAAACACTGTCATTTGCTAAGGCTTTACCTATGTTGTCCTACTTGGCAAAACCACAACTCTGGTTTAAATTCCAACTCTCTGCCTACTCAACCACACCAGCGGGCCTCAAATCAAATTTGTGACACAGATCCTAAATTGGCCTTTGATGCTTCCTGGAGGTCTTACTGTGCTTCTTTAGTCAAATTACTCTCTTGTTCCCATAGATGATATTTCATACCTTTCCTTCACTCCTGAAACTTCCACATCTTTTGCTTCAGCTTAAGACCTTGCTTCTTATTCTACTAGAAAAATTGAACCAATCAGAAGAGAACATCTCGGACTCCCATGACAAAATCTACTCACTTACCAGCATCTGCGTTCATATACGCTAACTTCTGCCTCATTACTGTGAATGTAGTGTCCACATTCCTATCCAAAGCCACTTTCTGCCTTTGTGCTCTAGATTCTAGTTTCTCTTACCTTTACAATGACATCATTCCTATAATTCTCTCTTTCTTTTTTAAGTCTTTAATTATTTCCTCATCACCAGATCATTTCCATTAGCATAAAAATGAAGTTATTTTTATCACTTAAAAAAACACAACTTTCTTTGGATCCTACTCTTCCAGTAAATAGCTATCACTCTATCGCTTGGCTTACCTGTTCAGCAAAACTCAAGAGTAATCTGCCTTTGTTGCCTTGATTCCTTTATTCCTAATCTCTCTAAAAACTCACACCTATCAAGGTTTTGTGTTCACTACTCTACCGAACTACTCTTACCAATAATTCTAATGACCTCCATTGCTAAATCCAATGACCAGTTCTCAGTTCTCATCTTAATCACAACACCTGGCAGTAGACAGTTCCACTTTCTTTTCTTGGTTTCCATCATACAATACTTTTATTTTTTTTCTCCCACTTTTTTGATCACTCTTTTTGTGATCCTAAGTTTCTTTTGCTTAGTCTTCCTTTTCTCTCTGGTTTTTGTTTGCTTTGCTTCCTTGAGGGACTACTTACATACAGTAGAGTGTATATTTTAAGTGTTAAGATGCTGCTCATGTAATCGCCACTCACATTGAGATGTAGAACATTTATAACACTTTAGATGGCTCTCCTGTGTTCTCTCCTAGACAGCACCAAAAAGTATACCCACTGTTCTTACCACTGTCACTGTGGATAAATTTTGGCTGTTCTTCAACACAATACAAAGGGAACAATATAGTAAGTATTCACATTTGTCTGATTTCTTTTACTCAAAATTATGTGTTTCACTTAACATTATGTCTGTGAGAATTATACATGATATTTCATGCATCATTAGTTCTTCCTTGTTTGTTGCTGGGTGGTATTCCATTGTAGAAATATATTGTGATTTATGTATCCATTCTACTGTTGATGGGTTTTGTAGGAGTTTTTTTTAGTTTTTGATATTGCAAATAAATGTCCTATAAACATTCTTGTCGATATCTTTTGGTGGACATAGCATTTCTTATTGTTGGGTGTTTGCTCAGGAGTGGAATAGCAGGGTCATAAACTACATATGTGTTCAGGCTTAATAGGTGCTAACATTTTTCCAAAGTGGTTGTCCCAGTTTACACTCCTGTCAACAATTTAAGACAGTTCCAATTGTTCCATATCCTCCCAAACACTTGGTATTTATGCTCATTTTATTTATTTATTTTTATACTCATTTTAATTTTAGATATTTTGATTTTTAATTCTCAAGCACTCCTAGGCCCCTTGTCCTATTCTCTATCTACATGTACTGTTATGATGATATCATCTGCCTCATGACTTAAAAACTCACGTGGTTGACTCCCCTTAAAAATAAAATCAGTCTGAACTCAGGACAAGTGACTACTTGACATCTCCACTTGGATTTTGAATAAATGTCTCAAATTTAACATATTCACAGCCAACCTGTGACTGCAACTTCATTCTTCCACTTGTTCATGCCAAAAACTTTGGGGGTAATTCTCAATGATTGTCTTTCAGTCTCTACAAACAATTTTTCAGGAAACATATCAGCATTACCTTCAAAATAGATCCAGATTATGAGTATTTCTCAGCACCTGTACCTGCTACCATCCCAAACACAGCAGCCAGAGTGATCCTCTTTATTCATGAGTCAGATCATGTTACTCCTCTTCTCAAAATTTTCCTCAAAGTAAAAGCCAAAGTTCTTATAATGATTTGCACGATTACTGAATGTTTTGCTACTATGTTCACAAGGCATATTCCTGTCATTTGGCTAAGGGCTAGAAGGCCAGTCTCCTTCAATGACATAGAAGTAGCTTGGCGTTTGCCTCCAAGTGGCTCCAGGGGCTTCCCTGTGGCTGGTCAGTACTGAGACCAAGCCTGTCTAGCTGATGCAGTACGTACATTGTGGCTCGAACTTACTCATTAGCTAAGCTGAGTTTTTAAACTGATTTTAATGACACCCATTATACAGGGCATTAAAAAGTATGTGTGCCAAGAAAAATCTTTTCCTGCCACAATTTTATTTAAGGATATGACCAATATCTGAAGATTTTAGCATCTGGTTTATTACTTCCATACCACTAGTGGACATTTCACCACTCACGTGGAGATGAGCCATCCAGTACTTTGGCACTTAGTCTCTGATGCCACAGTCACTTGGTCCCATGATCACATTCCAGACCTCGTCATTACCAGTGATGGCACCATGCTCTGAGTGTATGTCATACAATTGCCACCTACTCCTTCTGGGTCCTCTGCTCCCCCTACTCCATAACTGATCCTGTCGACTTTTCGATATATGTCATATGTCATCCACTACATGGTCCCAGTTCTCTCCTCAACCCAGGTTAGACTCCATGGCTTATCATTATATTGAATATTTATTTATTCAATCATTGTGTGAACGCTTGCAGTTGTCAAAAAGAATCCATTTTTCATCACACATAATAGTATGGCATAGAAATAGTCTGTCCTTATGTTGTGACAGCAAAGAAAGGCGAGCTTCAAGATTTCTCTTCTGATACTCATTTAATTCATGCAGAATCCATCTATCTAGCATCTTTACCCTGCTGATTTGTTTCAAATGGTCCAATATTGTTGGAACAGTAACATCAAACCTTGCTGATAATTCATGTGTAGGTTGAGATGGATTCACTTCCACCACAGGTTTCAGCTGATCATTATCCTCCTTGGTCTCAGGTCATCCACGTGGCTCATTTTCAAGATTAAAATCACCAGAACAGAACTCCTCAAACCATCGATGTACTGTGTGTTCATTAGCCACATCTTTCCCAAACACTTTGTTGATATTTTGAATTGTCTGCTCTGCATTGGTTCCATGATGGAACTCATATTTGAAAATAAAACAAATTTTTGACTTATCCGTGGTTTCACAAAAATTGCTCTAAAAAATGTGAAAGATAATCACAAGCCAA
>NW_012149618.1:9252672-9256849 GCF_000956105.1 Propithecus coquereli
ACTGCTTCAATTTCTGCTGCTTTTTTGGCAAAACTTCCCCAAATAAGGGTCTTATTTGCTGTCTCCCCTTCTTCCTCTCTATGTCCCCTTAGTCCACTACGATTACACTCTTATCCTGCCCACTTTACTAAAACTGGCTTAAAATGACCACCATCTTGACAAATCTAATGGTGAATTTTAACCTTCATATTTGATTTGACTTGATAATTCCCTTTTTCTTCTAGCCACTCCCCTCTTTTTTTCTTCCTCTTGGCTTCTAGGACAGGCTCGTCTGATTTTTCTCTTTCCTTACTGACCTCTTCTTCCCACGCCGGCAATGTTGAGCTGCCTCGGAATCCAGCCCTGGACCTCTTCATCTCCATCCACACCCTCACCCAGTCCTGCAACTTTTATAATATTATAGATTTATATCCTTTCTCCTGAACTCCAGGCTCATATATATGACCTCGACTTGATATTTCTAATTGTAGTTCTGCTATGAATCTCAGAATTTACACATTCGAAACACATATCTGGATTTTTCCCATCCCCAGACATCCAAATTTGTTTCTCCCCAATCCATCCCCATATCAGTAAGGGCATCCTCATTTACTCAAATGCTCAGGCTAGAAACCAAGGTGCTGGCAGTGCCCCGTGTTTCCTCACTTCTCATCTAATCCCTTGGCATGTCTTATCAGTTTTATTTTAGCAACATATCCTGAGTCAGGTCCTTCTCAGTAGCATCCTACTACAAGCCATCATAGCCCCTCCCCTGGAAAACTGCAGTCGTCTTCTGTTTCCATTCCTGCCCTCATTGCTTAGTCTCTACAAAGTAGCCACATTGATTATTTTAAGGTCATACATTTGGTTCTTGGAGGCATCCTTTCAGAAACTTTCAGCCTCTTGCTGTAATCTGGACTAGTTCCTCCCAAAGCCTATTGCACAACGGTTATCTTGAGACTTCCCTACCATGATCCTCTGAATTTCTTTTACTCATACCTGTGTTGGATACCTAGCGTTTTGGATTCCAGGTCTTCATCTTCCTTATTTCTACCCTCTGTTTTTGCTGGAGCAATTCTTTAGTCACTACCTAAGTAAAAGTGCATGAGAGAGAAATCATTCGAGACCTTGAATATCTAAATATGTCTATATTCTGCCCACTCATGTAATTGATATTTGGTTACATATAAATTCTAGGTTTCTGCTAGACGCATGTAAGGCATAGCTCTGTTGTCTATTGTCTTTTAGCTTCCAGTATTTTGATAAATTTCATCATTCTAACCCCAGATCCTTTGCCTGTATCTAGTTTTCTTCTCTCTGAAAACGTTTAGGATCCTTTCATAATTAATGTGCTTTAAACCTCTACCGCATTGTGCTTTATATGACTCTTTTATTCATTCATAGTACAGGGCACTCAGTGGAATTTTTCAGTTGGGAAAATTGCATATTTATGCTCCAGGGAATTTTTTTGAATTTTTTTTTCTTTAATGATTTCTTCTCCCATGTCTTTGTCTTTTTTTTCCTGAAAATCTCCTTTATGTGGTATTTGACTTCATGAATTGATCCCCTAGTTTCTGTATCATGTCTTACCTTTTTTCTTTCTTTCTCTTTATATTTTCTGTGGTATGTCCTCAATATTATCTTCCCATGATTCTATTTTTTAATGTTCTTACTTTTAATATCCAAGGGCTCTTTCTCTTTCTCCAATAGTTCCTTTCTTAAAATAGCATTTTATTCTTGTCCTATTTCATGAATATAATAACTTTTTCTTATCATTTTAACGTTAGTATTAATAAACTTTATATCCTTTGTATTCTTTTATGCTTTTTTGCTAGAGTGGGTCTTCGTGTATTTGAAACTAATGTACTAATGAAGCTTATTCGAAACTCTGCATTCATGTGTAGACCTTACAACTGATGGAATCAACAGGTGAAGTTTGAGTTTCATTCATCTTTCTTTCATTTACTCTCTTTCAATCTACTCCTCTTTTGTTGCAAAGTCTGTCCTCTACAGCTCAATCCACTCTTTTTCAGTTGCAAAGTGTGTCCAATACAGCTCATTTTATTTCCTTAGGACTCATAGGTAAAAGCCTGGCAGTTGCAGTCTTTGCCCAGATCTTATCTACTACCATGTGGACATCATTTCCCTATATTCTAATGGGAGAGGCAAACACACACACACACACACACACACACACACATCCTGTTGTTTCTGTTTCTCTGGAGGACCCTGACTAATTCAACACCAAATAAGTGGTATAGACAGAATTCATATTAAGGTCTGTTGGACTCCAAAGCCTCCCCTCTGCCCCAGTCCTCCTGTAGGTACTGAGTCTTTATCAATAATATTCCAAAGATGTTTGCTTCTTCCAGTAATGACTTGTTATTAAGTACCCTAATACTGAGTCAGTTATGTAGTTCTACGCTAGATGTTTCTATGCTTTAATTAACTTAGATAATTAATATTTCTTCCTTTCGCCCCTAGATTCAGTGCTATAAGACTATGTGTGTGTGTATGTGTGTGTGTAGATTCAAACTCAACAAATGGTATCTTGGGGCAAGTTCACTAGAAGCAAACTTTGAAAGGATTCATGTGCTGGCAATTCACTAAGGCAGTGTTCCCAAGAGAAACCAGTAGGGGAATGAGGAAAGTAGGGCAAAGGAGAAGCCAAAGTGTGATTTCAGGTGAAGTCTGAGCCTCACTTTTACCTCAGGCCCAGCCTGCTGGAGCAGGAAGCTCTGGAGTATAAATTACACATCACAGTCTGTTCCAACTGGAAGCAAAGGAGCTAGGCTTTAATTAGTCATTAGTTGAGGACCTCTCCAGAGGGATATAAATTCCCAGGCACTTCCAGTTCTGTGTGAGCTGTCAAAGCAGCTCTGCTAACCAGAGAACAATTCTCCAAGGCAGTCTCTGGTATGAATCATTAGAAGAAAAGTCCACGCATGTGAGGGAGGGGCAACAGGAGGATCAGAAATGATTTGGGTAGAACACAAGTGATTGGTGAAAGGATCATAGGGATTATGTTTATAAAGCTAAAAATCCCAAAGAATGAAACTGTGAAATTCTTACCACGGTAATAAGAATATGTTTATTACCATTGCAGATGGTTTGTTTATTTAGCATATGTTGGTTTACAAATGATACTTTTCTTGTCTGAAAAGAACTTGAGGATGCTACAGTAAAAGATGTATATAAAGTATGAGTGTTAAAACAAAGGAAAATGGAGATAGAAAATTTCAAACCACATATCTACTGGGAAATGCAAATTTAACAAATGCCTCAGCTCCTGTAGTTATTGTATGTTTTAAAAAATAAATTTATATTTGAGTTTTCTAGTCATTACAAAAATAGTGGGAGAAGAAAAAGCTAGAGGAGGGAGAGAAAAGAACAGGAAGAAGCTACTGCCAAGTTTTCAGGAGAGATACATTTTTATAAATCCAAATTTATAAATCCTGATTTTTCCATAGATACTTATTCCAGGAAAGGCAAAAAAATCAAATAGACAATATATTTAATAGTCATGTTTTATAAGAAACAGAAATGCTCATCACATGACTAGTCCTTCATATCATTAAAAGGTAATCCATTGACAGGTATTTCTTTGATGTGTGTTAAAGCAGTGCAACCTAGAAATACAGCTTTCTGTTATTAACATTAATGAGGACAAGGGTGGTAAGTCTCATCCCTGCATATTGAAACAGTGTCATTCAGTCACATGAAATATATTAGAAAATGGCACCAAGGTTATGGATTGGACCAGAGTGCTTGAGTGGTCAACGTGACTATTTGCTTTATATTACTGAATATAAGCGCATTCTTTCCAGCCCTTTTCGGACCACCTCTCAGAAACAAACACCTTTAAGATCTTAATTTGTGAATTAAAGAAAATTAATAAGCAGCCTGGTAATGACTGGTTGACACAAAAGGAAACTTATTTGCCTGTCGACTACTACCATTTTTGTTAGGAGCCTGTGTTATTTTTAAGTAGTGAAAGAACATAGAGCTCTCTTTAAGGATTCTTTTTATGTTGCATGCTTACAACGTTGCATTATTAAATCTCATTTCAGCAAGACATCCAAATCGTAACACTCCCAAATTGGCAAGAATGATGAAAAAAAACACAAAAAAACAAAAACCAACAACAGGAAAAACAAAACAAAAAACCAAAGTGGTTAAGGATTTTCTTCCCTTAGAA
>NW_012149618.1:9258177-9261007 GCF_000956105.1 Propithecus coquereli
TAGCTGAGAACAGATTCAGTTAAAAAAAGGGAAAAGTCTCTGAGTCTTGTTTATTTAGTAAGAAGCAAGAGCGTGTATTTCTAATATGCAATATGAGATTAGCTATCATGCATATAATTGTGGGTATCATATGAAATTAACTTTCTTTAATTATGAGTATTCAGTTCTCCTTATGAATGAGAATTCTATGCTTCTCCCCACAAATGTATTCATATTTTCAAATTAGTTAATGTAAAAATGATCCTCTAGTTGGGTTTCAGAATATTGAGAAAATCTTACTAGAAAACTTCGCCTGGGTCTGAATGAATATCAAGAAGCTGCTTTTAAATTAAACGTGAAAACCTTTAGTTTTTGTTTGTTTCTTGTTTTGCTTTTGAAAATGCTTATACTGTGGAAGGAAATAATTCATCTAGGTAGAGAGAAATGTTGCCCCCTCCCCCACCAAAAATTTCATTTTGAAGAGCAACAGTTTATATTGTATATATTTTCCAGAGCAAAACTATTAATTTTGCACTACCATGAATTTTTGTGTGTGCTGAAATATAGTTTCTGTAAGAACGAGTAGTTCTGTAGTTTAATCATGAAAAACATTGATTACGTATTACAAAGAATCAGCAATAAGACAAATGGATAAGCATGTTTCAGTTGAGATGAAAAGGGCTATAAATCCTTAATTTGACACTAGATTTGTGAACACAAAGCAAACAGCAGTTGGGCCATATTTGGCATTTCTTCAGCAAACAATGCTCAATGTTTAATATCCTTGTGATGAAACTAATTCATCTTCTGGTTATTGACCTGTTCAAATTTTCTGTCCATATATCGTCCTCTAGGGTAAGACACTTATTCACTTTAAACTGGCACTTAAAAAGTATCAGGTGAAGATTTCTCTGTGGACAGGGGCAGGTCGGTGATTAAATTTTCTCAAGTCAGTAGTGAAATTACAAAAAATAAAATGAATGTTGTGAGTTTTTCATAAAGGTAAACCCATTCCATGAAAGAACTGCCTTTTAATTCTAAGATTATGTACTATTTGCTTATCTGGTTTTAAATTCCCTTTTTATGGAACAATGGTGACAATAGGTAGTGCTTATGTTTTTGTCTTTTTAACATATTTTCTTGACAAAAGAAAAGTCAATACTATGTGTTGGTTCCTAATTAAAAAAGAAATTCACTCATTAGTAAATTCCAGGACTTGTTAATACTAAAATTTTACAGCTGTGCAGGCTGTGGAAATATTGAAATAAGTCTATAATTATTATTAAATAACTATTACTAAATAATTGTGCCCCAAGTTCCTGTGCTCTCACCTACTCTGGTCACTCAATCTCCTTCCTTAGGGCCCTAGACCTCCTCAAAATTAAGTATCTACAGGGTTAACACCTGTTGCAGCTGGGGTCACTGGGATGCTTTGACTCCTCCTGCTTTACCATCTGTTAAACATTTTAAATAGAACTCATAGTAAAATCCAAATGTCTGGGAACCCTTGGTGTCAGGTAAGTGTTGCTATCTGTTCCTTTAAGATAGACAAAAATGCTATAGGCTGTAAGGCCATGTACTCTTTTAAAAATCATATTCAAGACAATCTGGCAACTGTAGCTTGATAAATATAAGAATATGGTTGCTTTTGTCCCTTTCTATAGAGTACAGTATAAAAATCTGCATAAATAAAAACACAGGGCTTTATGCATCCTAGGGATAAATAGTTATATGATGAGAAAGAGTAAATGTATCTCTTTTCTTTTTCTTCTCATAATTCTTCCTGCAGTAGGAGAAACATGATCTATGCAACTAGGAAGAAAAAATACACAGACTAAAACAGTAAACCCTGGAGCTTTGACAAAAACCTGCAGCTTTGACAAAGAGCAAATTTTAGATGTCCCCCAAAGAGGACAAATACTTATGAAGATTTTATGAGCAAAATGAGTAAAATAAGTTTAGATTCTTGTTTTGGATTTGTTAGAGCACATTAAAAAAATAAATACCTTTTCCTCCTTTGTTCTCATATACTTGTCTTCAAAGCAAAAGACAGAGGAGCAGAATGTATAGTCAACTTGGCTTGACCTTTGAGCAGCTGCCATGTTAGACCTCGGAGAGTGCATCCCCATTGCTGTAATCAAGTGGCTACAGCTGGTACTGCCCCATGCGTTTCAGCTGCAGAAGCACTGTAGAGGGGTGACTAACCCTCTTTAGTATCTGAATCACCAAAATGTGTGATGCTCTTACATGAATGATACTGTTATTTAAAATATAAACTTTATTTCTCCACCCTTCCAAAAAGATCAAGCTAGTTATTCAGATTTTGTTTCTCCTATTTCTTGAAGGTCTGCCAATATTTCTTCAGAAGAGGTACAGTCAAAGCTATTTTAAGTTGCATAAATAAAACATGTGGATGCTACATAGAGGTTTAAAAATACTGAGAATATGGATTAAGGTTTCACATTAATTGTCTTTGGAAGGAGGTTTGGGGTAGAGAGGGTTAAGGGGCACACTAAAATGAGCAGAAAAATGGCCCTGCAGGTGTTTGCTTTAATGGGGTGTTGATGGAAAGACAGGGACATATAAATAGGGAAATGAGTGAAAGAGAGAAAGTGTTGAAGTGGCTAGTATAAAACAGGGGTCTGTGACAATGTTCAGATTTAATTCTTTGAATTGTTTTGACTTTTCTTGTTTGGAATGCTTTTTTAAATTTTTGCTAACTTTCGTATAATCCCAATTAGCTTCCTATTATCTAGAGAGGACAGGACAATTGGAGAGGGGATTTCAGAAAAAGGGTTATTTAATCATCCATAAGAAACTACACATTCCTCACATCCATTTCACAAACTTG
>NW_012149618.1:9261875-9271256 GCF_000956105.1 Propithecus coquereli
TCAAGATTGGTGTTTGGTGACCTCAGGCCCAGTCTCTGCTTCCAAGATGGCGTATTGTCACTGCATCCTCTGGAACAGACAAGCACTGTGTCCTCAGATGGCAGGAGGGAAGGGCAAAAAGGGATGAGCTAGTTTCCTCCAGCCCTTGACTTTGCCCTCATGACTTAATAATCTGCTAAAGGCCCCATCTCTCTCTTTCTCTTTTTGTTTTTTGTTTTTTTTTTTTTAGAGTGGGTCTCGCTCTTGCTCAGGTTGGTGTCAAACTCATGAGCTCAAGCAATCCTCCTGCCTTGGCTTCCCAGAGTGCTAGGATTACAGGCATGAGCCACTGTGCCCAGCCTAAGGCCCCATCTCTTAATACTATCACATTGGGGTTTAAGTTCAACATGTGAATTCTGGGGGACTCATAGACCATAGCAGGTGCTATTGTTTACTTTCTTCAGAATGTACAAAATGTCTCTCGGTACTTCTTTTGTGGGTGTGGCACGTTAGCAGCCACTGAAGATCTTTAGATCTTTGTTTCTCTCAACTCCTTCTTACCATAAAATATTTGGCTACCCGGAAATATAGTTCATCAAGTCAAAGCAGAATAATTTCTTGGTTCCACCCCTTTAGTTATCAGTTTTCCAAATAATGAATTAGTTCTATAGCTTCCTCTAAAGAAGAAAAGTGGTATTTTAAAATTATATTTTTAGTATTATTATAAACTCATGGATTTAAATACATTTGATACATTTTGATCTTAGGTACTTTATTTCCTTTTTTCCCCTTGTGATTAAAAATGAAGTCTTTCATTGTATCTTTTAACCGTTTTTGAAAATGTAGACTGATACTGGTTTTTAAAAGTTAATTTAATAACCTGCTACTTTATTAAATTATTTTATTACTCATTGTAGTTCTACTATCGATTCTTTAGGGTTTTCTAAATATAAATTACACCATCTGCAAAGAGAGATAGTTTTACCTTTTCTATTTCAATTTTTATTTTTAAAATCTTTTTGTTGTCAACATTCCTTGGCTAACACTTTCAACATAATGTTAAACAGATGCTCTTCGACTTATGATAATGTTACAAAATAAACTCATAGAAAGTTGAAAATATCCTAAGTCAAAAAAAGCATTTAATATGCCTAATCCATTAATACCAAACATCATAGCTTAGCTTAGCCTACCTTAAACAAGTCCAGAACACTTACATTAGCCTACAGTTGGGGAAAATCATTTAACACAAAGCCTATTTTATAATAAAGTGTTGCATATCTCATGTAATTTATTGAGTACTGTACAGGCATACTTTAAAGATATTGCTGGTTTGGTTCTAGATTGTCTCAATAAAGTGGATATCACAATAAAATGAAATACACACATTTTTTGATTTATCAGTGCATATAAAAGTTATGTTTACACTATACTTTAGTCTATTAAGTGTGCAACAGCATTATGTTTTAAAAAGGCACATACCTTAATTAAAAAAAATACTTTATTGCGAAAAAATGTTGCCACAGAGACAAGAAGTGGGCACGTGCTGTTGGAAAGGTGGCATTGATAGACTGGCTTGACACAAGTTGCCACAAACCTTTAATTTTTAAAAAACATAGTATTTGCCAAGCACAATAAAGCAAAGCACAATAAAATGAAATATACCTGTACTAAAAGTGAAAAACAGAATAGTTTTATGGGTACTTTAAGTATGGTTTCGAGTGAATGCATATTGCTTTCATACCATGGTCAAGTTGAAAAATCCTAAATCACACCATTGTAAATTGGGAACGTCTGTAGTGGGCCTTCTCTTCTTGGTTCTGGATTTGGTGTGAAAGTTTCTAGTATTTCCCCATTAAGAAAAATCACTGGACTTTGGGCTTGTAATTACATATCCTATTTTACTGAGTTTTTTAAAAACATGGGTAGGTGTTGAATTTTGCTAAATCCCTTATTTTTGATATCTATATAGACGTAATCTGAGCTCTCATTAGCTCTATTAATGTCATGAATCAGCAGTGCATTTCCTACTATAAATGCATTGGACACTGGAACTAAATTATACTTCATGATGTATTAATTTTTAATATACTCTCGGATTCTGTTTACCAATTTTATTTAAGATTTTTTGCATCAATATTCATAAGTGAAATTCCTCTGCAGTTGTGTTTTGGGATAAATTTTTTTCAGAGTTTTGGATTGATGGTATACTCACTCCATAAAGCCAATATTTTAATTTTTCTTTCAGTCTTTCTTTTATTAGCTTTGCTTTGCTGTTTTTTAATACCTTTCTGAATTGGTTATTTAATACATTTTTTTCAATTTTATTTTTTGTCGAAATAGGTATTTAATGCTAGAAAATTTCTTTCATTACTGATTTCATGTGTTATAAATTCTCACGTGTATTATTTTTATTGTTATTTTCAAGAAATTCACAATTTTAGTTTGTATTTCTCCTTTGATACAATAGTTTGTGTGTGTGTGTGTGTGTGTGTTTAAATTTCTAGGTGGAAGGGGCTGTAGAAATTTTTGTTATTTGCTTAGGGGTCCACTGCATTATGGACAGAGAATTTTATTTGTATTGGTATTATTTTATTCTTTGAGATTTATTCTATTGAGGCTCTCTTTGAAGCCTACAGAGGCTGATGATTACATATCAGCTCTCTTAAATATTTCATGTGCACTTGAAAACATATTAGCTCTACATGTTAATGTCTATATAGACACTTTTGTCAGGTATGACAAAGATTGCCTCCCAGAAGCCGAGGGCAAAACCAGACCTCTTGTGGGGCATAGCTCAACATTTTACCACACACTCTACTTTAGTATCTAAAGGCAATCAATGAGCTTCTTCTATTTTCATGTTTTTCCTCATTCATCTTTCATAAAATATGACATATGCACTTACGTCAATTTCATTCCTCCAGAAATAAAGTGGATGATAGTTTATATACTATTGTATTTGCTTTCTTTTATTTTTTCTCTCTCTCTCTCTATATATATACATCTATCTATTATATCTATCTACCTACCTGTGTGTTTAAATGAGGGTTTGCAATTTTGTTATAGCCCTTTCACTCTCTTGGGAGAAGATAGGTTATGGACTGAGTATTTGTGTGCTTCCAAAATTCATGTTGAAATCCTCACTCCCAATATGACGATGTTGGGGGTGAGACCTTTGGGAGATGATTGTGAGAGTGGAGCCCTTGTGAATGGGAATAGTGCCTTTATAAAAGGAAGTCTAGAGAGCTCACCCCTTCTGCCATGTGAGGACATGGCGAGAAGTTGTCTGTCTGTGAACCAGAAAGCGGACTGTTACCAGACAATGAATCTGCCAGTGCCTTGACCTTAGACTTCCTAGTATATAGAACTGTGAGAAATAAATGTTTGGTGTTTAAGGCACCCAGTCTGTGGTATTTTTGTTATGGCAGTCTGAACCAAGACAAGGTACCATTGTCTATTTGTTATACACTGTGAAAAATATTGAAATTAGATTGTCAGCTCTTTTTGTCCCATCATTCCTCTCACTTAACTTTTAATCTGAAGTATTATCTTTTTTACTCCCTACCAAGAGTTAGCCAGACTGAAAAGACTGAGGGCACAGTCTTCTAGACCGTCAAGTCTGTCCAGACCTTGGACACCAGCTGCAAGGAGTTAGGGTCCAACTACAAATTTAAAGGGAAGAGTCTGCATAAGACCACCCTTAGTTCTGATGCCAAATGCAAGTTTGTGGGGTTCCCCAAACATGCTTATGTTTATTAATTCATAGGACTCACAGAACTTGCTGAAATTTATTATATTCATAGTCACAGTTTATTACAGGGAGAGGATACAGATGCAAAGAAGCCAAATGAAGAGGCACGTAGGCAGGGTCTGTGAGAGTTCCAGACATGAAGTTTCCATTGTCTTACAGGTGTGTCACTCTCCTGACACAGATGTGTGACAATACGCAGGGAGTATCGCCAACTAGGAAAGCTTACCCAAGCCTTGGAATTTGTACTGAATTTGTACTGGAGCTCCCTTATGTAGACATGATTGATTGATTGCCCAGGTGATCGATTTCAACCTTCAGGTTGACTGATACTGTGTGACTCAAAGATTCCACCCTAAATCCCATAATTGGCTTTTCTAGCATGGCCAGTCTAAGACTATTAGGTGTGGCCAAGTCTATCCTAATATCTGTGTGGCCAGCCCTGACCCTAAAGAATAACACTTTTATCACATATGATGTAGACTGCCTCCCAGAAGCTAGGAGCAAAGCCATATCTCTTGTTGGGCAAGGTCAAATTCTTTACTACATGCTTTCATTTAGTATCTGAAGGCAATCAATGAACTTCTATTTTTCATGCATTTTTTCTCATTTGTTCCTCATTTTGATAGTAGTTATAGGTCTACATTGTCAAAGCATGTAGAAATTACATGCTATGCTATCTCCCTTATAATAATTATTCTTTTGGGTCTGTAAGTAAATATATATTTTATGCTCCCCACAAATAATTGAGGAAGTAAGGAAGGGATCATATCTTCATTCAGTGGAGAGGAAGAAGGAGTGGTATGGATGGATTCACCCAACAACTATTAGGGAGAATCACTGACATTATCACCTACAGTGAAGACCAAAGTTCTGGTAGCAGCAGAACAGGTTTCCCATGTATAATGCATAGGAAGACTAAATACATAGGAATAAATACTTGCCGAATATTAGCTCTTCTTATTTTTAAACACAATTTAAAGCTACAAATTTCCTTTATATACCACTTTTGCTATAAACTTCAGGTTTTTTTCTTACATAGCACATTCATTAATAATCAGTTTTAAGCATTTTATAAATTTTATTATTTCTTTTTGGACCTATGACTAATTTAGCAGTATGTTTTTAGATTTCTTGATAAGAACTTTTAAAATTGCTTTTTGGTTACTGTTTCCTCATTTTTTTTTTATTTCAGCATATTATGGGGGTACAGATGTTTAGGTTACATATGTTGCCCTTGCCCCCCGCCAAGTCCGAGTTTCAAATATGTCCATCCTTCGGGTGGCGCGCATTGCACTCTTTGTGTAGGCATATACCTGTCCCCTCTTCCCTCCTCCCCCCTCCCCCCTGCCTAACATCCAATAGATGTTATTCTTATATGTGCACTTATGTGTTGATCAGTTAATACCAATTTGATGGTGAGTACATGTGGTGCTCCTCTTTCCATTTTTGGGATACCTAACTTAGTAGAATGAGTTCCAGCTCTATCCAGGAGTATACAAGAGGTGTTTTATCACCATTGTTTCTTAAAGCTGAATAGTACTCCATGGTATACATATATCACATTTTATTAATCCGCTCATGTACTGATGGACACTTGGATTGTTTCCACATCTTTGCAATTGTGAATTGTGCTGCTATAAACATTCGGGTGCAGGTGTCTTATACAGTATCATTTGCTCTTTTGGGTGTTTCCCCATTTAGGTGCATTGTGAACAAGAACTAGTCTATATAATACTGATTTTTGGTATTTTTGAAGTATTTTTTGCAGCTTAAAATGTGAATTTTTTGAAATGTTCTAAATGTGTTTGGTAAAAGTGTGCATTGTCTAATTTTTGATTATAGGATTGTGAATACATTCAGTAGACAAAGTTTGTTAATATTTAGAAGGAAAGGGTTAAAGGCAGAGCTGTAATTCTCTGACAAATTTTTGTAATATCAAGTGAAGGACTGGAAATAAGGGACAGTCTTGCTGGGATCGCTACTTTTGGTCCAAAGATATGCCTAAGTATGCTGAGGATTATTCACTATGTAATATACAATTTATGGCATTTAAAAGCCCTGAAAAATGGGATATAGCTATGTCTCCTCCAGGTGCTAGCACATGATTTAAACTAAGGGATCCTGGCTTAAAGTTTCTGTGTTCTACTGTGATATGCACTTATGTCAGTTTCTTGTCATGTCTCCCAATCAAAATGTACCCTGTGCAATGATGAGCTGCATCGGAAGCTGTGTCAGGATGTCTGAGACCTCTGTCATGTTGCTGATGCAATAGTGTGATACTCATTTGTTCCCCGTTCTGCATCCTTTCCCTAAGCTAATTAAACATGGTGAAGAATAAGCCAATTGCGTTTTGTGAGTTAGACTGACATTTAAGCCTGAAAACCATTCTGGAGGCCTTGCAGTCATTACTGATATTTGGCCTGTTTTTATTCTTCTCCTATAAATTACTGAGAGATCTCTGTTAACATTTCCCACTTGAATAAGGATTGCAATCCTATCAATTTTTACTTTATGTATATTAAGCTATAGGTGAGAATTGCTATAACTTCCAGCATAATTGTTCTTCATAAAACTAATAAGTAATATTCATTAATTTATTACACAAATATTTACTGATGATTTAATATGTGCCAGACATTGTTTCTGATGCTTGGACTAGGTTACTTAATGAAACAAAGTCCCTGATGTTACGCTTGCATTCTATTGATAGATAATGATGATGAATGGATATTTGTATGAGTCAGGTAACAGCAGTGAAGAAAACGCACAGAGTAAGGCGATTGAGAGTGACTGCCAGGGCATAGGTAAAGGGGGAACACTTGATCAGAGACCTAAGTGAAGTGAGTGAATGAGATTATAACACCTGGATACTCACCTCCAGCTTAAGAATGAGAAGAATATCAGAATTTTAGAAGCTCCTTTGACACTTTTCCTGATCTTTTTCCTATTGGCACCCAAACCAGAGGTAGAAAGTTTTGTTTTTATTTTTTCTTTCACGTTTCTTTAAAGTTTTACCACATTTGATTGCATTGCTGTGATAGTTAATTTATATGTCCATTTGGCTGGGCCACAGTGCCCAGATATTTGGTCAAACATTATTCTGAATGTGTCTGTGAGAATGCTTCCCAGATGAGATTAGTATTTAAATTGGCAGATTTCACATAAAGAAGATTGTCCTGCATAATGTGGATGGGCTTCATTCAATCAGTTGAAGGCCTTAATAGAACATAGACTGACTTCCTTCTTGCAAGAAGGAATTCTGCCAACAGACAGCTTTCAGACTTGAGCTGCAGCGTCAGCTCTCCCCTGTGTCTTGCTAGCTTCCGTAATTATGTGAACCAATTCCTTAAAACAGATCTCTCTATATACACATTTCTTTTTGGTTCTGCTTCTCTGGAGGACCTTGACTTAAACAACTGCTAAACAAAATTTGTATCAATTCAACAGATTTTTACTGAGTGCCCATTGTGTTCCAAGCATTCTTTTAGGTGTCAGAGACACAACAGAAAATAAAATTGACAATAAAATTATTTCCCTCATATATTTTAAATTCTGTCATTTTCACCAATTACTTTCTTAAAATGCTTTGTTTTAATCACTCCTTTACATTTATGCTAACATTGTTTGGTATTTTAGTTCCTCATATTATATACATAATTATCATTTTACATAATAAATATGTGTTTAGGTTGACTCAATTTATTTACTTACCATTTCTACTGCATATCAGATCATACTTCTAGAATAGCTCTCCTTGGATGTACAATTTATAGAAGTTTCTCTAGTAAAGATTTGTTGGTGGTACATTTTCTCACATTTATTTCATTTGAATATATCATCAGTTTGCCTTTATTTTCTAAAGTTTTGCTATGTACATAACTTTAGGTTAAGAGTTTTTTCTTTCAAAACATTTAACATGTATTTCCACTGTCTTTCAACTATTAAAAATAATCAGTTGTCTCTCTTTACTCTGGATACTTTTAAGACTTTGTCTTTGGTGTTACACTATTATGTGTCTAAGTCTATATTTAGGTTTACTTATACTTTGGGCTTAATCTGTGTATCATGAATCTGAGGTTTCACATTGTTTTTAGCTTGGAAAATTGTCAGCTTTATCATATGGAACATTGCCTCTACCCCTTTTTCTCTTTTTCTGCAACTCCGATTAGATCCACCCTGCACCTTTTCACGATAACCTCTCTGTTTGCTAAGGTATCTTTTATATGTTTCTTCTCTTTATCTCTCCATACTACATTCTGAAGATTTTCTTTGGCCAAGTGGGCCGAATAACACAGGGGAAGTATTCTTTCCCTCCACCTGGCTCCATGTTTGTACGATGTACTTTAGTGTGAGGTGGGTTTAATTGTAGCTCACTCTATTTCTGTCTTCTCTGTGCATTTCTATATGTTTTTTCCATATCCATTTCTAGTTTATGCATGTGTGGAGAATTTCCTATTAGACTTCCCACCATGGCTAGGCTCTAGCTCTGGTCCTGTCCGTAAGTTCTAGTGTGGTTTCACGGTAAGATCTCAATGTCAGACACAAGTGAATCATCATGCATATCTCCCAGGTACGTTCATTCAGGTACATATACATTCTACAATGGAAACCACTGCATTCGAGAATGAAGTCAGGAACAAACTTTATGTAAGGGAAAGCCTTGATTCTATTGTATTTATAAATTATGTAAATTATAAAATCCATACAATGAACAAATTAAAGTAGCATGAAAGAAAATACACATCTTACTTCTTCAGTGGATCATCATGCTGACCCATTTAGACATGCACATCTTGCTGTACATAATGGATGTTCAAAAACAATTTCTTAGCAAGGAATTGTCATGATTAAATCAGTGTTTCAGTGAGTTCATCCTGGGCGTGGCAAGGAGGAGGTTGGATTAGAGCAGCAGTCCTTACCTTTAGCTAACTGCCTGTTAGGATTACATTGAAAGCTTTAAAAAAATTATCATACCACAAAGTTTTAATTTAATTGATCTGGCTTGAGGCTTGGAGATCAGTATTATTTTTAACAGTCACAGGTGATCCAGTTGTCAAATCAGTGTTTAGAACTACTGAGCTAAGGCGATTTAAATGGAGAGAGAGATTTATATTTAAGAGATAATTGTAAGACAGAATCTCATGATCTGATGACCAGTTGGACATGGGATAGTGAGAAGTAAAAGATAACTGAGAATTCTAGCTTAGACAACTGAATAAGTGCATGATAAGCCAACATTTGAATCGCTATGTATTAGGCTAAGTGGTAGCCATGTGTTAATTAATTTAATTTTCACATCTGTGGCAGAGGCTGTTCATTTGTTCACCAAATTCATTTTCCTTTCCTCCCGTGCGTAGAGCTGAACTATATTTCCCAGTCTTTTTGCAATTAGGCCATGTGACTGATTTTTTTTTTTGCCCAAAGGCATATGCTAAAGTAATATATACCATTGCAGGCCTAGTGCATAAAGACACTTTTAGGAAATCATCCCTTTTATCTTTTTAATTTTCTGTCTGCCAATTGAGACTGATGTCCAGGATGTGTTATAGGTGACATATTTTCCTTCTTTCCTGAGTCCTTGAATGAATGCATAGAGAAGAACAGACTATTACAAATTGAGGGGAGTGAGAGATCAATTTTTGTTGTGC
>NW_012149618.1:9273011-9282524 GCF_000956105.1 Propithecus coquereli
TTTGAGCTACCAGTATTGCATTCAGGTAGAGAAACTTATAAATATAGTTCCAAATCTCAGGATGAGGGGCAGGGTGACAAATCCATTCGTGAGTCATCAGCATACAGGTGATTGTTGAAGCTGTGGAAGTGAAAGTCAGCCTTTGACGAGACAAGGAAGAGAACAAAGGAAATGGACTCATGATAGAATTTTAGTACCAAAAATATTTTAAAAAGAGGATACAGTGTGGGAGACCAAGAAAAAAAGTCAAGAGAGATTAAAAATAAGCCAGGATAGAGAATTGAGAAGAAAATCAAAAGAGAGGAGATACTTTTAAAATGGAAGGCCCATTGGTAGTGCCCAAAGTGACAGAGTTAAGGGAGCTAAAGACCAAAGAAAAGGCCAGTTATCCAATTAGATGGTGAATGCTGACCTTTGAGAAAGCCCTTTCAGGAGGTTGGAGGGATCGGAAGTGAAATTGAAATGGTTTGACATGTGACTGAGAAGTGGAAACTTGTGGGCAGTACATGTAGAGTACCTTTTCAAGATATTTGGCAATAGGGAAAAAAAGGTGTCCTATAGAATGATCATTTTGATCCGTGGATCAGCTGAATGCTAGACTAAATGATATTTTTGACAGTAGGGCATGTGTCAGATATTTTCTTTCCTTTGGAAAATTTCTACGTTTATGGGAAAATAAATGAATCATAATTATAATTTACCTCAATACTATTTATAAGTTAATAGTTAATGTAAATGGGACTATATTTGAAAAATTAGCATTTTGAAAGGCAGGATGATGATTTAAAGTAATTGTATTGTTGGAGAGGTAGGCAGCAGCAAAGTCAGATTCTAAGATTAAATTTAGGAATTAAAATAATAAGGTGAGCACTGTGTTGGTATTGTTAGGAAATGGTGAATAACTAATATGTTCTAGGAAAACAGGAAAGAAATTAGCTTGAAGATGGACCAAAGGTGATGATGAGTTGCTAATGTGGTACTGGTATTATGCAAACATTATTGATATTTAATGAACAGGGAGGGAAAGCCATGCTCCCTTTTGTATTTAAGTCTTCTCAGGCAGGAGCACTGTATTCATATTGAGCTCTCACAATTTAAGAATACTGCAGAGAAGTGGAAGATGTCCGTGAGGAATAATGCACTGGGAGAATTGTTCCTGTGGGAAAATTGAAAGGGAATGGAGATATTTACATAAAAATAGAATTCTGAGGAGTGACTTTAACCTTCCAATAGTTTTTCAATTAAATGTGTCTTAGAGAAAGAAAAGGCAACCTTTCCCACAAAAGCACTACCCTGACGGTGGGAAAGGACACAAGGGAGATATTAGAGGGACCAATGTGACAGCATGGAGTCTGTGTGCCAGCCAGATGGGACCAACAAGGGATGCACCACTAGGAAAACCATCATGGGAGTGGGAGAGAGAAGCACGTATGTTAAGATGTGTACATAGCAGGCTGACTGGTCACAAGGGGTTGGGAGGACAAGGCACAGGGAAGAGCTAGGCAGATATCCTAGGCCCAGAAGGGTGGAGTATCCAGAGGTCAGGTAGATGGAGCTCCACTGTTCAGGAGGATGTGAGTCAGTAACAAACTAAATGTCAAAGGTCCAAAGGCTGGGTTGGAACACTGAACTACCCAAGTTGAGGGTATATGGGCCAGAGGAGGATTTACTTTGAATTGATTGAAGCTGAACCTTCAGAGCATCTTCCCCAGCTCTGGGGTAGGGTGGGTGCCAGGGTAGGGGTCCCTAGCAATGTGTTCCTGTGATTGTATATTGCGAAATTTGCAATAGTAAGATAGTTTTGAATTTTTTTGTTGTTAAAAAAACCCTTCCCTTCCCAAATTGTACATGTTGAGTCTCACTAAATCTGTCCCATTTTGGGACTAGGTTTGTAGGCATTAGGCACAATATCAAGAAAAAGCAGCTGGGTATGGTGGGGCAAGGTGGCCCGCACTTGTAATCCCAGCTATGCAGAACCCCGTTTCAAATGAAAAACAAATTGTTTCTTTGCCTCAGACCAGGGGCTTCTGTGTTTTCTTCACTAACAAAGGAATCAGAGATCCAACTTAGCCAGGGACTTGAATGGGGCTGGGGAGAGGAGCAGCTAAGCAGGCCAGTTTCTGGGCGCAGGGTCGGAATTGTGTGATAGAGAGAGATCATGCTAAGGCCACCTTCAAGCAGGTGTATCTACTGAGTATAGATTATTGGTTTTTTTTGGATTTGGTCTTCTTGAAATTACCTATTGTTATCCTCTGCTCTTTTTTTCTATTGGGTTGTTTCTCTTTTTATTTTTAAATATATATATTTTCTTAACCGTTATTTGGTACTATGGATATAAACTCAGGGTTGTACCTTCCCTCCTAGATGAGGAGCTCCTTTAGGGCAGGGTTATTTCTTATTTAGAACCTATCTACATTACTGAAGTGTAGTTGGTACAAAATAAATGAAATTCTTAGGCTTTCTAAGAGTTCTCCACTGAAGAGGGAATGGGAATAGGTAAGAAAAGGCTTCCTTGGGGAGCTGAGGCACAGACCCACAAAAGTGTGACATTTGAAATAATCTGAGTGAATTCGATAGGAACCTTCTATGTCCTCATACACATTATTTATATTTTAAACTCATTTCTAAGCTCAGTGAAATAATTTTGACTACAGTCTATTTTTTTAAACTGTTTAAAAAATTTTAATTATTATAGGTACATAATAGCTGTGTATCTTTATAAGGTACGTGCGATGTTTTGATACAGGCATACAATGTAAGTTAATCAAATCAGAGTAATAGGGGTATCTGTCACCTCAGGCGTTTATGATTTCTTTGTGTTGGGAACATTTAATTCCACTCTTAGTTATTTTAAACTATACCTTAATGTATTGTTGATTATAGTCACTTTGTTCTGCTGTCAAATATTGTTCATCATATCTAACAATCTAACTATATTTTTGCACTCATTTACCATCCCCACTTTATCCCCCGCCCCACTACTCTTCCCAGCCTCTGGTAACCATCATTCTACTCTCTGTCTCTACGAGATCAATTGTTTTTAATGTTTAGTTCCCACATGTGAATGAGAACATGAGAAATTTGTCTTTCTGTGCTTGGCTTTTTTTGACTTAACATAATGTTCTATAGTTCCATCCATGTGGTTTTCAATAGCAGGATTTCATTTCTTTTTGTTCCATTTAGAGGAAACCCTGTGGCTAAAGAGTTTGTTGACAGAAAGTGCAAAAACTAGTGGAAAATTTTGGTGGTT
This sequence comes from Propithecus coquereli, assembly GCF_000956105.1. Lineage (NCBI taxonomy): Eukaryota > Metazoa > Chordata > Mammalia > Primates > Indriidae > Propithecus > Propithecus coquereli. Next base: position 9,276,262 of record NW_012149618.1, read on the forward strand.
GAAGTGAAAAAAAGGGTAAGATTGATGCAAGGTGAGGATGGAGATGGAGGCAGAGGCCAGACCATGTAGGACATTCTAAACTGTGATAAGTATTTGGCTTTTCCTTAAGAACAAGAAAAAGCCATTAAAGAATTTAATGTAGGATATGGCCAGGTGCGATGGCTCACGCCTGTAATCCTAGCTCTCTGGGCGGATTGTTTGAGCTCAGGAGTTCGAAACCAGCCTGAGCAAGAGCGAGACCCCGTCTCTACTAAAAAAAAAATAGAAAGAAATTAATTGGACAACTAAAAACATATAGAAAAAATTAGCCGGGCATGGTGGTGCATGTCTGTAGTCCCAGCTACTTGGGAGACTGAGGGAGAGGATCGCTTGAGCCCAGGAGTTTGAAGTTGCTGTGAGCTAGGATGATGCCATGGCACTCTACCCCCTCCGGGCAACACAGTGAGACTCTGTCTCAAAAAAAAAAAAAAAAAAAGAATTTAATGTAGGTTATGATGTGATCAGATCTGAGTTTTTGTAAAGATACCTCTGGTTCTATTGCATGGAAGATATCAGAAGGGTCAGAGTGATGCAAGAAGCACAGTTAGGAAGCTATTGCAGTGGTTCAGGTAGGAGAGATGGCAGCTTGGGCTATTGGGGGTGTCAGTGGAAACAGAAAGAAGTGGAAAAATTTGTGAGATATTTATAGATAAAACTGACAGTATTTTGTAATGGATTACACCTAGGCAGGGTGAGGGACAAGGTGGTGTCAGGATAACTTCTAGGATTCCAAGCTTGTGCAACTGGCTGGATATAAAGCCGTTCATGGAAGTTGGAATCACTGGTAGAAGATGGAGTTTGGTGGGAAAGACCACAAGTTTGATCATGGATATGTTGGACGTGAGGTGCCTGTAAGATAATCAAGTGGTCTATCAACTAGGAAGCTGGATATGTGAGTCTGGAACTCAAAGGAGGTTGACTCTAGAGATGTAAATTTGTCTCAGGATATTTTGTTGTGAATGGTATTTCCTAGAAGAGCATGAGAAGAGAAGAGCATCTAGGAGGAAGCCATAAGAACTCCAACCTTTAATGGTGGTTAGAAAAGGATGAATCTTCAGAGAAAACTTGAGCTGTAGGGAGAAAACATCAGGTGACTGTTTTCTTGGAAGCCAAGAAAAGGTAGTGTTTCTAGAGGGAGGTGATAACCGACCTTGTCAAATGCTGCTAAGAGGTCAGGTGATGTGAGCAATAAAAACATTGATTGATTTTAGTAATCTGGAGGTCACTGGTGACCATTATAGCGAGGTGACTATCTAGAGAGGATTGAACTGGGAAGTGAGTGGAAGGTAAAAAAGGGGGAGAGCATCAAGTCGATTTTTTTGAAGACAGTTGGCTATAGAGTGAAGAGGAGAACTAGGGTGGCAGAAGGTAGGTATGATAGAATATGATGCAGAGGAGCCTTTTGGTATGGCTGTCCATTGGACTCTCCTGTGTAATCAATGGTTCAGAAATTTATGCTTTTTATGCAGGACTTGCAGAATAATATTGATACTTTAGTAATAAAAATTTATAGTCATGGCTTATGATATATTGCTAGTAATAGCTATTATTTGTTTATGGGAACATCTTTTCATTAGAATATTTTTTTTTACCATGAGAATATATGATCCACTTAACAATGAGGCCATTGATTTTATGAGATCGTTTTAAGCAAACAGAGGGTGGTGAAAAGCAGGGACTGCCTATTACTTCACGTTTCCTTGCACTGCAATAAGGAAACTTTGTGTACTGGGTCTGGCTGGGCTTATACCCTACTGTAACGGACAGTGCTGGAGCAGGCACACATGTAAAAGAAATAAATATGAAAGACCATAACACGAAGGGGGGTGTCTGGTGAAGAATGCTCTAAGTTTATACTCTGAGATTATAGCTAAGATGTGGCAGTAGAAGGAGGAATCTTTTATTTGGAGACTGTTTTGTGGAAGTGTCTATTCATTGCAGAAATTCACCTTTTCTGCTAGCTGCAAGATCCTAGAAAAACTGTTCAATCACTTTTGGTCTGCTTTGTTATGTATGAAATTTAGTTACTAATACCTCTTATCCCACTTTTTCTGAGCACTCTTGTGCATTCCAGCTATGAAATACCATGCACATTTTATTTATCATAATGGCCAATGAGTACTACTGTATTTATTGAGGGAGGGTATAAAACGCATGACAGATGTTTATTCACATAATATTATGTACATATTTCTGGGTAAAATATAGCCTTAAATTAAAATTTACACTTTAAATTGAAACTATTTGCTGTACCTATGAGAAAGGCAGTGGGATATTAAAACCTGGTGAAGACCATAAACTTTGGAATAAGACTTGCTGAATTTACCATTAGTGGACAAGTTATTTTACATTTTGTGCCTCAGTTTCTTTATCTGTTATAGGGAGGTATTAAAAATAGTAAGTAATAGTACTTCCCTCAAAGGGTAGTTGTGAGAATTAAAAGAGGTGATGCTTTTGTTGTGGGAAGCGCTGGTTCGTATTAATCATGAGGGCTTTCAAATCTTTTTACAATCTAAAGCACAGCTTTTCAAACTGGTACAAATGGGATTAGGTGGAAGTGGCTAGGGAGTACTAGAAGTCACAGGATAAATGTAGGATATCTCCCATAAGTGTTCATTTTGTTATATTTACTGTATTTTTATGTAGAATATAAAAAACTCTTTTGAACTTTTTAGATAAAGAGAAGGCTTCAAAGAAAGATGGTGTCCTTAGAAGAGTGGGGGTGAGGTTCAGACTTATAACTCTGGAGCCTGGGAATGCGTGTTCATTCCTTCCTGCTGCCTGGGGTTTCTCAGTGGCAGTGGTTAAGAATTACTGGTCAGTAGACTTTATTGTTGCAAGATGAAGAAGTAAAGCTACTTCTTGTTCTACCACCGATTTGGGTAGATTAAAAGTCAAGAGGATTATATGGATTTGTCTGTGCAAATCCTAAAGTAATTTTCTGGATTTGGGAAAAATCTTGATGTGTTTTAATTTAGCACTTTAACTGAAAAATGTTCCCAGCATCTTGCTGTTTGAAGTAACTGAAACACTTTCAACTCAGATTGCTTCTGAAAAAGGCAAACTAAGATGTTTTCAGAGACACTGCATAATATGCCTTGCATTTATTTTGGTAAATATCTTGATTTCCTTATTTACCGTGGCTAAAAGAATTTGGCAAATTTTCAATTCCAGAATACATCATTCTTAGAGAATACACTATATGCTTTTTTCCAATTTGATAAATTTGTTGAAACTTAAATATATACTTCCTTACTAACATTTGGGTGTTATTTTAAAAGAAAAACTGGATTTAATTAAAACATAGACACAAGGACAAAATAGATATCTACAAACATAGAGCAGATTTTCTGTCATCTTTTCACATATGTGGCTTCTGGATTGGGAGTTTTGAGTTTAACTTTTTAATTCTTTTGAGAGGAAGTTGGGGGCCATAAGCTTGGAGGTTGGAAGAGGAGTTGTGATTCTTGTCTCCCTAGTTTTGCACATTCTTTTCTCTTGTTTAAGAGGATCTTTTTCTTTATCTTCTAGGCTAATTCAAAGCCAATTTCAGATATTGCTTCCCCTGGGAAGCCTCTTAGATCATCTACCCACCAGAATTGGTTATGTCTTCATCTGTGCAACATTCTATACTCACTACAATGTATTTCCCACAATTTGAATTTCTTTGTTTATATTACAGGGACAGGTGTGTAGTAAGTGCTCAATACATGTCCATTAATTGAAATCGGCTCTAGTGGCAGGTTAAATTGAGAATATAGAAGATGATCACAGACACCTAATGGAGGTATTAAAAGAGCCACTCAGTCGGTTATCTATTGAGTAGTGAAGTGCTCCTGAAGGAAAAACAGGGTCTCAGATGGTAGAAGAGTCCAGAGTTATACCAGAATATATCTGGTCCTTCTCTAAAACTATGTAGGGAAAGGATCAGTGTCTGGGAGTGCAGGCAGGGGAACCTTGGGGATGAATTCAGTCAACTTTCATCAAACTTTGGGTAATGAATCTATAATATGACAAGTAATTACATATTTATTACTAAAGAAATTTGTTAATCAAGTCATTTATTAATCAAATAATCTTAAGGCCTATAAGCTATGAATATAATATGACAAGTAATTACATATTCATTAATCAAGTAATTTACACTGGAGTTTCTTGGAGTGGATTGGGGATGCAGAAGAATTCTAAAGTCTGTTCCGTGACATGAACCAGCTGACATTCGGTGGGGAACAGGCCAAGCTAACATGTGTGGAACACCAGGAGACAATATAAACCAGTATAACAGAATGAGGAATGGGATGTATCTTTTTGTTGGGAATTGATAAGAACTCAAAGCTGAGGGTATTAGGTGATGAGTATGTTCATGTTTTAAAAGAAAGTTTCTAGGCAAATCTCTATCAGATTTAAAAAGATGCAGCCAAAGTGGACAATCAACTTTCTACTCCCATCTCTCATGTGGGCCATAAGGGAAGGCTGGGAGGAAATTCTCTGCAGAAATCTCATGGGATTGGAGAGGTTTTTGACCCATCACTCGGTGGATAGAATCGATTCAGGGGAGAGAACCACTAATAAATGTCAGTGAGAAGCAAGAGAACCCCTCTGAAAGATTAGGATTTATTTCCAGAAGTAGAATGTGGCATACAAACATTTCTAGATGTTTGCTGCATTGCAAAAACTGCAATAAGAGTATTTGAATGCACTGGAACTTGCTAGATTTATATTCTACTGAAGTGGACAGTTTGGGACCGGGACACATGGGAGAGAAATGACAGATGGAAAAGGCCATTAAATCCAGGGTAGTGTCTGGAGAAGGGAAAGTGATAAATTTAGTTTGTGGGGAGACCAACTAGTGCTGGATGGCCTCTGGCCTGAAGACATCTGAAGTCACAAACTGGCTGGAGCTTCTTTTTCTGCAAGGGAAGAAGAAAGAGGTGTTTCCTGAACCAGCAAGCCTATACTAACAAGAGTTGGTAAGTTTCCACAAGAGTGGAAAGGAGTGGATGGTTGGGATAGCAGCTATGTTAGACCTTGCCCATAGGGCTGTCTGTAGGGAGGGGCCCCAAGCAGAAAGAGGGTATATAAAGAATACTGCTGAAGGCTGCAGTGGAGTGGCTGCCAACAATCAGGCAGAGAGCACTTAAGACTGCCAAGGTTTCTACAGAAGTAGCTTCAAAGAAGCCACAAAAAAGTGCCCCCAAGGAGAGAACTGGCATTGCTCACCTGTACCACAGAGGACTCTAAATTACAACAGTACTCATAGAGGAAGATGTTAATTGAATCATCTTCTTCCTATCCCTACCTCTGGCTGGGTAAGAAATAGCAGATGACTGAGGAAGGTATGGGCAAAGTGAGAAAAAGAAAAATCTTCTAATGTTTGAAGGTGACCTGGAAAGCTGTAGGGTTTGCTGAAGATATTGCGTGAGAGAATAGAGAGGCAGAAGAGAGTGTTAGAAATCAGTGGTGGGAGATTAAAGCACTTTCTTGATTTTATTTTATTGAGTTGATCATACTCAAAAAAATCTGTTCTATACTGTTACTGAAATTCTGAGTAGTGTTGGAATGACTTAAGTGCCAAAGAGGAAATTCATTGTGGATGAATGTCAGGGAAGACCTCAGGGAGGGGCTGCAACTTCTCCCAGTTCCCAAAGTGATGACTCAGAGGAGCAAGGAGAGCATTGCATTGTTAATACTTTTTCCATGTAAATATTCTTTTCCCCACTTTTTACTGAATACACCATTCTAGTCTTGCTCTGTTTCATTTAGCAATGTACTTCAGAGTTTATTTCATATCAGTATTTACGGAAGCTTTATCATTCTTTTTTATGCCTACATCTTATTCCATGGTAGGACTGTGCTTAAATTTGTTTAACCAATAAACTTTGGTGGATGTTTAGGTTATGTCCAATCTTTTGTTATCACTAACAGTGCTGCAAAGACTAATCCGTGCAAGTGTTACCAGTGTAGAATAAATTCTTTGGCATAGAATTGCTGCAAACATGGGATGTGATCAAACTTCAATCTTGAGGCTTGCAAAAATATCTTATAACAGGTTATTTTAAGCTGATAACAACTTAATTTTGATCACAAAAATGCCCCCAAACCCAAAGTCCTCTACACTTTTACTGTTCCCTCCCATATTTTGAATATTTGATGTCATAATCTACATGTTTATATTGTATATCCCTTAATAATTTTTGTAACTATTATTACATTTAGTTTTATTA
>NW_012149618.1:9283480-9283845 GCF_000956105.1 Propithecus coquereli
TGAGTATACATTTCTGTTGGACATATATCTAGGAGTACAAATGCTGAGTCTAAGTAGACGTATGATATTGTCAAAGTGGTTGGACCAATTTACATTCTTATCAGTTTTATATACTGTGTATCTCATTTGGTTTTAATTTATTTTCTCTGATGAATAATGAGGTTAAAATGTTAAGTACCTTTTCATATGCCTATTGGCCATTCAGATAGCCTCTTTTGAGAACTACTGTTGAGTTTTTAAGAATATATTTTCTATTGTTATTTTCTTATTGATTTCCTATGTCCTAGGACTACTATGCAGAATGTACAAAGAGTCCTACAAATATATATACTACAAATGTACTTGTAGTATAAATACATGCTAAA
>NW_012149618.1:9296665-9297841 GCF_000956105.1 Propithecus coquereli
TAAATGTGATAATTTGATACAGGCATGCAATGTGAATTAATCAAATCAGAGTAATTGGGATATCCATCACCTCAGGTGTTTATCATTTCATTGTGTTAGAATCATTCCAATTCCATTCTTTTAGTTATTTTAAAGTATATCCTAACTCAGTGTTGATTATAGTCACTTTGTTCTACTGTCAAATATTATTCATTCTAGCTTTATTTTTGTACCCATTAACCATCCCCACTTTATACCCCCCTCCCTGCTACCCTTCCCAGCTCCTGGTAACCATAATTCTACTCTGTGTCTCCATGAAATCACTCGTTTATAATATTTAGCTCCCACATGTGAGTGAGAACATGTGAGATTTGTCTTTCTGTGCTTGGCTTATTTCACTTGACATAATGTTCTCCAGTTCCATCCATGTTGTTACAAATGGCAGGATTTCATTCTTTTTATGGCTATATGATATTCCACTGTGCATACGTACCACATATATCCATTCATCTGCTGATGGACACTTACGTTGATTCCAAATTTTAGCTACTGTGAATAGTGCTGCAATAAACATGGGAGTGTAGATATCTTTTCGATACACTGAATTCCCTCCCCGCCCCCCTTTTTTTTACATATACCAGCAGTGAGATTGCTGGGTCATATGGTACTTCTATTTTTAGTTTTTTGAGGAAGCTCCATACCGTTCTCCACAGTGGTTGCACTAATTTACATTCCCACCAACAGTGTGCGAGTGTTCCCCTTTCCCACATCTTCACCTTTGTTATTGCCTGTCTTTTTGATAAAAGCCATTTTATCTGGAGTGACAAGATATCGCATTGTAGTTTTGATTTGCAATTCTTTGATGACTAATGATGTTGAGCATTTCTTTCATATACCTTTTGACCACTTGTATGTCTTGTTTTGAGGAATCTCTATTCAGATCCTTTGCTAATTTTTTAATTGGATTGTTTTATTTTTTCCTATTGAGTTGTTGGAGCTCTTTATATACTCTAGTTATTAATCGCTTGTCAGATGTTTAGTTTGCAAGTATTTTTTCCCATTCTGTTGGTTGTCTCTTCAATTTGTTGATTGTATCCTTTGCTGTGCAGAAGCTTTTTAGTTTGATGTGATCTCATTTGTCCAATTTTGCCTTGGTTCCCTGTGCTTTGGCAGGTATTACTCGAAAAGTCTTTGTCC
>NW_012149618.1:9297891-9299436 GCF_000956105.1 Propithecus coquereli
AGGACAGATATTATGTAGTTTATTAACCATAATTTGGAGGCATTAATGTTTTTAATATTTTGAGATTTAACTGTTGCAGTAAATATCTTTTGCATAAAACTTTTGCTATGTGTAGAATTTTTTGCAGGTTAGATCCTCAGACGTCTCTGCTCCAATTTTGAATGTTTTCATTCTGACAGCATGAGTTCTTCTACCACCTCTTCCTAGTTTCCCTTTAGATTTGCAGGCACTAGTTCCGGGTCTGTGAAGTGAAGGAGGCCCAAGGCAGGTTTGGTAACACTGAATGTGAACTGCAAATTTGAATGAATCTGAAATCCAGGTTGATCCCTTTGTTTTCACCTCGCTGGGTCCCAAAGATGAGAACTGGCTGAGAATGTGCCGGGGTTTAGCTCTGCCAGCTGGCGAAGCATCCCCGAATAATGGGAGATTATTAGAATCCCGTCTTTTTCCAGCAAGCTTTTATCCATATTTGTCTGTGTTGTGCCAATTAGGGATGGCACAGTGGTTTTCTTTGTGTGCATTCTGGCAGCCCCATCTACACAGATTTGGGAGGAAAATCTCACAAAATATGCACATCACTTTGGCTTCCTGTAACGAGGCATGACAGAAGGGTCTCAGGTCCCTTATTCTAAATTCATGAGTAGCTATGTGCCTGAAGAGATTATCTGTGGACTTTTTAATGTGCTGGCATCTTTATGCATGAAATGTCTCTTAGAGAAGACTGGTAATCACGCTGAGTATACAGTGGAGATCATTCACTCTCTGAAGTTTATTTATTTTTCAGTGGTGACGTTATATCAATCCACACTGGAGCCACAGTGGGATGCAGCAATAAAACAGAATTGGATGCAAGGTAGAGTTGGTTGGATTTCATTCAATTTTACTTCGTTATTAAAATACTTAAAGCATCTTACTGTAAGCTCGCCTCTCTGTGCTTGTTCCACAGCTCAGCCCCCATGGGCAGTACTGTAATGAATCTCTAGCATGTAGAGCCAGACCCAGTGTTCTCACCTAGGGTCCACAAAGGGGTCTCTAATTCAAACCCAGGTTCCTCTTCGCATCCAACCGCTAAGGTTGCAGGACAGGTTTGTCCTCTTTTCAGCCCTTAGTCATCTGTTTTCCCCTCTCTGAGTTTGATAAAAGCAAAAGTATAATAATAACCCCACTACCTCTTTCTTAGATAAAAACGGTTTTGTTAATTTTAGCCAAAAGTTACTTGCTATGGCAGTGGGGCTGTGAGTAGCAGCCGTGGGTAAGGGCTCAACTGCTAGGCTGCCTGTGTGGACCTCTACAGATGCTCTTTGCTTTCATGGCTGTGTAATCTTACCAAGGTCAGCAATTGACATAAAGTCAGAAAAAGGCATCAGAGATGGGGCTTCTCTATGAGATGACCTGATGGATCCAATTGCTTTGGGTATCTTTGTGTGGTTCTGCTTAAATTCTTTGTGCAGAGATAAGGGGCTTCCCCTCCTCTGTTAGTGACCTGAACACCTTTATCTAGTATAATACTAGCAATTGAAGAGGGATTGATGGAGCTCAGAGAGG
>NW_012149618.1:9299486-9301382 GCF_000956105.1 Propithecus coquereli
AAATATGGAATATTTTTTCTTTTAATAGATGTGTTTGATTATTTTATTCTTACCAAAGAGGCAAATATGTTTGGTCTCAGTTTTGTCATATTTTATTTCATGCTTTATGTTTTACAGCTTTCAAAAAATATTTCATGGCCTGCTTCTCTTCTTTATGTTTGTGCTTCTTCTGGTAATTAGAGAGGTTTGTATTTTTGTTGTAGTTGTTTTCTATGTCTGTAATTTTATATGATAGCCTTAATTCTCTCTCTAGACAATAAATATTGATTTTCTACTATGATTAATGATGAAATTAGTATGATTTTCTTTTTCTCTTCCCTTCCTTGCTTCTTTTCCCCTCTTTGCCTCTACCACCTAATTTTACTTAACTCCAGTAAGTCCTCATGTAACATTGTTGATTTGTTCTTGAAAACTGCAACTTTAAGTGAAGTGACCTATAACAAAACTAATTTTTTTCTCATCAATGTTATAACAAAACAATGATACAAAAACAGTATTATTCAAGGACTTTCACACTTTGTTTCACTTAAAGTAAGTTTCCAAGAACCTATTGATGATGTTAAGTGATAAAGTGAGGACTTATGTGTATAGTATTTCCTAGTACTTACTTTTTGTTTGTTTGTTTTAGGGACAGGGTTTTGTTCTATCACCCAGACTGGAGTGCAGTGGCATGATCAAGCTCACTGTATCCTTCAACTCCTGGGCTCAAGGGAACCTCCCACCTCAGCCTCCCCAGTAGCTGGAACTACAGGTGCTGCACCGCCATGCCTGGCTAATTTTTATTTTTGTTTTTTGTAGAGAGGGCATCTTGCTCTGTTGCTCAGACTGGTCTTGAGCTCCTGGAAGCAAAAGATCCTCCCCCTGCCTCGGCCTCCCAAGTACTGGGATTACAGCTGTGAGCCATTGTGCCCAGTAGTATTTACTTTTGTTCTATCAAATAAGCTTCTTTCTCTATTACTGATTTTTCAGATTTAACTATTTTTGACCCCCAACTACTAAAAGGGATGCAGTTAGCACACTTATACATTACTTGCCATCCTTATGTCATTTTCCTTCCTAACATTTCGTAATATACTGTTAAGAGTTGTGTAATAGCATCGTCTTCTGCCAACAGAACCCCCACATTTTTTTAGTCCCAGTTACATAGATGCAATGCTCATTGATATTTCTTCTGCCATTTTCTCTCCAGTCATCCTGTGAGGGGGTGTATTGGAGACTCATACAAAAAGATTCATGGGAGCAATATTCTTCATGTTCTTGCTTTTCTTAATATTAATATATTATCAGATTTGGGTTTTATGTTTTAAAGACAGTCAGGTGTTAAAATACCAATAAGGAAAGATGAATGCTGCATTTGGTGGGTACTTTTTCTCCTTTCATCCTTGCTCCTCTCTACCTCTTGCCATCTACCTGGTTATAGAAGCAGGAGTCTCAGCAGCTTTTTTCCTACAAAGTGACTGGGCATCCTTTGGCCACAGTTGATTGGTCCATGGTAGGTACCAGCCCTAAGTTCAGCCAACCGGAGTCCCATCCATGGAGATTTGGAGGAGAGGAGCAAGAACAAAAGAAATAAAGAAAAGAAAGAAAGAAAGAGAAATTGAGAGGCAGAGGGGAGACACCAGTCATTCTCTGAATGGAAAGACCCCTAAATAATGCTATTGATAATGATGTTTTTAGCCAGTAAATAGGAAAAGCAGAGAACGAAAATAAGTGGGTAGAAGCTCAGAGAGATGCAGAACTAAATGAGAAAGAAGACCTCCTAGGTTCCCTCCAGTTTCCAGTTTGTTCCTGAGGCCTGGCTGCTTCTCTTGTTTCCATGTGACATCCTTGTAACCTTATAATAAATTCACCTATTTTACTTAAATAGGTTTCTGTTATTTGCAACTCACACCCTGT
>NW_012149618.1:9305419-9306516 GCF_000956105.1 Propithecus coquereli
AGTCAACAACCAGGAAGAAAAATTACAGCCCAAATGGTGGGAAGAAAGTCATGAGAAAGAAATTCAGGAGAGTTCAGTGACAGGGTTTCCAATCTCATTGAGGAAATAGAAGTGTGGAGGCTGGGAACAAAGAGAGACTGGAGAAAAGGTTTCCTACAAGTATCTTGAGAGATACACTGGGTGTACGTGACCCTTAAATTTGAAACTTACTAAATATCATCTGGCATGGACATGGTGAAAAGGTGGATGAACCTGACATAAAGAGACAGAAGTGTGATGGAAAATCATTGAAAGCACATAACTACAACAAATTCCTCTCCCAAATCTGTTAGTGTGGCTCTAATTACTACATTAGCTGTATAAACCCTGCCATCCTGCTTATTCTCAGTGGTTTCCTGGCTTTGTTGTTTTATAACTAAGATATATGTAAGCATAATAAACACTCACACAAAACATCTGTCTCAAAATTAGTTCCATTTCTTTGTAAAGAAGCCAGAAATTCTGTTATGAGTACAGTAAAAAGATCATGCTATTTGTTATACTAAGAGCTTTTTATTACCTTGTCAAATATTTTAAATGAATAATAAGTTTAAAATTCAAATAGAATACACAAGGTTGTAATATCTCATACCATATTTCATATTGATTTGCTCTTTGTTCAGATACTATAGCTTCTAAGTTTGATCGATCTTATTGGATCGATCTTATTCAATATAATCATAAATTTCTATAGTTTATGGCACCCATCAAATTCCTTAAAAGTCAGATAAAAATTATGGAGGACCATTTAAAATAATAATAGTGCTATGTCCTCCTGGCATTCTGCTGAAAGTCATTATATACATTATCTCATTTAAGATTCCCAATAATGCTATGAAATAGGTATTATTATTATTATCATCATTTTCTAGAAGAATATCCAGGTTAGAGAGCCTAAGTGTCTAAAGTTACAGTTATCAAGGAGCTCAAAGTCAGGTCTGTTTGACTTCAAAATTCTTAACACTCTGCCATTATTTCTCCCTCTTTCCCGTTCTCTCTTCCCAACTCTCTTGTTCGTGATGGACTGAGCTAAAAATTCAACAGCCTTTACATTGTCC
>NW_012149618.1:9307339-9334258 GCF_000956105.1 Propithecus coquereli
AATCCCAAACTCTCCCTCAAATTCTCAACATGTTGACAATTTTATTCTAGTAAAAGATTATTTATGAATCTAGAAAATGTGAAGAAAATCAATGCAGAGCTATTTTTGAAAGCCCAAATTCTCTTTTGAAATCCATCTCTACATAAGCAATATTCTTTAGAATGAATTTATTGGAATGGAAATCTTTTCCTTGGAGATTCTGAATTCTTTGATGTTCCATTGAAATGATTTAATTATTGAATTATCTGAGGGAAATATGAGAATAGTAGATATCTCAGACTAGAGTCCCTAATAATCTCATTTGCAGAGATGTTCATGACCTTGACAGCTTCAGTTACTCACTGAATTGTCACCTTGTCTCAGAAGCTGGTACTTGTTACCATATAAACATGACATATTAGGCTGAGACAAAAAACAGAAACAGCCATTTATACATGCTCAGTTTGTTTATGAAGTTGTAAGAATATTAATACATTGGTTGATATATAAAATTTTTAAAACAAAAATTAAAATTTAGAGGTTTTCTTTCCAGCATAATTCTAGAGGAGGGACCAACATTTGTGGAACCCAGATTCTCTCAGGGTTTGATTGAAATGGTGAATTCGGCAAAACTTGAAAAGAGCAAAAGTCAAGGGTGACTTTGGTGCCAGTGCAACCACAGAACACACTTTAGGATGCTCTGCCTAATCTCAACATAGCCTTTAGGAAAATGAAAAATATATAATTAAAAAGAATGTATCAAACAAGCACCTTTGTATGGTTTGATTGTATATGGCGCAACCAACAGTAGAATTTTCCCTTAAGTTGCCTGGATACATCAGTTTTATGCATACACTGTAGAACTCTGCTTAGGCTTATACATTTTGTTTAGATTAAGGCTGTGTAAAATTAATGGATAAAATCTTTAAACGTAAGCCTTGGGTCAATTCTGTTAATTTTAAAATGTCAAGTTAGGCAAAAGCTTTGAGTATCAGTGTGTATCTGTGTGTGTGTGAGCATGTGAGTGTAATGTGTCCTGTTCACCTTTGTACCCCCTGCCCAGCAAAGCTCTTAGCTAGCAGGCAGCTCTCCGTTAATATTTCTGAGCAAAACTCTCCTCTTGGTGTAGGTAAATTATGTTCACTTTCGCTTTTTAACAATGGCAATGCCAGTGGATAGAATTGAAGGGCAGTCAGGAGAGTCAACAAAGCCAAATTCTAGTGTACCATTTATTAACCATGCGACTTTGGGAGAGCCATGTAACTTCTGGTTTTTCATTTATACAGTGGATTAATCGTACTTTCTGTCCCTCAGGGTTGTTGAGTGGAAACTGAATTAACATGTGTAAGAGTGTCGTATGAGCTATACATTCTATGTAGACCAAAGTATCTACTTTGTTGCTTGGAGATGAGGTTTTCATTTCCAAACTTCACAATTCACGGTGGACACAAGCCCTGTTCCATGTGGGCCTATTACTGTTCCCACATGCTCACAATCTGGGGAGAAGATCACGCGGCACTTTTAGATGAACGTGGGTAATTTCTCCTATTGCTAATGACTGACTCACAGACTTAATGCTCTTCTGCCTTTTACAGGATATAGATTCCAAGTATGACTAGGAAAAGTCATGGAGTGACTTTATGTCAATACTGTAGAAAAATGCTGAAGTGCTTTTAATCTGAATGATAAGGAATAGACATTGCAGCCTATTCAAAAGCATCTCGGATATGCATCAGGTGGTGACTGAGAGATAGATCCAAGATGGAGAAGAGCTAATGAAGTGAGTGAGAAAATGATGTTAGGGAAGATACTTGACCCTATTTTTCCTTGAGATACTGAAGTCATTCTTTGAAATCCTGAGAAATGTGACTTCTTTTTGTTGTTTGTTTCTTAAAGCCTCACACATTTATTGGGCAAGTTGCTAAGCAGAAGTAGAGTTGAGTTGCATTGTATTCATTTTCACTGGGTTTTAATGTTTTATTTGAATGTTGTTTATGGCTCTCCTGATTTTAGCACTGTGGGTTTGAGCACATCATTCCTGCCTAGGGTCAACACAGAAGAAACAAAAGCTGCTTTATCTGAATTTATTCTAGTAGAGGTCATGGCCAGAAACTGGGAAAAAAAAAAAAAGTTTTTCATTCAACACTAAACACAGTGCCTGGCCATAGTGGGCAACATAATACACATTGGCTGAACGAAAGAATCAAAGTAAGCTTAGAATAAAATCTCAACTGATTATTAGGACCTTGCGGTACTTACCTATTCACTCACACGCACGATCTGGCTCCTACTTGATTCTCTAACCTTTTCTCATTCAACTCGCACCCTTTCTACTTGCTCCCCATATAACAGCCATGCTCCTTTCCATTTCCCCACCTGACCAAGTTCTTTCCCACTCAGGGGCTATGTGTGCGCAGTTCCCTCCATCCGTAATGCCCTTCTTTGGATCTTCCCATGTCTGGCTCCTTCAAGCCATCCAGGCCTCACCTCTTTGACAAAGTGCCCCCTGACATGTGCTGGGGCATAGACTCTACTGTGACCTCCATGATCCCTGCCTGTGGGTGTTCATGCCTTTGCATAATCCCCTTGTCTGAGTGTAGACCTGTGACTTGCTTCTAACCAATAGAATATGGCAAAGGTAATAAGGTATGATTCCTGTGGTTGTGTTACATTATATAAGACTGTCTTGCTACAGAATTTCTTTGCTGACTGGATGAAGTGACCAGCCATGTTGGGAAGGCTCTTATGTAGAGGAACTATAGGCAGCCTCTAGGAGCTGAGGGCAGCCTCCCAGCTGTTGCCAGCAAGAAGCCCAAACCTCAGTTTACAGCTGCAAAAAAATAAATTCTGCCAACAACCTGAATGAGTTTGGAAGTGGATTCTTTTCCATTAAGTGTCCATATGAGAATACAGTTTAGCTGATACCTTGATTGCTGTATTATAAGACCCTAATAAGAGGATTCAGCTAAGCTAAGCTGTGCCTAGAATCTTGTCCCAAAGAAATGGTAAGATAATAAATGTGTTGTTTTAAGCTGCTAAATTTGTGGCAATTTATTATGCAATAATATGTAACTAATAGATACTCCATCTTAGCTAATGTTACCCTCACCCTAATTACTCTCTAATATCACTTTGTTTAAATATTTCTCAAAATCTAATATAATATGTGTATACTTTCAATTATCTATCTTCTTTATCAATTATTTAACTCTTACTAATTTTATAACCTCTAACAAGTCACTTGAATTCTCTGAAACTCAATTTCCTCATCTAGAAACTAGGGTTAATCATACCTATGCTGTCAAGGTTGTGGAACTAACTGAGCTTGTATTTGGAAGGAGCCCTGTATGATGTTTCAGCTCCTATCTTTTCTGACTTCTTCTGCATAGTATTAACTTTCATGATGATCCATCCTTTAGGCCCTAGATTTTGATGCATACCAGGCCCTAAAATCTTGACTTGTCTACCTGAATTTCCAGGTGGAAAGCAGTGCTTGTTTATCTCTGCCTGCTTTATTACAGCCCATGGGCTAAGCTTACTAAACAAGAAGGATAGTGTGGCTACCAGCCTACAGCAAATGAGAATTCTGAGGCTGGTATTTTTCAATGTACTTTGGCGATCATGGAATAGGGTGGTCTCAGCAGAGCAATTCCATGGCCCTCTTCCCACTAGATAAACAAAATGTACAAATTACCCTTCTAGTAGCATTGAGTCCACTGGGAAATGCATGAACATATTGTGTTCCCAATTAGCTGGAGAATGAATTCTGAGCCTGGATTGTGTAGAAGAGTTGGGAGCGGATCCTTATGACCTGCAAAATGGTACCAAGGTTTCTAGATAATTGTGGTGGCTTATCTGAACATGTGTTCCTTAGGGTCCCAACGAGCTACCTCTGCCATCAAAGTCTCCATAAATAAGTGCCTAGCTTATGGGTTTGTATCTTCTTATATACATCCCATGCTGTGTTGCCCTAGCCCTTTGACAAAATTCTATGTGTATGAAATGTCACAGAATTATAGAAAGTCGATAGAGAAAGTAACTTAGTAACAATATAATAACAATAATGATAGCTAGCATTTTGAGTACTTACTCTGCATCATGGACTGGACAGAGTCATTGCGCTTGATATGCAATGTCTCATTTAGTGTGATCCAACTGACTCATGTTACAGATAGAACAATCAGGCAATTTGGTTAATTGATAACTTTCACTTATAGCATGGGCTCTACTTCATCACAGTGATTAAATATGAATGACTGAACACATAAACTACATTTATGTGACAGTTCAAAGGTAGGCAGCATAGTATGGTACTTAGCAGCCCTGGACTTAGGGTGATATAAATCTGAGTTTGAATCCCGGCTCTGCTACTCACCAGCTGTGTGATATTGGGTGTTAGTTAAACTCTCTGAACCAGTTTCTCCATTGCTGTCATGGAGATTATAATGCTGCATTGGGTTGTTGTAAGAATGAAATAAAATCAAGAACGTAAAATTCATACTACACTTAAGTGATTGTTCAATAAAGGATGACCATTACTATAAAGTGCTTTTATATCGATTAAATTTCATATAAGTAATTATTGTCATTATTATTATAACCCACATTTTAATTATTTCACACATTTTGCAGATGAGGAAATGAAGTCACAGAAAAGAAAGATAAATGCTGAGCATTTGCTCTGTGATATTAGGCTCTGTGAGACTCAGATTGAGATGTGCAAGCATCATCTCAAGTTCTTGGTATTCTGTAGTGCTGTTTCTTTATACATTTACACAATGGAAGTGCTCCTTCATTCAGCTGAAAACTTAGCTTCCTGTCTAGGCTATAACTCCTTGAGTATAGGTGCTTTGCATCTTCAGGGAAAACAACACAGTAGGCCTTCAGTAGATAGGTGTTTATTTCATAAAAACAAGTTGACACACAATTCTAAAGAATTTGAACCCTTAGTATAAGGTAAATCACTTGTCCCTCAAACTGAATCTCAAAGGTAAAAGAAAGGAAAGTATCACAGAAGGGCAAAGTATAGCATGAAATACCCAGGGATCCAGCAGAGGGCACCACTGCTGGGTAATTATATAGGACAATTATATATATTAATATATAAGCCTAAGAATGAATATATGTATTCATGTGCTGGACTTTTCCTCCTTGCTTTCTACCTCCCTGAGCACAGTTCCATAATTCTGTTCTCATGAGAATATGGGGCTTTATTTATTAATTCATTTAATGTGTATTTATTGAGTTCGTAATATATGTTAGGCATTGTATTAGACCCCATGTATACAGAAACAAGTGAAACTGTGTCTGTCCTTATGGAAATTATAGTAGGGAAGAAAAATGAAATGTTGAATATAAAAATATGATTGTGATAACTTACTATTGAGATTGAGGTGACACATAGCAGGGAGGACTGGGAGGACCAGAGAAGACTCCCTGGAAGGAAAGATAGTTAAGCTAAGTTTCAAAGGAGTTAACCAGGCAAAGAATAAGAAAGAAAGGTATTTATTAATATTGGTTAAGTGCTGCATGCTCAAAGACATGGAGATTGAATCATCAGACGCCATTCTGGGGCATATAAGTAACTCAGTAGAGCTGAAATTCACAGGAGAGAGCCAAGGCAACAAATCTAACTGGTGAAGCAATCATGGGCAGATCTTGAAGACCTCTTAAATCACAAGAAGGATGTTGGACCATAGCCTAAAGACATGGAGAAGCATTGAAGGGTTTTAAGCAAGGGAGCGACGGAATAATGTTTAGAAAGATGACTCTGATCATCTGTGAAGAGCAAGATTCAAGGGGCTAGTGCTGGTGGCAGGGAATCTTTAGGAGGCTGTTGTAGTAAAGCAAGTGAGAAATCACAAGGCCTTGGTAACCGATAATATGGGGTTGAAGAAGGAAAGAAAGAAGCTGCAGATGACTCCCAGATTTTTGAGTTGGAGACTGGGAAGTGGTGTAATTTACTGAACTATGACATAAGGAGAATGGAGAATGTGATAAATTCTGTTTTGGAGATAACTAAGTGTGAAGAACTTACAGGGCTCTCTGATAGAGATTTCTAGTAGGCAGTTAGTTATTCTGGTTGGAAGAGGGATACGGGATAGGGATATAGATTTGGGAGTCATAGGGGTTTTGGAAATAAGTGAAGCCAAGGGAAAGGATGTAATAACTTAGGGAAGGTGTGCATGGGTGTACGAAGTGAGAAGAAGGCAAAGGAAAAGGAATGGACGAGGAGATTAGAGGGAAGCAATGATGTTGCTGAAGTTAAAGTTGTAGAAAATGATGAGGTTCGAAAAATATTTATATTTGCAAATCCTGTACAGAGAAAGTAGGTAAAATAAAGACTACAAAGCTTTAATTGAATTTAACAACTCATAGGTCACTAGTGACCATGGTAAGAATAGTTTCATAGAAGAACTGGAAGGCAAGAAGAGATAGTTATGAGAAGGAGAAAGTAGTGGCAGCAAATGCCTACAATTCTTTTAAGAAACCTACATGTGAAAAGAAGAGAGGACAGACAGGAGAGAGGGACAGAGCTTTGAAGGTATTTTGTTTGGGTTCTTTATGTGTGTGTTTGCGTTTGTGTGTGCATGTAGACTTTTTGAAGACGGAAAAGACTTGCACATATTTATATTTGGAAGGTAGAGAACCTAAGGGTGGTGTGGAAGGCATATTTAAATTTTCCACCCTCTGGGCACACAGTAGATCAGATTTCACTTGCTTACACCCTTTGAAATTAGAGCTTTGTGACTTGGTACTGCTAATGAAATGTAAGCAGATGTGACATTGTCACTTTGGGGTGGAAACTAGAGCCAATGTGCGATTTTCTACCTTTCCTTTTTCCGTCTCAGTGATCTAGAAAGCCTGTGTCAAGACAAATCTCCCATTAGCCTGAGTCCCTGAAAGAATGAAGTGAAATGAACACAGCCTCTCAGGTGACCCTCATTGAGTGTGTAACATGAACCAGAAGTCAGGAACTTAGTTAATGTTGATTTCTCCATCTCTTGCATTTTGCATTGCATCTCAGTTCTGTGTCTACCATTTCCTTGTCTCTCTTCATATATTCTGTGCAATGTAGGACATGGCCTATATGACACATTCAAACATATCAGGCCTTCAGACTGAGACCAGAATTTACCCCATTGTTCCCCGCTTGCCCACCTTCTTCCAGGTTTTGAATTTGAACTGAATTACATGGCTGGCTTTCCTGGGTCCCCAGCTTACAGATGGTAGATTGTGAAATTTGCCCTCATAATTGCATGAGCCAAATCCTATGATAAATCTCTTCTCTCTCTCCCTCTCCCTCCCTCCCCATCTCCTATTGGTTCTGTTTCTCTGGAGAACCCTGACTAATACGCTATTCATGTGGTCTTCCTAGAGTCACAATATTTAGATGATTGAGATAATTTCATTTCAGAACTTCATTTTCTATTTAAGGAAATTGAGACCCAGAGTGCAGTGAAATTAAAACCTAGGTTTCCTTACTCCCATTGCAGTCTTTTTTTGCCATGTCCTGATCTCCAGTTTCTTCATGATCCCTGGTCACACATCCAGCTCTGATTCATGACTCACTTTTGGTCCAGGGTAGAATCCTGACCCTCCCTTGACTTATTCTTTTCCTTTGAACCTGGCCTTTACCTTGCTTCACCTGCTCCAGATTTTTATTTTCTTCTTCTATGCCCTGAGTTTTGTCTGACACTGGGGACCTGCATATAAGCTGCTATCTTAGAACACAACATGGCCTCAGGCCTTAAAACAAAGAGAATCAGGAAGGCTGCTGAGCAGGGTCAGGAGTGCTTTGCACCTGCCTGGGGCTGAGCAGGTGGAATGGTGACCAGGGAGGCTGCAAGGCTCAGGGGTGCACCAGGTCCTAAGTAGCCCCCACCGCTGCCACCCAGGAGACTGGCAATGTACAAAGGCCTTAGAAGCCCTGAGGCCAGCTGTCTGCTTAAAGTACTCCAGAGATGCTTTTAGTATTTTAGAAAAAAGGAGAGTTTTCTAGACAGGAATAAGTTTGCCACTCACGGCTGGGAGCAATTCCCTAAACCAAACTTTGAGAAAAATTTCAGTGATTTATAAGCTTAATAATAGCTTCTATCTATTGGCAGAATTCTGAAAAGCTGGATGAGACTTTGACTACTAGTTTAGGGAATATGTACAATGCCTAGTTTTGGCAAAATAATAAAAAAAAGGAGTTATATATTATCATTATTATTATTATTCATTGAAAAGCACTTGAAGAATAGTTGTGAGTCATGTAAAACCAACTTTTCAGTGAAAAGGGACCAAGTAATTTGAATATTCAAACCTGACCTTATCTTATCCCTGGGTTGCCTTTAATATCCATTTTCCAAAATGCAAAACAGCAACTTCCCTAAAAAGCATTCTCTGTCACATTAGTTTGTCAGAATAGCTAACAGAGAGCTAGTCTGGCCTACTTCCTGCAGCTCAGGGCTGCCTGCAGGCAAAACTGAGACTGGTGGAAGATTAGATGGGCTTGATTAAAGATAGAGTTTATAGAAGTTTCTTTGGTTGGGAGGGAGGAAAGGAAGACTTCTCTGAAAGAAAAAAGGCAGGGGGTCCCAGGGCCTGGACTAACTTGACCAATTTGGCCAACTCAATTAAAAGAAGTGTTCAGATTGGTCAAACAGGTTATAAATAATCAGAAAATATAGGCAAAAATTTGTGCTCATCGGGATTATCTGAAACAGTGGATCTTGAAGCCTGATCCTATTAATATCAGTATAATAATACGTAACTCATAGAATTATGAACAGAACTCATCAATCTGTATTCATTTGTCCCTTGGTCTGTTACTATTTCTTGTTTTCCACTGAGGTAGTGGGAAGGAAGCATCAACTTGCGATTGCAAAAAGCATACTTGAATTCCAAAAAGCAATGCCTGTTAAATTCTCTCCATCTTCTCTCTCAATATTCCTTATCATCTTAATTTCATGGGTCAGATATTAAGATGAGCCAGAATTGCAAGTTCTGCTGAGAAGGAAATGGCTAAGCGAATAATATTTTCATTTTACTGCTTAATATTTATTGAATCCATCTATTTCTAATTACAATAGTGTGTTTCGTCTCCTACAAGATTGCTTTTGCATCTGGAGCGAGATGACCTGTAACATATGCTACCATTATGATCAGGGCCTCTTTGTAGTTATCGTTGTTGATTTAAAATCTTCACAAACTGCAGCATGTAGAAATCTGAAGCAACATGAGCATCCAGTGACAATGTACATTTCTACTTGATTAAAAAAAGGAAAGGTCCTTATGAAATCCAGTGTAATTCTTTTCTGCACATACCTTCATTTGCTGCTAAATGGGGTGACAAATACAACAATACAGTACATTAGTATAACATTTTGAATGGTAGTGGTATGAACTCCTATAGCATGTACTTTGTGCGCACGTGTGTGTGTGTGTGTGTGTGTGTGTGTGTGTGTATGTGCACATAATATATTGAAACCTACTACTCTATGCATTATTTTAAGTAGATTTTTACTGGTAAATTGGGAAGAGAGAGTGAGATGGATTGTTCAAGTGCACATAGTGGGCACTCAATATAGGTTTGCTAAGTTGAATCAAATGCTCTGTGTGCCTGAGACAGAGTGGCAGGTGATGGTATGAGAACAAAGGCTGAGCTTTTCTGGGGAGAAGTCTCAGAGGGGCTGGTCGACTCCTTCTCAGTTCTCACATCCTCAGTCTTTAACAATAAGGGAATTTTTGGCCTTCTTAATTTCTATGACCAAGTCTGTAACACTGTTTCTTATCTACTCACAACTTGAGAAAGCTACCTGCACAGTAGGGTGAACCACTAATAGGTACAGAGATAAATTTTCTAAGAAGGAAAGGTAGGGAAGAGAAGAGGAAAAGTGACTATATAAGACATATATTTTTCTTTAATCTAACTTACAAGGAAAGAGAAAAATCTAGTTATAAAAGTCTTTTTGGTTTTAACTAAATAAAAGTCTGAGCTTTCTAAACCAATAAAAACACATATCAAATTATTGTTGTCTTCCTTTATAGGAAACTATCTGAATCCTGATAGAAGAGATGTAATGACTGAAAATGTATTTCTAATTTTGGAGAAATAGTAAATGATGTGTTTAATGCTGTTTAGCCCACTTGTTTTTAAAAAATAATGGTATAATAATATCTTGTGCTTATGTCTTTTGGCTGACATTTTTAACATTTGTTTTTCCTATTTTTCAGTGGCTGATTTGAGTCCATAAAGCATTTTAATCCTTAAGCATATTCATGCATACACACACACACACACACACACACACACACACACACACACGAAGAGTTTCACTATTGTTTGGAAGATAGGTTATTTTTTTTTTATGTGAAATGGTTGGAATCAAGGAAGGCTAATTTGTCATTTTCTAACTTCTAGAATAAATTAAAGAAATTGGAATTGAGCTTTCTAAATGGCAGATTACAGTGGCCCAGTGTTACTCTTAGGGATAATGTCAAAAAATATCAAACATGCAAAATATTTCCCTAGCTATTTGTGTCTTATGATTTCTTGGTAAAAGACATTTCTGAATCAATGGTATCATATTTTCCCATGGATTTGTATTTTATGAATTTATCAACTAAAAGGTGATGGATACCAAATCTAGATTTCTAGCCCTAGCATTTTCCTAAGTTTAAGAAAGTTATTTAGTATATTCACAGAGTCGTGCATTCATCACCACAATCAATTTTAGAACATTTTTATCCTTTCAAAAAGAAATCTCATATCCCTTAGCAGTCCTCCCAAATCCCCCATTCCTCTTAATGCTAGCCAATCCCTAAGCTCCTCTATGTCTTTATGGATTTTCCTATCCTGGACATTTCACATACATGGAATCATACAATGTATGGGGTTTTGTGATTGGCTTCTTTCACTTAGCACATATTTTCAAGGTTCATCCATCTTCCTGCATGTAATATTCCACTGTGTGGATATACCACATTTCATTTATGCATTCATCTGTTGATGGGCATTTGGTTTTTTTCCACTTTGTGGTTTTTATGAATAATGCTGCTATAAGCACTTATGTACATGTTTTTGTGTGACATGTTTTCATTTCTCTTAGGTATATATTTAGAATTAGAATAAAATCTTATGTTAAGTCAATTTTTTAACCATTTGAGGAACTACCAGACTGTTTTCTAAAGTGGCTGCAACATTTTACATTACAACCAGTGCTGTATGAGGGTTCTAATTTCTCAACATCCTGATCAACACTGGTTATTATCTGTCTTTTTGATTATAACCAATCTGGTGAGTGTGAAGTGATATCCCATTGTGGTTTTGATTTGCATTTCCCTGATAGCTAGCCATGTTGAGCATCTTTTCATGTGTTTATTGGCCATTTGTGTATCTTTTTAGGTGAAATGTCTATTCAGATTCTTTGCCCATTTTTTTTTTTTTTTTGAGACAGAGTCTCACTCTGTTGCCTAGGCTAGAATGCCATGGCATCAGCCTAGCTCATAGCAACCTCAAACTCCTGGGCTCAAGTGATCCTCCTGCCTCAGCCTCCCGAGTAGCTGGGACTATAGTCATGTGCCACCATGCCCGGCTAATTTATATATATATATATTTTTAGTTGTCCAGCTAATTTCTTTCTATTTTTAGTAGCGACTAAAATTGTTTCGCTCTTGCTCAGGCTGGTCTTGAACTCCTAAGCTCAAACAATCTGCCTTCCTCAGCCTCCCAGAGTGCTAGGATTACAGGCGTGAGCCACCGCACCCGGCCTCTTTGCCCATTTTTTAATTGGGTTATTAGTCTTTTATTATTGAGTTGAAAGAATTCTTTATGCATTATAGATACAGGTTTCTTATCAGATATATGATTTGAAAACATTTTTTTTCCTTCTGTGAGTCGTCTTTTCACTTTCTTGATGTTTTTTTAAAGCATGAATAATTTTAATTTTGATGATGCCTAGTTGATCTGTATTTTTCTTTTGTTGCCTGTACTTTTGATATCATATCTTACATCATCTAAGATCATGAAGATTTATTCCTATGTCTTCTTCTAAGAATTTTATAGTTTTGACTCTTACAGTTAGGTCTTTGATTCATTTTAAATTAATTTTTATATATGATGTGAAGTAGGGGTCCAATTTCATTCTTTGGCATGTGGATGTTCAGTTGTCTCATCACTACTTGTTGAAAAGACCATTATTTCTTCATTTGAATTGCCTTGGTATCCTTCTGGAAAATCAGTTGACTGTAAATGTTAGGGTTTATTTTTGGCCTCTCAATTCTATTTCATTGATCTATATGTCTATCCTTATGCCAGTACCACATTTTTCCATCATTGTTTCTTTGTAGTAAATTTTGAAATTAAAAGATGTGAGTCACCCAACTTTGTTCTTCTTTTCCAAGATTGTTTTACTATTCTGAGTCCTTTGCATTTCCACATAAATTTTAGGATAAGCTTGTCAAATTTTGCAAAGATATCAGCTGGGATTTTGATAGGGATTTCATTGAATCTATAGATAAATATGGGGAGTATGTCCATCTTAACAATATTAGTTATTCTAATCCATGATCATAAAATGTCTTTCCACTTATTTAGGTCTTTTTTAATTTTTTAAACAATATTTTATGGTTTTCAGAGTATAAGTGTTACATTTATTTTGTTTAATTTATTCACAATTATTTTCTTCTTTTTGATGCTATTATAAATAGAATTGTTTTTCTATAGATACCTGTTTTTAATTGAAAGTTTCACGAAAGGCCATTTCTTTGGACTTCAGGTTGGAGCCTTGGAAGTCAGAAATGATTACAAACACAAACAAAAGAATCCCAATTCTAGGTTATTCCTTGCAGAGGGCTGCTCAGGCAGGTCAATGTCCTGTCACATATAAAAGACTAGGCACACTCCCAGTTGCTAAGATTGTTACTACTGATTACTTTTGCAAGGTAGCTTCTCTACAGATTCAGGAAGCAGGTGAGGTCTGTATTGGGCTCCTGAAATACTTTTTCCTTAGAGCCTCGTCCAAAGCCCCCCAGAGTTCTTTTGAGGCATGCCAGCTTTCCTGATATTCCTTGGTTACCCAGAGGCCACCAATGTGGTCTCCTACCTGGGCTTGCCTTTGCTAAACAGAACCCTGAATTCCTCACTCTCAACTACCTACCCTCCCACCTCAAGCTTTCTGTAAGATGATGAAATTTTTCTTAGCAAAGAAGTCAGCATATTAGAGGGTTAAGATATTGTATTTCCAGATACAGTGGCAGAATATGATGAGGAGATGGTGGTGGCAGATGTGATCACAAATGCATTGTCATAGGTTCTAGGGCTGTGGGAGAACTTCACTGGGAAGTACATTCACACAAACAGAGGGAAAATTCACAAATAAGGTCAAGGAAAAATGACCACAAACAGAGGCCAAGGCAACAGTAGTTGATAGAGCAGTCCGAGGTGTCATCACGGGTGGGGCTCATGGCAGGATCAATAAACAAGACAGTCTGTGGCTTTATCAAAGGCAGAAGTCATCACTGGAGCCAGTAGCTAGAGAACTGACATTACTTCAGGTCTTGACTGCTTCCCTTAGTTGCCATCAGTTCAGCATCTTCCCCATGAGGTGGCCCTCCAGGTTCTTAAAGGGCTCAGGCTTCTTGAAGTCTATTGATAAATATCCTTGACAGGAGTCAGGCAATCTCCCTCCTAGTACTGGCTCAACAGCTAGCTTGGACAGATCAATTAACTTTTCTGGGTTTTGATTTCAGTTCTGGAGGCTGAAATGCCAACTCTGTGTTTCTAATTGTGGTAGGTAGAATTTTAGGGTGGCCCCATGACTTGTGCCCTGAGTGTTACTCTGGTGATTGTTATATTAACATGGCAAAAGGTTAGTAATCAGTTGGCTTTAAGATAGGGAGATTATCTGGGTGGGCCCAATCAAATTATATGAGTACTTTAGAAGCAGAAAGTTTTCTCTGGTTGGTAGCAGAAGGAGAAATCAGAGAAATTTGAAGCAAGGGAAAGATTTGATGCTCTGTTGCTGGATTGAAGATGGAGGGAGCCAAGAAGTAAGAATTTGAGTGTAGACAACCTGAATGAGCTTGGAAGTGGATTTGTCCCCAGAGCCTCCAGATAAGAAAACCCCAGCCTGGAAGACACCTTTATTTTTCTCAGCAGAAAATCTGGTTAAGTCTACCTGGATTTCTAACCTACAAAACTGTTGCCCTCTGCCCCAGGTCAGGGCCTGCCTGTGGGTGTGGGGACAGCCAGGTTCAGCACTTGGCCCCACCAAGTTTTGGGTGGAGCATGGAGGTAGCTATCTGTGCTCTAGGCTTGGAACATAACAGCACATTTAAGTGACCCAGCAGAGTCTTCTCACCCACCCCGATGTAGATACTGAAAGCATCCTGACATGAAAGTTGCAATCCCTGGGGGTCCTCTATCCACCAGTGTTTGGGGGAGGGGACCACAGAAAAAAGATATTTACTGCATTTATAAATTGTTGCTAAATAGGCTTCCTTCGATTCAACTGCTTTTACAACTGAAATTTAAATCAATCCTTTTGCACACAGTATCAATCACCAGAAAAAAGTGTCAGTCAACAGTTATGTATCCATAACATCATAACTGTTTGCCTATAAGTCATTTTGGCACTTAGTCTTCGTGACCTCTGAGTTTAGGTACTCAGCCATTCTGGTGTGGATTGTATTGTGTTGTGTTTGAGTGGGTTTCAACTCAGAAATCCCTGAACTGGCTCTGTCCTCAGTGCCCATCCTTGTGTTCTGTCATGTGGTCATGGAAACAAAGGGATTGTTCAGGAATCTTGGGGGGAACTTGAGTTTGTGTTGAGAAGCAAGATTATATTCAACCCAGAGAGCAGGTGGTATCTGAAAGTATATAGTCTGTAGTGCAGAGGGCGAAAAACATTGACCTCGTGGGTTAGGAACTTGAGTGTAGCTTCCATTTCTGCCATTAATATGCTGTGTTGGCTTTTTTTGGAGACAGCTTCTTGGTGTCTCAGTTTCTCCATCCGTAATATGTTTGTTTTAAATAGGCCAGTGGGTGTGGGGATGGGAACAAAATCATTCTCTCAAGAGCTCCACCCATATACCCTCATACTTCTAATGGAAACACTCTACACAGATATGGAATTTGGAGTTCTTAAGTAGACAAGCAAGCATGAAAGGTCTAATTATTTGATACAGCGAGAACAGCCATTTTAAGGTTGCCTTCTTTGGGGGTGATACAACTATTCCATAGTCATTTAATAATTGATGGTGCTCTCACACTTAATAGTAGATTAAGTATTTTGAACTGGAGAAGTAGAAAGCTTACATGTTTGCACTTACCAGTGATATAAACTCTGGTAAACAGTTACTTTGAACATTGGATTTTCTTTAAAAATAATCTGTGAACAGAGATGGCTTTGGCTAGATAACCTGACTTTATCAACTGCTCTTTGATGATCATAGTTTGATAATTCTCTATATACTTAGATTTATTTATTAATATTGTACAGTCTAGGATATAATGTAGTTCTGAAAACACAATTGCCTTATATAAATAATTTCTGTCTTATTTATGGAAAATAAATAATAAACTGGCAGTTTTCTGCATCTGACCAATTAGTGAATTTGGAAGTAGAATTTTTGTGGATAATCACCACGAGGCCATTCAGGTTACAGAATTTCAAAAGTGGGCCATTTTAACAGGGCAATATCCCCTTGAACCATCATGTAATTGCATTGCAATGAATCCATATACCTCTATCAGGGGAGGATACATGTCCCCAACCTTTATACTAAATGATTTCTTTTTCTTTCTTTTTTTCTCTTTTCATTAAACATGACATTTTTTCTTGTTTCCTTCAGACCTGAATTTTGAACTCTGGCCCACAAAGAGGATGTGCAATGTTCAAAAACACCACTGCATTAGGCTGTTTCAGATTGTGCCCTGCTTCAGGCTTGATTTGAAGGAGGTGGTTTCTTTAAACACTTTTTGTCCCATTTAAAATTAATATACTACAATATAACTATTAATATGACTGGACCTTTCATGGTTCTAATTTGAATCATTTAGCTATTTAAAAAATGATAGGGAGTAGCTTTCATCCCTTTGGTACTGTGCTAAGGTTAAATACTGACTTTCTCGAGCCTCAGCAGGCAGTCTAAGTGAGGACATTGGAGAGGAGATGCTGAACAGACCTGAGAAGCTGCAAACATCTATGACACCCTGAAGGTGAAATTCAGCAAGCTCCTGCTGTTAGTTTCTAACAGTGAATACAAGATTTGGCATTGCTGAGGCTTACCTCTACCCAAAGAACTCAAAGAGTTGAGGGGAAAAGAAGGCAGAGATTTGGAACAGATGCTAAGGCAGCTGGAGACAGACGCTGAAATACATAATTGTACCCAGTTTAGTTACTGAACATGGGGTGCTTTCATGCACCATGTTTTTAAAGAAGTAATAGACTTTTTATTGCTAGTAAGCCTAAAATAAACAAGTGATTTGATCATTTTGTGTAGATTAATTGATAATGAATCAATTAGCAACCATTAAATTCAGCCAATCACCTACTTACTAATTGGTTTACAAATCTACCACTCCAGTAAAAAGGGTCAAATGTCTACATAGGGCCTTGGAAACTAAATGTCCCAGAAAAAACCCTTTTCAAACACATATTTGTCAAATGCTTAGGTCAACAAGTATATCAAATCTTTTATATCTTGATCAGCATTGAGAAAAATGAATTGAGTATCTAAGGCTAGTTTTTACAGAAAACACTACTCCTGGAAGAAAGAGTTATGCAAGTCTAGCCATAAGAAAATGCTGTGTTCCTACAATTCTTGAGCCTGTAATGGTATAAGCATTTTTAAAATAGTTATTTACCTTCTTTCCTTTCAAAAAGCAATGGACCAACCCTCGTTCTTTACTTCTGTATATTTGAAGAATGGTCTATCTTACATCTGATGTCTGGTACCAAATGCAGTGCTACAAATTGCCTGGGAGGCCACTACCAGAGATCTAAGTATAGGTTAGAAATTTGGTTGGAAAATTCCTCTGCAGCTCAGTACAGGAGGTCTAGAGCATAAGCATAGCAGTTTACCACCCTTTCTGCAACCTCTAGGCTATTGTTATCGAGTAGCTGGCACAGAAGAAGCTATCTACCCCCGCTGTTAAATTTAGCAAATACTGAAACATTTTGTAGAAAAACAAAAGCACAAGTGGTTTTGGTTATGCCGGCAAATATATTTTGACAGTGGAATATTAAAAGCTTCCAATTAAATTCAAATCAACTTTAAAGAACGCCTGCAGTATTAGGATAGGTTAGACTGTGCTGCAGGAACAAATAAATCCTGGTATCTCAGTGGTTTAACCTGTAAAATTCTATTCATTGTTCAAGCAAAATCTGCTGCGGGCTCAGTGGTTCTTCCACGAACCTCCCTTCCAAGTGGTGATTCTGGACTCCTAATCGCTTCTGTCTTGTGGCAGACCCACTGTTCAACACAGGGTTCCCTGGGTGCTGCAGCCGGAGAAGAGACTTTAGAAGGTAGTTTGTAGACTTCTCACTGTTTCAGCTCTAAAATGATAGATATCATGTCCTAACACAGTTTTTTGGCCTGAATTAGTCACTTAGCCCCACCTAACTGCAAGGTCTCCCCAAAGCAATAACTGTTATTAGGTCTCAGAGCAAAACCAGGTGTTAGTGGAGCACTGTTACAACCCCACCTACAGTGTGCCTCCCAGTGTACTAGGTGATGAGGGTAACAAAGATGAATATGATAGTTTTTCCATTTAAGATTCTTATTTAATATAAATCAAGCAGGTGGGAGGG
This sequence comes from Propithecus coquereli, assembly GCF_000956105.1. Classification (NCBI taxonomy): domain Eukaryota; kingdom Metazoa; phylum Chordata; class Mammalia; order Primates; family Indriidae; genus Propithecus; species Propithecus coquereli. The sequence continues at coordinate 9,325,120 of NW_012149618.1, forward strand.
GGCAGTGGGGATGTGTAAATTCACACCTAACGGGTACAATACATGCTATCTGAGGATGGGCATACTTTGACTCAAAGGGTACAAAAGCAATTTATGTAGCCAAAAGTTTATACCCCCATAATATTCTGAAATAAATTAAAAAAAACCAAATACAATAAAAAACGTTCTGGAAGGGAACGGGCAATTTGAAAACCTGTCTTTGAAAATCCTAATCATTGCTCAAAGGTAGTGATAGCTCCATTTGGATACTGCCAGCATGACACTGCTGTGTTGAACAGAGTTCCAATTTCTAGACCTGCCTAGAATGGATTTCCTCTCTGATAAGAAGACAATTTTTTCCCTCTACCTATGTGATCATCTTTTTATGACACTAAAAAAAACGGTGTGAAAAAAATTACATAATAAATTTTTTAATTGTTGAAAAAAAAAAGAATCTTATTCAATATAATCCATTGGCTCAAGGTTGATCATTCATAAATGTGAATTTGCAGTGTAAATAAATAACAGCCTTTAAAATCCAAAGCTTAACAACAAATTAGACATTTATTGAAATGTTAACTAAATTGTTCATTGGCTATCTATAAAACTTTGGCTTCCTGCAGTTTAATTGTATCGGAAAAGTGAAAGAAAAACAAAAAGCCCCTATTTGTTAGCATTGAACTGTTCCTGATTATGAGGTCACTCAACACACAGAACTGTATGTAGGATTTGAGAGAACAAAACTAAGAACTATTCCTAATGGAGGGTAGGCAGATAAGGATTCCCAAGAAGAAACAAAGTTTCCTTAGAATTAGAGGACTTTTACCAATTGGGAAGAGGTCAATCATCATTTCATTTTGCCCACTGAGTAGGTTATAAAAATGAAGAGCCTTTGCCAGCTTTTTCCACTTTTGAGTTGTGTGTTGTCCAGAATTCCGAGTCCCTCAGGAACTGTTTCCTTTTCACCTTTTTCGGAGTTGCTTTTCCTGGATGTAAAATATGTCCAGTGAAGAAAATTTAGGAAGTACAGGGAAGGTTTAAAAAAAGGAAATAATCACTGTTAATGCTTCCATTTAGAGATAACTTCCATGAACATTTTGTTATAATTTATTTTGTACTTTTTATATATATTTTATTTTATATAATTGAAAGCATGCCTTACAGGTGATTTTGTATCTTACTTTGTTTATATAGATACCATTTCATGCTTACAATTTCATAAACATATTTTTCAGTGTGGGATAACAGTTTTTTTGTGTGAAAATTCCAAAAGTTACTTAACTGTTTCCTGATATTAGTCACATAAGTTGGTTCTAAGTTTATAACCCTGTGATGAACACCAGCAATTAGTAGATAAGGCCTTGGAAGAACACAGTAGCCTTCCTCAAGTAGACTTCAATCCTTTTTGTTGATACAGGTGTTTCATAGAGCATCCTCCAAAAGATAACACTTAATACCATATTTGTTTGAAGGGACAGTGAGGAAATGAGATAACACAGTCACCTCTCACATGTTACAAGGCTTCTTAAAACAGTGGATTTTGATCTAATTTGGAAAAAGATGTCAAAGATGAAAGCACATTCCAGGTTAAAAAAAGCATGAAAAGCAAGTGTACTCATTAACCTTGGCCATAATATGGCTAAATGACAACCCACCAAAAAATTACAGCAGCATCAAAAATAAGCATTTATTTGGCTCATCCACCTGCAGATTGGCCAGGCTCACCTGCTCTAGGATGGGCTTCGCTAGGCAGCTCTGCTTCAGGTAGCTGGAGTTGAGAGGCTCTTCTTCTCCCTGCAGGTCTTTGGGTGGGCTGAGGCCACTCTGCTGACTGTGTTGTTCATCTTCCTCAGATGAGCAAGAGATCAAGACATGATCTGCTCATGTCGATGGCAGAGCAATCCTAGCCTCTCCAGCCCTTTCATGTCTTGTCTGCTAACATTCCACTGGTCAAAGTGAGTCAGATGGCTAAGACTGAAGTCAGGAGATGTGAAAGTATACTTGGGCTGTAGAGGTGCTGGGGAGAAAGAGCCAGTATCTCTTAACAAGGATCCACCTTACCATAGCAGAGAGAATAAATCACATAAAGTGTATCCTGTAATGTTCCAGCTTTTATTAAGGAACTCCTGTCTACCGGAAAGAGGCAAAAAACCTCTTGAGGACTGTGATGATTAATTTTGTATGTTAACTTGACTGGGTTAAGGGATATCCAGATAGCTGGTAGAACATTGTTTCTGGTGCGTTTGTGACAGTATTTCTGGAAGAGATTAATTGGCATTTAAATCAGTAGACTGATTTAGAAGATTGCCCTCACCTCTGTGGGTGAGCATCATTTGACCCTTTGAGGGCCTGGACAGAACAAAAAGGCAGAGGAAACATGAATTTTCTCTGTATCTCCTGGAGCTGAAACATTCATCTTTTCCTGCCCTTGGACATTGGAGCTCCAGGTTCTCAGGCCTTTGCCCTCAGAGTGGAAGTTACACCAGCAGCTCTGCTGGTTCTCAGGCCTTCAGATTCAGACAGAATTATATATGCTACCGGCTTTTCTGGTTCCTCAGCTTGCAGATCATAGGACTTCTTGGCTTTAATAATTGCATGAGCCAATTTCCATAATAAATCTTCTCCTCTGTTTCTGTGTGTGTGTGTGTGTGTGTGTGTGTGTGTGTGTGTATTATGGCCCAGAAAGTATCCAACCATGTAATATGAAAAATAGAGGCATTTATTGAAGAAGATATGAGACAAAAAACACTGTACATAGGACAATGACACCTCAGTCCCCTTCAAAGTAGGCACCTTGGGACCTCACACAGTTCTCTCAGCATTCCTTAGCCTAACCTGTACATGTTCAACATTCTCAGGTGTTCTGCTTGTTGCAGGCCTTCCAGAATGAGGATCACTTTCAACAGATTCTCAACCATCTTTGAAGCCACACTTTTATTTGTGCTGCACATATCACATTGTCCCCGAAAACCTTCTAAATCATCCGAATAGTTTCTGCGTAGTAATGTTCAAGCTTAACGCAAAATTGGGTGCAAATTCGTCGCTCTACTCTCTGAGTCATTTTGAATGCAACAGCCACATAGTACACATGGCGCCCCACTGACTAGTACAGTGACGGTGTCATTGTTCACGCATGCGCATCCCAGTCCACTCGCCTTGGCTGCCAGGTTACATTGATGTCGCATAAACCATTCTCATTATATTAACAATGGCTGGATACTTTCCAGACAGAACTTGCGCGCGCGTGTGTGTGTGTATGTGTGTGTATGTGTCTGTGTTTGTACTGCTTCTCTGCAGAACCCTGACTAATACAAAATACAAAATCTCCTTGTTTATGTCTTTTCCATATATTCACCTAATTATGACCATAATACTTCTGTGGACAGCCTAGATATCCTGTGAGCAAATCCATTGAGATAGTTATATCTTAAGGCCCAGACTTGAACTCTAAATCCCCTAAACTAGCATTTTCAGAGACACAACTTCTTCATTCTCTCTTTTTTAAGGAATTATCTTTTATAGAGGAATCTCCTTCATTTGATAACCCAGTGTCAGGCAACACTAACCTTATTTGCCCTCCAGGGCAATGTTTCTCAATCTGGCTGTACTTTAGCATCACCTAGGGAGCTTTTAAAACTACATGATGCCTGAGCTCTACTCAGACCAATGAACTCGTAGTCTGGGCGTTGAGGCCCTGGCACGGTTGTTTTAGGTGCCCGACGATACCATTGTATATTCAGTGTTGAGAACCTCTGCTCTGGCACAGCCATTTCCCCCCCTTTCAATCTATTTTCTATTTTCCCAGACCCAACATTTGATTAACAGCCATATCTAATTCCACTCTCACCTGCCATAGGATACTGAAAACCTGCACAGCCAGGTGACATTTTATCAAAATTTCTCAGAGGGGCTAACTTAGAAAGCTTATAAATTCTTCTCCATTAATACACTGATTATCTGTGTTGTACTGCAGCCAGTATAGACTCAGTCTTGGCTGTGTAGTCAAATTACTTAGAGGGCTTAAAACCAAAACCAATACCCAAATAAAACACTTGCCCAGTACCAACTCCCTAGATTCTGGTTCAACTATTATTGGGTGGGGCCCCAGTCGGTGATAATGTTTTTAAAGCTCCTTGGGCAATTATAATATGTACTCAGTTTTGAGAACCACTGAACCCCAATAGGGCTGGAAATCAGCATCCATGAAAACATATAACCCTAAGGCACAACAGATGAATGGCTGTACTGTCCCTGGTCAGGAGGACTCTTTGAATGGTGAGAAATATTTGTTTGGATGTGGCAGAATGGGAAATTGAACACAAGTAAAGAGAGTGATAACAAGTAGTTTTCTTGGCTGTGCCAAGAAATGAAATTTGTCAGGAAGAGATGTGGACACAAAGAGTCAGGCGGGAGAGTCACAAATACAAGGACAAGGGCTAGACACATAATTGGCTCGATGGTCAGGAACTCTCAAAAGTTCCCAAGCGGTACAATTCTCAGACATCAAGTGTTTCTTAAGTTGTCTTCTTTTTGGAAATCACCATATTTAATCATATTTTGCCTGTCAGTGTGAGTGTGCCATTCCATTGTTGCTTATGTGTGTAAATAGTATATTGGATATATTGAACAAACATGCCTCTTGCAGAATAATCACTAATTTTATTTCCCCTGGTTTTTAAGAAATATTTATTGGAGCTAGTTCTTCTCTTTGAGTAAGAATCTGGGCAGTCCCTCACTACTGCAGTAAGTTCCCCATAATTGGCACTGTCAAAAGCTGGCATTGTCCTTTGGACTCGACGGGTGTTTAAAGCTGACTCTTCCTCTCATGGGGCACTCAAGTGTCCTTTGGAGGAAAACCTCCCTCACATCTCCAAATTTTGGGGGATTTCTAACCTGTAGTTCTTTTGATAATAGAAAATATTTATCTATTCTTTCTGGTAACTTAGTCTTTGCACAGCCACTAGAACTAAGGTATTGCCTACAATTTTTCTCTCCTCAATTCTGCTCTTCACTTGGATAGGGCTTATTAGTGTTCAGGCTCTCTCTTTCCTGCCAGACCCACATCTGGTCCACGGGAAACGCTTATGCCTCTTTTGTGCCAACAAACTCTAGGAGTTCAGGCTGAATCCAACTCAGTCACCATTCCTTTGACTGTCATTAGTGGCTAGTCAGCTTGTCTCTGGACCATTACACTTGCAGGAGGAAATCAGACACTTGGTTCCCAGGCCTTGTGGGACAAGTTCTTGGAATGTTCTGTTGAAGCCCCTTTTACCAGTGTGGCATTTCCCTACTCTGAGTTGGAGTGGGGAGTTAGACTCATTGCACATTAATGAGTTACTCCAAAAATGCCTTCCCAGAGCTGCTGAAGAAAAAAAAAAATATGTGTTAATCACTATTAACTAAATAAGTCACTGATGCTACTTAACCTGAACAGTTTTACCTAGAGTTACCCAGATGAGAAGCAGCTAGATTGCAAAGCCCGTCTGCCTTCGTGATGATCAGTTTGGGACTCATATTTAAAACTGCCAATTGTTTTCTCTGTCCTTGGCATGTTAATGCACCTTCATACTTATGGCTCATTACTCACTTTGGCAGTCTTATGGGCCTCTTATTTCAACTCTGGTTCTGCTTCTCTAGTAAATGACTGCCTACTTGCCCCCCAGAGGACCCCAAAGCAAATTTCAGATAAGCCATATAGCCTATATTTAAAATCAGGTTGCTCAAAACATACTGTACACATTTGCTAAAAATATGTCAAGCTGATTTTGCTTGGTATGGTAACAGAGATGTATAAAAACATATACAAACATTTTTATTCATCTAGCTATACATAGATGTAGTTAAAAATAAATAAATATTAGGCAGTAAATTCAACTGGCTAAGGAAAAGAGTACTTTGACTGTGTTGTTGGAATAGATGGGAATTAGAATGGCATTGTTTCTCCAGCCTGTTGGAGGCTGGGGGATAGTAAATTTTCTCAAATACCATTTAAGTCTTTGTGCCCTTGCTATTCGCCTTGCCAGGGATATCATGGGTCTTGATGGATTTGTTATGTGCAGTCATGCTTGGCTGATGGTTTCACCTCTTTGATTGTCTCACTAGGAATTCTGTTACTGGCTGTCCATTGGAAATCTGCTGTTAGCTTGAGCCTGTTGCATTGCCGTGTGCCCTCGGGCTTTAGTCTAGTAAACAGTTCTCCCTGTTTGCTGTGCTCTATAGATGTGAGTTAGAATAAAAGGATTAGTTTTGATCTTCCTGAATTTCTAAATATAATTGCATCTTATTATACCTCTTTACTAACCAGAGACACTGCCGGGCACATTTAATCCTTTAGAAGAGAATAAGTTCTTTGCCTTCTTTGGAAGTTGTAAATTCATCTTCATTTTTGCTCTAGTAGCTTTCATTTATTTAAAAGTAGATGATAAAGGAGCTCCTTCTGCTTTGTGCTGGAGAACTTAGCTCTTCCCAACACAAATGACTTGATGTTTTAATTTTTATTTATTTATTTTTGTTTTTAAAATAGTTAATGAATCACCAACAGATCTTGGAGCTCACCAAGAGGTCTCAGATTTTGTTAAGCATAAGTAGCAGCTTATAAACAGGATAGGATTTCTCAAATTGAGATTCCTTGTCTAGTGAAGTTGAGGGCTGTGTTAAAATTAGCATGTGTGGTGGGGTTGGGGCATGGACCAGGGTGAGGTTAGCTTCAATATTTACCTTTTGCAAACATCTTTTATCATGCTTCAATCATTTGGACTTTCTGGGGGGACCTCCTGCTCTTGGTAGCAAATATTCATTCTTCATGAATAGCTTATCATCAGGGAATGGGGGCTGCTCTCTCCTTATTGAAGTCCTGGAATCTGAAAGTTTTCTGAGAATAAATGACTTGAGGTTTTTGTGCTTAATACAAAGAAGAGTTGCTTAACTTTAAATTTCTAAAATCAAATGTTCTTAAAGGAAAAGGTGCAAACCCTATGGTTGTGGGTTTAGTATATCCTAAGGAAGATATTTCTTTAATATTTTTATTTTCAAAAGCCCCATAATATTGACATCCAAATCTATGTTATATTAAGCATGTATCTATGATTAATGTAAACAAGTTACATATAAAATTAAAGAATTTTTTTTCTCCTGGCTAATCTTTGAGTGACATGAATAAGTAATTATTCTTAATCTCGGTAGAAATTAAACGTATTCTGGTCTCTTTATTCCTCCCATTTCACCTTTTCCTGGGGGATTAGAATTCTCTTGGCTTTCCTTTCAGTGCATGTGCTGTATGATGGAGTGGTGTTGTCTTTCTCCTCCACCTCAGTAAGAGTCAAGCTGCCTGTGCTCTGACTTTATGTTTCTGCCATGTTAACCCTCTTTAATGCAGGGTTAATTTTGCTGCATACATAACAGCTGCCTCTGGCTAAGGTAGAATTTTGCAATATATAGCAATGACCTCCATGATCACCATTTATTTATTTTTTAATATAATCTCCTTCCTCTTCCTTCTTCCCTCTCTCCCAGCACACTTTGAGTTCAGTTTAGAGGCTATCCGTTTGCTACAAATCCCTTTCAACAATTTTATCATCCTTCCCCACCTACTTCCTCAGGAAATACATCGTTCATTTCTTAAAGGTATGCATAATTCTTTCAGATGTGGTATTTAAATCACAGCAAATGCATCCCTGGGTGCTTTTTTGAGTGAACTATGAAAACTTCTAAACAGAGCAATGTATGTGCATGTGTGTGCAAATGGTGGATAGCAGTCAGAATATTACTGTCACTAATAATCCTGATAATTAAGGATCCGCAGATGGTGTGCCAATTCTCTTCTCCCTTTGCCAAACACTTCTTCATGGTTCTTCCTCAACCCCCTTTTCTTGTGTTTGTCACACTAGCTTATGGGATCTCTTAGAAAAAGCAAAGATGATGCCTATAGAACCAGGATTATCTTCCTTTCCTTGCTGCTACACTTCCTTCCTTATCTTCTATTCTTCCTCTTTCTGGATTATGCATACACTCTAATATTTCTCCATGGTAAAAATCAACAATAACCCATGAATACCTGTGAAGTAGGCATACAGAAGACAATTTAATCGCACCATTTTATATGTGGAAACTGAGAACAGAAATGAGTTAAATTGCTCTAGATGAGGAACCAGGATCTGAACTAATAGCTATCGAATTATGGCTATTCCTTTTTCTTCCTTGCAATAGCATTTCAAAATAGACAATGTTCCAGACATAAATAGAATCCTTAAATCAGAGCTGTGGCCTGCCTTTAATAATTAGCCAGTTATGAAATACTAACTAGAAATTCACCTAATTACCTAATGTATGTAAAATTTCTACTACACTGTTTGTGTTTGAAGGGACAAATTAATTTAGATTTGAATCAAACCCATTTAGTTGAAATTGTGTCTTAGCTGTAGATTATCCTAAAGCAATACATGCATAAGTAACTATTTATCTCAGAATGCTAGTTAATATTTGTAACTTCCAATTCAAATGTATCTAGTCTTAGATTTTGCAGGATATAGTTGGAGTTATGATAATGGTTTTGGGTTCCCATTAGTAAGCTGTAGTATCCTTGCATTCATACATCCAATCAACACATACTGAGGGTCTAATAAATGTCATACACTGTTCTAGGTGCTGCAAGAATTACTCACTGACTCAAAATGTTTTCAGTTTAGCAAATCAGCCATCATTGCAAGGTGGATCTAGAAGTAGCTTGAAGACATACATACAATATCTCTCAACTGCAAATTATAATCATTGCTTTTCATTGGTTGTTAGAATCATAGAATCTTTGGGCTTCATGAAACCTATTCCAATCCCCTCCATGTAAAGTAGAGAAAACTGAGTCTGAGCAGATTAAGTGATACACTCAGAATCACAAAGAAAAATATTAGCAGCTGGATCTAACCCAAGATTTCAGAGTGCTAGGCTGATGCTTGTTACAAGAGAATGCTAGGAATGACAGGTGCATTTTAGCAAGACTGAGGAAACCCCTTAGGCTCTGTGAAATCTTTGACGACCCTGAATCCAAAGATATGCCTTCTGCCTTGATGGGAAAAGAAAAAGCAGTATTAGGTTGTTGTCAGGATTCTAGCATTAAGGTTAGGCAGTAGATTCATTGGTGCTTATTTATCTATTAAATATGACCAAA
>NW_012149618.1:9336513-9338249 GCF_000956105.1 Propithecus coquereli
CAGACATTCTCTGGAGAGTTCCAAGTGAGAAAAAAAATTAAAAAAACTTTTTCAAAGCTACCAAACCCATCTAAGAACTGAAATCCTGTTGACAAATACTTTGGCTGAATGCCTTTAACTGCTAACAAATTTCATTGAGCCTTTATTGGGGAAAAAAAAAGCAATCCCATTAAAACAACAACAACAACTGAATCAATTCCAGGTTGATGCTAAAGACTATGCTTCGGAGAGATGGTTCTGATCATTTAATTTTTTTTAATGGAAATGTGCACGTAATGGAATTTTCTCACATCCAGCTTATTTTCTTGGCAGTGAAACATCTCCATGGATACACCAGAGATATAATAGTTGGCAGAGTTTCTCTTTCATCCAAAAGGTAAAATTTGCAAGTACTGAAGAGATCTGGAAAGATCTGCTAGATGGGTGGTTAACCAAACAAAGTCCTAAGGGTAGAGACCTTAGGACATGCTGGTGGAGCACTGTCACGGAAGGTTGGTTCATTCAGTCCTCCAATTAACATTGACTGAGTTCCTCGGTGCAGTGATTTAAAGGCAGGGATTCATCCAAAGAAGTTCTGCAATTATAAAACTCCGTCTGATTGAAGAGCCTACAATCACTTTCCTGATTTTTTTCTTGTTACCTAAGGCTTTGCTTACAAGAGCATCCTGTTTGGGCTTGGGTTAATGAATAATTGGAGAAAGAATGACACTGACATTTCATAAATCTTTCTGGCAACCAGCTGAATTCACAGACTCAGAACTTTAAATGAGAATATGTTGCTGTAAATTAAGTGTGCCTTAAGATACCTCTCAATCACTTTTCTATTTCATTTTAAAAATGAAATCACAGCCTTGAGTACTAAAACTTGAGGGATTTCTTAGAAGGTGAATTATGGGATCCTTTTTTATGCATGGTGTATGGTTATTTCCTCCATTATTTCTTGACTGAACCACATTTAATATTTCTGATGGCCCTCAAAATGCTGGAGCTTGTAGGAATGCACCATTACAAGACTCCAGAATTGAAGGAGCAGCTTTAGAGATAGATTCTGGTCATCACACGGAGGCTGAAGCATTTTCCAAACAGCGTCAGTAGACAGAGGAAACCTGTGCTTACGTATCTGTGTGTTGGGCTCAGGCATGAAGTGTTACGCCATAGTCTGCTCATAGATTTAAAAATTCATTTTAAAGGCACCACAGGAAAGGCCTGATGTGATTGCCGTTATCCATGTGGCAGTGGAGCACTGGAGCTGTAACTATTCAACACGTCCGTCCCAAAATGCCTCAGCATGTTCTAGCATTTCTAATTGTATCTATTAATGGGAGAGAGCAAAAGCTGGAAGGAGATTATGCTTTTAAATCATAAAGACACTTTCTACAATTTTCTCACCAGGCCCTTTTAATCTGCCCCAGGATGTCTGGAATCGCATTAATAGTTCTTCTTATCACCTCGAATTCCACCCCAGACCAACAGCTGTCAGTTAATAAAAACGGGCCTCCTGAGCAGGGTGTCTCAGACTTTTACTATGTATAAAAATTTGCATACAAATACCGGGGGATATTAATGAAATGATTCTGATTCAATAGGTCCTGGGGTGGGACTGACGTTCTGTATTTTGAACAAGCACCTGGGTGATGCAGATGCTGCTAGTCCACGGACCACCCTTTGAGTAGCAAAGCTCTGGTTCTTCTTTCAAAGGAATAAAAGGAAATTAACATTTGTGAGTCACAATTCAA
>NW_012149618.1:9339544-9341081 GCF_000956105.1 Propithecus coquereli
CCTCCCCAAAAGAAACGTGCTCGTTAGTAGTTACTTCCCATTTCCCTCTACTCCCAGTTTCTGGAAACCACTAATCTATTTTCTGTTTCTATGAATTTGCCTATTCTGAGCACATCGTATAAATGGAATCATGTAACATTTTGCCTTTTGGGTCTGGTTTCTTTCACTTATAACGTTTCGAGGTTCTTTTATGTTGTAGTTTGTATCAGAACTTCATTCTTTTTTATGGCAAATAATATTCCATTGTATGGCTATGCCACATTTTATTTATCCATTTATCAGTTTACAGACTTTTAGATTGTTTCCACTTTTTCTCTATTATGAATAATGCTACTATGAACATTTGTGTGCAAGTTTTTGTGTGAACACAGGTTTTCAGTTCTCATGGATATATACCTAGGCGTGGTCTTATGATAACTATGTATTTGATTTTTTAAGGAATTGTTTTCCAAAGTGGCTGCTCCATTTTACAACCCTACCAAGAATGTACGAGAGTTTTAATTTCTTTACATCTTTGCCAACATTTATTATTTTTTGTCATTTTGATTTTAGCCATCCCAGTGGGTGAGTAATATCTCATCACAGGTTTGATTTGCATTTCTCTAATGATGTTGAGCTAATAATATTGAGCATCTTTCTTTTCATGTTCTTATTTGCCATTTATATATATTCTTTGGAAAAATGTTTATTCAAATCCTTTGTCTATTTCTACTCCCTCTCAGGTTCTTAATTTTATTTGGCACTATGGTACATAATTTTTGTGGGTGAGGAGGCTAAATTCTCGACCCAGTTATCTGCAACCATTTTGAGAGCACATTATGCTGCAAATCTCAGGGACAAAACTCATGTTTCTTAGCTCATTGGAGAACAAAATGCGGGTTATTGAATCATTAGAAGCATCAGTCTCGATCTCCTCCTAAGAGGCTTCTTTTAGGAGGTTTGGTCAAGGAGATGCATGAACCCTGTGGTTACAATGTACCCAAATGGGTGGTTATTCTATCCACAAGATGATAAACCATCATATTGGTAGTTTCTTTTTATTTTAAGCCCCATGAGAAGAGTCATTAAAATGATAACTTTTGTTTGTGTGTATTTTCCGCAGTGTCTTTGCACAATGTTCATAATATTCTAATGCTCAGTAAATATTTTCCCATTTGCTTGGAAGCAGGGTACTGTGTGGGTAATTCAAAAGGTCAAGAGGTGATAAAAGATAATTACAACCCAACAACATGCTAATTACTATTATTTTATTATTTCTGGTCATAATGATACTAATGTTTCTCAAACTGGTATGTAAAGATGAGTTTTTTTGCTCAAATTAATTTGAGGTATGCTGTATAAAGTATATTCCTCTCTCAGACATTCACAATGCATATCAATCTATGGGAAGTGTTGTTTCACCTAGTGTTTCCATATATTATTTGACCACAGAATCCTTTTTTACACAATACCTTTTAATCCTTGGCAGAGGTACTGTCCCTTGGAAAGTCCTTTGGGAAATCTTGGTTTTATGTTCTAGGTAAGATATAACAGCTCT
>NW_012149618.1:9341131-9343854 GCF_000956105.1 Propithecus coquereli
GGGATCTCTCAAAGGCAATATCTAATTTACCAAGACATCACTTTTCGTTCACTTATTATACCAAAGCTGATTTCTAAATGTATAGGAAAAAACTCTGGAAGCATTTATACAGAAAGGAAAAAAAGATGGCATTTCAGAAGATTGTTCCACCTAAGGTGAAGCTAATTTCTCCCTTTGTGGCTCCTATGCTGATCTTGTTACTATTGAACAGAGGTGCATGGACATTACAGAAACCTAGTGTTGGATGGAACATTAGAGACTATAACTCAATCTTTTCATTTTAAATTTGGGATTACAGAGACCAAATAAAGAAAGTGACATGCCAAATGATGCACAAATAGCTAGAGACAGAGCAAGGCATCTTGACTCTCAATTCTATGTCCTCCTGCCTCCCTATCCTATGTTCTGACATAATTTGGTAGAACACAAGAGCCTTGTTTCATAGGTGATAGTTAAAGGGTGATGATTAGGGTAGGAGGGTGAGAATTTTCCGTACCTGGAAAAGAAGCTACTTAAGAAAAATTCTCACTCTATTGGCAGTTGCTTCTCTTTCTGGAATGATATGAGAGATATATGCATAAGTATCTAGAAAGTTATGCAGATGCTTAAACAAAAGAAGCGTGAAAATTCTCTCTTGATTGTTAACCTCTCAAATAATCACACTTTAAAAAGCTAAATTATGGCTAACAGCCATGGCTTTTGCTGTCTATAATGGAAGTCCAATTAGGGATCTGGGGCACAAGGTTGGAAGACCATTGGCAGCAAGTAGCAATACTTCCATGTTAGTGGTCATTTGAAAGGCTTCAAATGTTTATTCGAAAGTTCAATCTAGGGAGAGAGAAGGTTTCTGTGAAATCCTTTCTATAAACTGATGAAAGTTCAGAGATCAGTCACTGCTAGATTTATTGGGGATGATCACAACAGAATTGCTCATGATATCCACACCCTCACTTGGTTACCCTCACACCCTTCCTTCCCCAAATTCATTCCCCAAATGGGCCATGTTTTGGTTCTTCTATGAAGAAGCTATTATACAATGTCACAGACAAATGGTGGCATTCCTGTTGGTCTATATGAGGTAACAAATCCATGCTCCCAATTAGGGAAAGTTCAACCTCATTGAATTCTCTAAGCTGCTTTTATATATTCACAGACATGCTAAATGTTTATATAATTTCATGTCATGACCTGCTATATCACATAATATGTACTTGTGTACTGACCTTCATCCTTTTTCTTAACACTCCCTTTTACCAGTTGTACTGGGATCTAACTCCTACTCTTTGACCAGCTTAGTGTCATCCAAAGAGAATTTATCTACCCCTCTGCCTCTGACATATTAATTCCCATCGTGAGGAAAACTTCAGAGTCACCAGGGATCCACTTAGAAAATCTTCTCTTTTTCTTAACATGTTTGCTGATAAAAACAGAATTGCTCACAGGATCAGGTAGATTTCAATGGTTTTACCGCTATCACTACCTTACAGTTGTGCAGCTTTCTAGATTTCCTCATTTTGTTGTGACTTAATTGAGACAGATTTTCAATCATATTTTTTAAGTAGGAAATTAAGTCTCAAAAGATAAAGTGACAATAAAAGTCACCAAGCCACTTGTTAGTGAAAGCAAGACTGGAGAACAAATCAAATTTTTGGTATAGAACTTTTTTTTTTTAAAGGCATCCCAGGTCTTCATATCTTCTTATCTGTAAATTCAAAGTGTGTTTCCACATAAGTAGCCACAGTATCCCGAGCCTATGAGCCAAATCAATATATGACATATGCCTGATGTACCTGATATGCGTTTGTTTCTGCCAGTCAAACTGATGATTGCGATCAGTAAGTTAGAAGGTTGAGTGAAGCCCAGAGAGTCTCTGTGGAATGCACGCATTTTCTATTCATGACTTCAGGTTGTAGAAGGAAGGCAAGGGAAGTTAATGAACACATACTGAATGTCTATCAAATGCCGAGCAGGTGCTTTACTTGAGAGCACAACAATCTTGTGAGGCTGTTAGGCATTTTCTGCATTTTCAAAGTGAGGGATGTGAGGCTTTGGGAGGTTAAGGAATGAAGATCATGCAACTAGAAAATAGCACATTCAGATCCATGTGTTGCACTGGACCATACACTTCTTCCTTGAGAAAACTCTGACTTCTCCAGCAGAGCAAATGTATTCACTCTCTCACTAAAAAGAACCGGATGCTCTTCTGCACTGTAGCAGTTGAGGCAGTGAGTTAACAAAGCATGGTATGGTATATAGAGACAGACTAGGATTGGAATTTTAACTCAATGAATTTTACTATATTCTTATCCTTGTCAGATTCAATAAACTTCCATGTTTCTGATCGTCCCTGTCCCTTTCCTAAGAAACAGAACCTTTTGCCTTTCATTTAAACCGGTGTTCCCTTTCAGTTATGAAAAATTAAACCATGTATTCATAAAGTGTCATATTCATACTTTTGCATATTCTAGTACCCAAAGGAGTCCTGGGAATTTCAAATTTAATATAAAATGAATTTTGGAATAGGAACTATCTAATACTTATGCCTCCAGACATTCTCTGGAGAGTTCCAAGTGAGAAAAAAAATTAAAAAAACTTTTTCAAAGCTACCAAACCCATCTAAGAACTGAAATCCTGTTGACAAATACTTTGGCCGAATGCCTTTAACTGCTAACAAATTTCATTGAGCCTTTATTGGGGAAAAAAAAAGCAATCCCATTAAAACA
>NW_012149618.1:9360194-9361404 GCF_000956105.1 Propithecus coquereli
AAAAAAACAACCAAAAGGTAAGATTTCCTTCTGGTGTGCTGCAGTCTTTAGTCTTCTTCTGTTTTTCATTCCCACTGGCAGTTCAAAGATGTCCTTAATCCATCATATGTCTCTTGAGTGTGTGCTCTGGGTTTACTGTCATGATGAAAAACTACTTCATGAACTTGGTGGAGGAACTCAGGATTGAGTCAGAGCTGTTTACATAGCTTCTGGGGAAAATGTCACCCAAATGTGGGGAAAACAATCCAAGAGGCATTTCAAGTATTTGTTTTGAAATAGAAATATTGACAGTGGTACGTACATATTTTTTTCAAAGGTGATTGTTCTATAAATCCAGATAGGCAAATTTTATCAGGAAACTTGGCGATGCTACCTCTGTTATGTCATCAAGTCTGCCACTGCCCCTCTCTCCTATTGCCACTAGCGTAACTCAGGCCTCTCCTCTGAATTGCTACCTCCAACTCTTCATGTCTCTAATTTGTTTTACCTTTCTCAGCCAGATTAATCTTCCCAAAGCACAAATCCAATCATGCCAATATTTTTCTCAGAAACAAAATAATTCTCTTTGCCTGGAGAATAAAGTCCAATCTTCGCCAGCTGAATCAGTTCAGGCTCCATTTATCCATACCACTCCCTACCTTTCCTGCATATACCCAACCAGAGGCAAACCTCAGAGATACTGTGGATCTGGTTCCAGACCACCGCAATAAAGCAAATGTCTTAATAAAAAAAGTCACACAAAATTTTCGGTATCTCAGTGCAAATAAAAGTTACATTTACCTTTGCTGTAGTTATTAAGTGTTCAATAGCATTATGTCTAAAAATATCTACATACCTTAATTTAAAAAATACCTTATTGCTAAAAGATGCTAACAATCATCTGAGCCTTAGTGAGTCGTAATGTTTTTGCTGGTGGAGGGTCTTGCCTCCATGTTGATGGCTGCTGACTGATCAGGGTAGTGGTTGCTGAAGGTTTTGGTGGCTGTGACAAATTTTTAAAATGAGACAACAGTGAAGTTTGTGACATTGATTGACCTTCCTGTCTTGAAAGATTTCTCTGTAGCACGTGATGCTGTTTGATAGCATTTTACTCACAATAGAACTGCTTTCAAAATTGCACTTACTCCTCTAAAATTCTGCTACTGCTTTATTAACTAAGTTTATGTAATGTTCTAAATCCTTTGTTGTCATTTCAACAATGTTCTCAGCA
>NW_012149618.1:9361454-9363259 GCF_000956105.1 Propithecus coquereli
TGACAACTAAAAATATGTAGAAAAATTAGCCGGGCATGGTGGCGCATGCCTGTAGTCCCAGCTACTCGGGAGGCTGAGGTAGTAGGATCGCTTGAGCCCAGGAGTTTGAGGTTGCTGTGAGCTAGGCTAACGCCACAGCACTCACTCTAGCCAGGGCAACAGAGCGAGACTCTGCCTCAAAAAAAAAAAAAATGTATAAAATTATATTCAACTGGTTAGCAGCCTGTGCCTGAGGTTTTAATAGAGTTATATTTCTTTTCTGTGTTCAGAGAAGGCTTTTCCAAATGAATATAAGATATAGGGCACTTGATTTGTCTATAATTTCTAAACTGAGGGCTAAATTTATTAAAATGTAGCTCATGATTTATCCTCTTTATTTGTTTCATTAATCATGGTTTTTATTTTCTCAAAAAACAATACATATTTTGACATCATAGAAATGAATTCCAAGTAGGTAGGAATGAGATTGAAGATTTAGTCTACAGGAAACAAATCTGATATATGATAACCTACATTTAGAAAAGAGATACATATCTCTCTCGATGTGAAATTATTCACTTTTCACAAATAATTATTTATAAATATGAATTCATTCCCTGAGGATTAAAGTAGAACATTTAATTCAATATTCACTCATTCCTTTATAATTAAAAAATTCAATTTATGCACAGTTTTTAGAATTTCATTTCTTATTTAATTAAAATCAACTTAATGTGGTTTAAGCAACTTTTGATTTTTTAAATGAAATCACAAGTAAAATTTCCATTCGACAGTAGTGATTACAATTGGATTTGGGGATAATGCAAAATGAGGGGGCAAATAAAACTTAAAAAAAGCACTAGGAAGGTCAATATGGAGCAAAGAAAGAATGAATGTTTCCATTTAAAATTTGGAAGCTCAATACAAAATCAAAATAATGGTCTGATTTTGGAATTTAAGGATTACGAAAGCAATCCCCTTGCTCCATCTGTTCCCCTCCTTCTCCCTTTCCCTCACCTACATGCACAACTGGGAGGACCAGGTTCATTTATGTTTTGTTTCCCATATGGGAGAAACTGAGATTTACAAATTTAAAGTGCTTCGAGCATTTTGCTACACTGGACATTCAGATTGTCTACATTTCCATATAGATGAATTTAAAATGTTGAACGTTCTGTGTGTTAGGGGCCAGGAGGGATCTAAAGATGAAAAGAGAAGGAAGAACTGATTTATTTGACACCTACTTTGAGCTAAACACTGTGTGACTTTGTGTGTGAGGCTGATGATGTTATCCTATTATCCATACTTCACTGAATCAGAAATTAAGGCCTGAAGAGGACCTCTGACAAGTGTAGCAGCTGGGCTTCCTACCCAACCATCGGCTTTAATACATCATCTCTTGTAATATACTAACTCCCTAAAATGTAGTCCTAGTCTACAAGTTGCTTATCAGCTGGTGTTTTCTCATGATAGTAGGCAAATTAATACAATTCTTGCCACATGTGGTAATTGATAGTAGGGAAATATGAAGTGTTGTTGGGGGAGATCAGAGTAGCGAATGAGTATACTTATTTAATGGAACAACAGGAAAGTTTTGATGGGAAGAATATAGTATTTGAGATTGGTTCTCAAGAAATAAGAGAATTTTGACAGTTGGAGATGGGGGTAAGGACATTCCAGAAGAAAGGAAGGACTCAGCTAAACCACTTATGCAAGAAAGTACATAAGTAATCCTGGAAAAGGAAATTAAGCAGTTTTGTGGAAGTTTTTAAGTAAAAAGCCAAGAAGTTCTTAAATACTAAGAGGGCAATTGGTTTAAAGGACTG
>NW_012149618.1:9363309-9364977 GCF_000956105.1 Propithecus coquereli
TTTATGATGATCCACTTCCACTCAATGAATAGTAAATATATTTTCTCTTCTTTATGATTTTAATAACATTTTTTCTCTAGCTTTCTTTACTGTAATAGTACAGTATATAATGTATATTATAATATATATCATGAAAAATATGTGTTAATTGACTATTCACTATTAGTAAAGTTTTTAGTCAATAGTAGGCTATTAGTAGCTAAGTTTTTGGGGAGTCAAAAGTTATATATGCATTTTTGATTGTGTGTGGGGTCAGTGCCCCTAACCCCCACATTGTTCAAGGGTCAACTGAATTTGAAAAATTTTAGTAATTTGGGCCTTCAGAAAAAAAATGGATACAATTTTAGCAGGTAGAATGGGAGGGGGAGAGGGGATATGCAGAGCTGCTGGGGTCCAGATCTCTCAATTTCAAATCTTTTGTCACTTACTAGCTGTTACTTAACCTCTTTGCAGGTTATTTGATCTCTCTGTGACTCCTCTAACTCACCAGTGAAATGAGAGTAATCCAAGGGTAAATGATTTTATGTACATAAAGTACTTAGAATAATGCCTGAGGAGAGGGTTTTCAACTTTGGCATAGATGACATTTTTGGCCAGTTAATTCTTTGTTGTAGGGTGCTGTCCTAGGACCCATGACATCTATCCACTAGACACCAGTAGTAGCTCCCCCCTCCCAATGTTGTGACAATCAAAAATGTCTCCAGACATTGCCATATGTCCTGTGGGAGGCAAAGATGCCTCTAGTTGAGAACTGTTGCCTTAGAATAGTACTGATAGTATAAGGGCTATAGTAAGTCTTTGATATTATCATTTTTGTTTAGGGGGAGAATTACATAAGGCATCCATTTTTGCCTGAGCTAAGTGTAGGTTCTATATATTCTACTACTTTGGTCCGTGCCCCTGTTCTCTATTAATTAGCCTTTAATTCTGTGTCGAACAATTAATTGGCACAAGTTGAATGATTGAAGGCAAAGGGAAATTGTCCCTGGTGGAGAGAGCAGGTAAAGGTAGTTATAAATTTTCCATGGAAGATGAATAAAGAATAAGTTATGTGTACTCATGTGTGTATATTTTAGTAAGAATATAAAGGAAAAGAAGTCATTAATGATTCCAGAGAGAAGTACATGTAAATAAAATGAAAAAAAAAAGCATCAAAAAACGATGTTCAGCTTCACGATTGAGTTTGTGTTGTGATGGGTGGGTAGAATTTCAATGCTTTGTATAAAACTTGGATAGGCTGTGACTAAACACCTATTGGAATATCAAAAACATAATTGAGAGATTCTAGTCCTGGACACTTGCCCTTCAATTTTATGTGTTGGCAAGTAGCTGGAGATTATTGTAATATTGGTGATTAACCCTTCTTCAACTGTGATAATCCAAAATACTTATCAGAGCCCTAGGAAATTTACTTCTTGGGAATAGATGATGTGTTTAGTTATATCGAATATTTACTTTGGTTTTTCATCATTTATTTTGATTTGCTTTTGAAAACTCCCAGAGAAAATAACTTAGCTTTTTAGTTTTTGAAGATAATAAGATACTTTGCAAAACAAACAAAAATGAATAAGCAAGAACAACCTCAGTGTAGCTTGACTAAATAATGTGGGAAAAAATAGCTTAAATTTTGGATTTTGGACCCACTGTAATTTTCCTTTTCTGTTTTCA
>NW_012149618.1:9374398-9376143 GCF_000956105.1 Propithecus coquereli
TTATTGCTGTTAGAATTGCCTTTATATTGGGGCAAGACAGACCCCTGTGATAGGTTTTGTGCTTTACAGGGCCTAAACCCCACAACGAATATATTTATTTAAGAACTTATAACAATAATTAGATATCACCTCACACCTGTTAGAATGGCCATTATAAAAAATACAAAATATATTAATAACAAGTATTGGAGAGGATGTGCAGAAAAGAGAATCCTTGCTTATTGTTCATGGGAACTTTAGTTAATAGTCGTTATGGGAAAAGTATGGAGGGTCCTCAAAAAATTAAAATAGAACTATTAATACCCTATTATCCAGGAATCCCACTACTGGGTATATATCCAAAATAATGACACCAACATGTTGAAGAGATGTCTGCACTCCCATGTTCATAGCAGCATTATTCACAATAGCCGAGATGTGGAATAAACCTACGTGTCCATCAGTGGATGAATGGACAAAGAACATGTAGCATATACACATGATGGACTACTATTCAGCCGTAATAAAGAAGGAGATCCTGTCATTTGTGTCAACATGGATGAACCTAGAAGACATCATATTAAGTTAAATAAGCCAGGCACAGAAAGACAAGTGCTGCATGATCTCACTTATATGCAGAATCTAAAAATGTTGATTTAATAGAAATAGAGAGTAGAATGGTGGTTATTAGAGAATAGGGGTAGGAGTTGGGGAAATGTTGATCAAAAGTTACAACATTTCAGTTAGGGGAAATAAGTTCAAGTATTTATTGAATAACATGGAGACTATGTTAATACCAATGTATTGTATTCTAGAAAATTGCTAAGAGTGTAGATTTTAAGTATTCTCACCACAAAAGGGTGAGTTAGGGCTTCATAAATGTGGGAAGCTCTGTGGGAATAAGGGTTGGGGAGGCTATAGGCAGAAGGTCACAGTCACTGACCACCATTGATGTGGGTGATATAAGAAATTACCACTATTTTCAGCATTTGTTGAGAAAGTTTCCACCTATGAGGAAAAAATACCTGTTTTTATCATTTCGATGTAAAATGTTACTTGCTAGCTTGTAAATATTCAGACATGTAATAAATGGCAGTATTTGTACTCTTACCTGATTCCTATAAGTACCAGGGACAAGCTTGCTTTTTCTTGTAGTGTTCTCTTGTGGTCTTTCCTTGACAAAGTCTTTGTTTTGCTGAACTTTTGAATTCATTTATTATGTATCCCCTAACAATCATGGTTAACCAATTCATATTTTTCCTTCCCTTTAATGGCAATCAACTTTCATGCTTGTAGGTGATTTCCAGGGCTTTATATTAGCTCTAACATTGAGTCTTAAAACCACTGTTTTTGTTTGTATTAACTCGATATACTGTCATGTTGTATCTTTATGGTAGTATATTTGCATTTAGTAGAATAATTTCTCTGTAAGTCTGGAGAAGATTTTAGAGCTTTTTCAGTCCTAGGGCTAAAATAGGAACAAATAATATGTAACAACAAAGGTTGTGTGGGGTTTTCTGGGAATGGGCATTGAGCAGTACCAAGCCAAAGTTAGGCGGTGATTTGGGGCTCTTCCCTTTTACCCTCACTATTCAGTCAACGATGTTTTGCTTTTATCTTGTTTATATTTCTTGGTAAGATTTTGTTTTAAAGTAGCTTTAAAAAATATTTAAAATACATTGATCTAACCTAATTCCTTATTTTATATTTGGGGAGATTGAGGTCTAGAAAAATAGACAGACTTGCTTATGGAAGGTCACCTAATG
>NW_012149618.1:9378878-9379430 GCF_000956105.1 Propithecus coquereli
ACCCATATTTATTGATTTATGTATGTTAAACAGTCCTTGCATCCCTGGAATAAAGCCTACCTGATCATGCTGTATTAGCTTTTTAATATGATGTTGGATTTGGTTTGCTAGTATTTTGTTGAGGATTTTTGCATCTACGTTTACCAGGGATATTGGTTTCTAGTTTTCTTTCTTGTGTGCATCCTCATCTGGTTTTGGTGTCAGGATGATACAGGTTTCATGGAATGAGTTAGGGAGAATTCCCTCATCTTCAATTTTTTGGCACAGTTTCAGAAAGATTGGTACCAGTTCTTTGCATGTTTAATAGAATTTGGCTGTGAATCCATTTGGTAATGGTTTTTCTTCTTTTTGTTGTTTGAACATTTTTTATTACTGATTCGACTCACTACTTTTTTGGTCTGTTTAGAATTTCTATTTCTTCCTTGTTCAGTCTTGAGAGGTTGTGTTTTTCTAGGAATTTATTCATTTCCTCTAGGTTTTCTAGTTTGTGGGTGTCCAGCTAGATTTACTGAATATAAAGAGGTCAAAACAAGTGAACTGTATAACAATGTT
>NW_012149618.1:9379480-9380931 GCF_000956105.1 Propithecus coquereli
TGTTAGCAGGCATGAAAACAACATGGATCTCCTTGTATACCTTCATCAGCATTCTTGGGTGACCAGGTGCATTATCAATAAACAGTAATATTTTGAAAATAATTTTTTTCTGAGCAGTAGGTCTTAAGAGTGAACTTAAAATATTCAGTAAACCACGGTATAAGCAGATGTGCTGTGTTGTGATATTTAGAGACCACAAGCAAAATAGGTTTGGCATAATTCTTAAAGGCCCTAAGATGTTCAGAATGGTAAAGGAGCATTGGCTTCAACTTAAAAGTCACCAACTGCATTAGCCCCTAACAGGAGAATCATTCTGTTCTTTGAAACTTTGAAGCCAGGCATTGACTTCTCTCCTCTTTATGAAGGTTCTAGATGGCATCTTCTTTCAATAGCAGGCTGTTTCATCTACATGGAAAATCTATTGCTTAACGCAGCTACGTTCATCAATAATCTTATTAGATCATCTCTGGATAACTTGCTGCAGCTTTTAAATCAGCATTTGCTCTTTAACTTTGCACTTTTATGTTATGGACTTGGTTTCTTTCCTTAAATGTCATGAATCAACCTCTGCTAGCTTCAGACTCTTCTTCCTCACCACTCTCAGCCTTCATCGAATTGAAGAGAGTCAGAACTTTGCTATTGATTAGGCTTTGGCTGATGGGATTGTTGTGACTGGTTTGATATTCTATCCAGATCATTAAAGTTTTCTCCATCTCAGCAATAAGGCTGTTTCATTTTCTTATCATTCATGTGTTAACTGGAGTAGCACTATGGATTTGAGGATTTTTCCTTTGCATCCACAACTTGACTAACTGATACGAAAGACCTAGCTTTGGGCCTATCTGAGCTTTGGGCATGCTTTCCTCATTAAGCCTAATAATTTCTAGCTTTTGATTTAAAGTGAGAGACATGTAGCTCCTTTCGTTTGAACACTTAGAAGCCATTGTAGGGTTATTAATTGGCCCAATTTCAATATTGTTGTGTCTCAGCAAATAGGGAGGCCAGAGGAGGGAGAAAGAGACTGGGAGAATAGCTGGTCAGTAGCACAGTGAGAACACATACAAAATTTATCAACTGAGTTTATTATCTTATTGGTACAGTTTGTGTCACCCCAAAACAATTACCATAGTAATATCAAAGATTACTGATCACAGATTACCATAAAATATGTAACAAAAATGAAAAAGTTTGAAATATTGCCAGCATTAGCAAAATGTGACACAGACACGAAGGGAGTACATGCTGTTGAAAAAATGTAGATAGACTTGCTCACTGTGGGGTTGCCACAAACTTTCAATTCATAAAAAACGTATTATCTGTGAAGCGTAATAAAGTGAAGTCCCATAAAATGAGGTGTTCTGCTACTTCCTTTCATGGAGAGTTGCTAGATAAATTACAGGACACCTAGTGAATCTGAATTTCAGGTAATTAATGGCTAATTTTTTAGTATA
>NW_012149618.1:9387448-9388126 GCF_000956105.1 Propithecus coquereli
GAAGTCCAAGACTAAGGTGCTGGCAGATTCAGTGTTGGTAAGGGCTTGCTCTCCGCTTCATAGATGATGACTTACTGTGTCCTCACATGGCAGAAGGGGCAAAGGAGCTCTTTTTCCCCTCTTTTATAAGGGCATTAATCCTATTTATGAGAGTGGAGCCCTCATGATCTTAATCACTTGCCAAAGTTCTTACCTCTTAATACTATCATCGTGATTTTTAGGTTCCAATATATTAATTTTGGGGGGAAACAAACTTTCACAGCACAGCAATGAGGAGCACCACTGAGTAGCACTGAGTGGATCCTTATTATTTATAAGCACCATAATCTGACTAAGGTAATATGAACCTGCATTTGCAGGCAGTTTATGTTATGCTTTAGTTGCATTAACCTAAAATAAAGAATGATTTATTTTCCATAGCTTGTATCTTGCTGGGGAAGGGAGGCATATGTGTGTCTGCTAAGTTATTAGGAGTCATACTTATTGTATCTTTGTGGGGGATAGAGTGATGGAAATATTTCTATGGGTAGAAGCAGC
Organism: Propithecus coquereli; assembly: GCF_000956105.1. Taxonomy (NCBI): domain Eukaryota; kingdom Metazoa; phylum Chordata; class Mammalia; order Primates; family Indriidae; genus Propithecus; species Propithecus coquereli. The sequence continues at coordinate 9,387,986 of NW_012149618.1, forward strand.
TCGAATTTTTCCCAAATCAGATGCAGGTTATAGATACCATGGTTATAAAAGCTTTGATCCATAGGAGTTCCCCAAGTAAACTGACTTTCTAAGCACAATAACCTTGGCTTGAGTATGAGTGGGGAGCCTTTTGAAAATTTT
>NW_012149618.1:9388304-9388512 GCF_000956105.1 Propithecus coquereli
GTTTGAAGTCAGGTAATGTGATACCTCCACCTCTGTTCTTTTTGCTTAGGATTGCTTTGGCTATTTGGGCTTTTTTTTTGGTTCCGTATGAATTTTTGGATTTTTTTCTAATTTTATGAAAAAATACAGTGGTATTTTGTAGAAATTACATTGAATCTGTTGATGGCTTTGGACAATATGGTCATTCTAACAATATTAATTCTTCCAA
>NW_012149618.1:9389576-9390073 GCF_000956105.1 Propithecus coquereli
AGTTTAGCACGTACATTTAGGTCATTGATCCATTTTGGATTAGGTTTTATGAGATAGGAGTTTAACTTCATCAGTTTGCATTTGGATATCCACTTATCCCAATACCATATTAGTACTATGCATTTTTTATGGCTGCTTCTCAGAATTTCATTAATTTCCTAGTTATCAATTTGATTAAATTAATTGACCAGATGATTTGCTCTGGAATATATTTGACAGATATTATATGATTCAGCCAATTTTTCTCATTTCCTGTAAGATAAGATTTGAGAACAGAAGGAGATCATTTAGAAATTTTCTTCAGATATCAGATTTAGGTAATTTACTCTGAGATATTTCACTCATTTCTCTTTATTTATGGAGGATTTCTTCTGGGGAGATGTGTTAGTCCATTTGGGCTGCTATAACAAAATATCTTACACTGGTGATTTGTAAACAACAGCATTTTATCATTTTTGGTTCTGGAGGCTAAGAAGTCCAAGACTAAGGTGCTGGCA
>NW_012149618.1:9391803-9392854 GCF_000956105.1 Propithecus coquereli
TATGTCAAAAATTTGTGTTATTTTCGAATATGAATTCCATCATGGGACCAATACAGTGCAGATAGCTCAAAATATCAACGAAGTGTTTGGGAAGGATGTGGCTAATGAACCGCACAGTACATCGATGGTTTGAGAAGTTCCGTTCTGGTGATTTTAATCTTGAAAATGAGCCACATGAGTGACTTGAGACCAAGGTGGATAATGATGAGCTGAAAGCTATAGTGGAAGCAAATCTATCTCAACCTACGTGTGCATTAGCAGCAAGCTTTGATGTTACTATTCTAACAATATTGGACCATTTGAAACAAATCAGCAAGGTAAAGAAGCTGGATAGATGGGTTCCGCATGAATCAAACAAGCATCAGCAGAGAAATTATATTGAAGCTTGCCTTTCTTTGCTGTCACAACGTAAAGGCGAACTATTTCCACACCATATTGTTACCTGTGATGAAAAATGGATGCTTTTTTGACAATTGCAAGCATTTGGCACAATGGTTGGATAAAGATGAAGTGCTGAAACACAGTCCAAAACTGAATATTCATCAAAAAAAAGCTAATGGAGTGTGTTTCGTGAACCAGTGCTGGTATTATCCACTACAGCTTCATGTAACCTGGTCTATTGATTATAGTGGATGTCTACTGCAACCAAATAGATGAAATGATGAGGATGCTTGTGATTAAGCAGCTGAGATTGGTCAATAGAGACAGAGCAATTCTCTTGCAATAAAACACTTGACCACATGTCATACAGACAACGCTGCTCAAACTACAGCAGCTGGACTTGGAAACTCTCTGTCATCCACTTTATTCACCAGGCCTTGTACCAACTGACTACCACTTCTTCCAGGCTTGGACCACTTCCTTCAAGGGAAAATATTCCATTCTCAACAAGCTGTGGAAAACATTTATTGCGATTTCATCACTACTTGCTCTCCAGCCTTCTTTGCTGCTGGAATTAACAAGCTATTGTTAAGATGATAAAACTGTGTCGATAATTTAGGCACATACTTTGATTAATTGTATTGTTTCTTATTTGAGATATAATAAACTA
>NW_012149618.1:9394162-9394508 GCF_000956105.1 Propithecus coquereli
TAAAAATACAGATAAGATACAAGGAAAATAATGGAGAAAGATACTCTGCACAATCACTAATCATCAAGTTGGAGTGGCTGTATTAATATCAGGGAAGTATAAAGAATTTTAACAGGAACAAAGAGAGCCATCTCATAATGGTAAAGGGTTCAATTCATCAACAGTGCATAACAATCAGATACTTATGTATCCAATAATGCATAAGGATGCATGAGGAAAAAACTGATAAAACTGAAAGGAGAATTAGGCTATTTTAGAATTAAAGATAGAGATTTTGAAACTCCTTTCTCAGTAATTGGTAAAGCAAGTAAGCAGAAAAATCAGTAAATATATAACAGATTTGAAC
>NW_012149618.1:9398841-9400424 GCF_000956105.1 Propithecus coquereli
CACACACACACCCCTAGCTGAGAAGTAAATAATAGTAGGCAGATTGGGAAATTGGTGGGAGGAGCAAAAATTAATGAATGAGCATAAATGAGGTATGGCTAACACTCAGATATTTCTGTTTTTCTGGACAATAAAGAAATACTATAAACAATACTATGTCCATAGATTTGATAACTTTATATTAAAGGGTCTGAAAATTGTGGCTTCTAGGTCATTTCAACCCACTGTGTTTTTGTAATGAAAGTTTTCTTAGCAAACAGCCACTCTTATGGTTTTATTTATCACGCATGGCTGCTTTCATGCTACAATATCAGAATTGAGTAGTTGTGATAGAGACCATATGGCCTGCAAACCTAAAATATTCACTATATGGTTTTTATGGGGAAAAATTAGTTTACCCCTGACTTTTTTCAGGGTCAATTTTTAGGTCAAATATTTTGGAATGATCCTTGACTCCTTTCTCTCATACTCTGTATCTAATCTATCAACAAATGCACAAACTATATCCAGATCCCAACTATTTCTCACTATCCCTACAGCTAACCATCTGGTGCAGGCCACAATTTGCTCTCACCTGGATTGTCCCTATACAATTCTCCATGTTCTGTGTTGGTTTATTTGTTTTCTCTATTGCACCTCTATACTCTTTCCTAACCATAGAGAAGAAAAAACTAATTTGTTTAAAACAGACATCTGATCATATCATTGTTCTGCTCATAACTTTCTTGTGTCTTCTCATTTTACTCAGAGTGAAAACTGAAGTCCTTACAATGGCCAAAAGACCTGGCATAATCTGCCCATCTACTTAGCATCTCTACATCCAACATCTGATATCTCTTATGTTCTATTCCAACTCATTTCCTGATACTCTCTCTGGCTAACTCCACTGTAGCTCCACTGGGCTCTCAGCAGTACCTTGAACCTGCTAGGCACTTTCCTGGTCAGGGTTTCAGTACTGTGCTTCAGATTTCTGCTCAAAGTCACATGCTCAGTGACATTTTCCTTGAGCATGCTCAATAACATAGTGTCATCCACCAAATCCCCTCCCTCCCTATCCTCCTTACCCTGTTATATATTCTTTTTAGTACTCATCACCATCTGACAATATTTGTTGATGAATAGAAAGTATATACAAAATCTTGCTCAAGAAAATATTGTTACAGGAAAATTTTCAAGATAAATTAAGAAAAATACATATTCCCCTATATAGTCTCAATTTTGTAAATAAATACTATGTTTATATGTGTGGAAAGGATGTATAGGTATTCACTGAGATTTTATTTATATGAGGAAGAATGTGAGTGGTTTAAATTTTCTTCTTCAACTTTCTATAATTCATGTTTGTTATTTTATAAGTAGAAAAACATTACAAAAATACAAATGAATTTATGGAAAAAGTTGCTTAATTGAGAGAGCTCTTCATTTTAGCTGTTCTCTGTTGCATTTGAAACACAGAGACATTACAGGGCCCTGAGTTCAGGGACTTCAAATAGCAGACATGTCCAGAGAAGCTATTCTAGAATGTACATCACTGAGCATGTGTTTATTTCAAAAGGCTAGAATATGGGTTGAGGTGCTATCTT
>NW_012149618.1:9400474-9401611 GCF_000956105.1 Propithecus coquereli
AAAAAACACCTCCAGGGTCAAATGGCTTCACAGGTGAATGGTACCATACACTTATGCAGAAATTAAACTCATTTTATACAAATATTCAGAAAATTAAGGAGGAGAGCAAGCTTCCTAACTTGTCTTGTGAGAGCAATACAGTAGTCCTCCCTTACCTGTGGGGGATGTGTTCTAAGATTCCCAATGGATATCTTATATTTTGGATAGTACCAAGTCCTGTATATACTGTACTATGTTTCTTTGTATACACACATACCTATGATAAACTTTAACTTGTAATTAGGCACAGTAAGAGATTAACAACAACAATAATAAAATAGAACAATTATAAAAATGTACTATAATAAAAACTATGTGAATATGGTCTCTCTCTCAAAATATCTTATTGTACTGTACTCACCCTTCTTCTTGTGATGATGTGAGATGATAAAATGCCTATGTGATGAGACGAAGTGAGATGAATTATGTAGGCATTATGATGTAGCAGATTTTGTGATGTAGCACACATTGTGATGTAGCATGATGTAGCTACTCTTGACCTTCTGAGGATAAATCAGAAGGAGGATCATCTACTTTGGGTGATCCTGTATCATCAAACCATGGCAATGTCAGTGATTGGAAGTAAGGAGGAGATGTTGATGACTAATAGGCAGATTGTGTCTACAGCGTGAATATACTGGACAAATGGATGATTCATGTCCCAGGCAGGACAGAGTGGGATGGCTAGAGATTTCATCCTGCGACTCAGAATGGCATGCAATTTAAAACTTATGATTTGTTTATTTATGGAACTTTCCATTTAATATTTTTGGACTGCATTTGACTGTGAGTAACTGAAACCATGGAAAAGGAAACATCAGGAAAAGGGTACTACTGTATTACCCTAAGACAAAACCAGAAGAGAAAGACATTACAGGAAAAGAAAATTACATAACTACATCCCTCATGGACATTAATGTAAATATCCTTGATATAATATTAGCAGATAAATCCAGCAATATATGAAAAAAGATAATATGCCAAAACCAAGTGGGGTTTATCCAAGGACTGTAAAATAGGATTAATATTTAAAAATCAATCAAGATTCTAGTTTTAGCTGATATTGGATAAGTCTACTACAGTCTATCTCTGTATCCT
>NW_012149618.1:9405251-9407179 GCF_000956105.1 Propithecus coquereli
CTGTTTAAATATATGACTAGCTATTTTGTGTGTGCAAACTTAGGGATATATTATTCATATCTCAAACCTACTTCTTCCTGTTTTTGCCAGGGCTCCAAATAAAACAAAGCCTTAATACCAAGTGAATCGCTTTCACTTCTAAATATATCTATGTAAAAAACTCACCAATCATCTGATAAATTAGTTGTTATTAGCTAATTGTACTGTCAACTTTAGATTAACAGATTCTAGGAAAAGGTGGGAAAGTCTCACACTCATTGGTGAGAAATTTGTTTTCTTTTTTTTCACCCTCTGAAGAATTAGTTAACATTGTTTTTAGAGATGTTCAGAATTAGAACAACATGTATGTCCTGAATATAGTGACAGTTTTTTAAAAAAAGTGAGTTTACTTCAAAGAAACATGCCTTTGAGAAGAAATACATGCCTCGAGAAGAAATACATTTATACAATTTTAAAACTCCTGAATCACTAAAATATTTATTAGACTTCACTGTTTAGATTTAGACATTTTATTCCTAGTAGAATTCTTTAGACCACTCACTCATTGGGTTCCATAAGATCTAGCATGAAAGTATATCACCAACTCAAGTTTGAATCAGTACAAATGGATATTTATTTGTTATAGTGCCAGCCACAGAATTTGACATGACTCTAATGTTCCAGGAAGTAGAATTTCCATAATTTTTCTTGGAAGAGTCTTTGTCTAATTTTTCTAGACACTTTTCTTTGAAAGTTTTCTGGCTTCTTTCTCTAATAAACTGATATCTGTTGTCTAATTCCTCTTCCTGTACTCTGCGGCTTCACGGAATCTAATATCTGTAACTTATGTTGTTGAGCTGTCTACAAACTCAGATATCGTCCTCACAAAGCTTCTATGTTCCAAGTCTCTCTTCCTCCACTGATTTTTGTGTCTATCGTAGAGGGGAAGCTCCTGACTAGAAGTATAAAATTAGTCAATTGTTAGAAGTAACGAAAATAAATAGATTGGATTCTGCATCCAATGAATGTTGACTAGGAACCTAATGAAGCTTTTGAAAACCTGCAGGAAATGAGGGGTAAGCTCTTGGCCAACAGACCTTGGAAGGGAGAAATAGCTTCCATTGGCAGTTGGAACAGATGGCATCTTAAGCATGACAGATTTCCCACCATTCCAAGTGGAATCAATATCCAGAAGCATGAAGTAAATTAGCTGGCAGTTGGGTGAGAATCTGCCTATTAGTTTGATTTAGATATGGGTTGATTTGCATAGTTTTGCCATGATACTTTGTTTCAGTTCATTACTTGTGACCAGATTCAATAGCAGCCAGTGATGAGAAGCTCACATAAACTTGAAACTGGAAAGATGTAAAATAAAGAGGAAGTGAACTGAAGGAGCCTAACTACATCTCCACGTTGGCTTTCTTCCTCTGTGGAGGATATTCAGATAATTTCATGGGCAGCGCTTTTCTAAAACAAAGTCACAAAGTAGGTGGAGGAGGATGGAGAATATATGGAGAAGAGACCAATACTTATCATGAGTTTACTTTATGCTTAGTGTTTCCCACCTGGAATTCTTTTAAGTCTTAGTACAGATCACACAGTTAATAAGTGACAAAGCCTGGCCTCAAATACATGTTTGACTGAATCTGTAAGCCATATTTTTAACCTTTCAATTACATTATGTTCGAGGTTGACCTTCCATTAGCATTTAGCTCTTTTCTTCCATTAGACATCCTACCTGAGCCCATTCTTAAAAGACTTTTCTCCTCAGGAAAGTCTTATTTCCTTAACATGGGATACTGATAGATTATATTCACTGAATATAAGATTCAATTGCATTTTAACTAAAAACCCAAAAACTTAATCTGATGAAATGAATTCCTAATGTTGAATTATCACACATTTAGTTATTTACATACTCATATAATTAGCTATTCAGCAAACATCTA
>NW_012149618.1:9408769-9416536 GCF_000956105.1 Propithecus coquereli
GCAGGAGTGTGATGATAGGCGAGGGAACCTACTTTAGACAGAATGATTAGAAAAGATCTTTCCAACCAGTTGACTCTTAGACTAAGAGCTCAGGATGAGAGTGAGCCAGCTAGACGAAGGTGGGGAGAGCATTCCAAGCAGAGAGAATAGCGTGCATAAAGACCCTAAGGCAAGAAAGGGCTTGGTAGGTTCAAGGAGCTAAAAGATGTCCAGGAAGATGGGAAAGGTTGCAAAGGAAAGGAGAGCTCATATCATAAGAATTCATTGGCAGCCATATAGCAGAAGCATGAATTTTCTTTTCAGTGCAACGGGAATCCATCACAGGGTTTAAGAAAAGCAGCCCCATGACTTCATTCACACTTTAAAATTATCTTTCTGGTTGACTTATGGAGAAGAATTATTGTGATGGAAAGAGTGGATACAATGGTGTATGTAAGAAATGATAATGGTATGATGGGAAGAGAAATGAATGGATTAAGTTATAGTTTGGAGAAAAAAGTGACAAAATATTAATGAATTGAGTATGGGTTGTTAATGGAAAGAAGTAAATCCTGAATGACTCTCACATTTCTGGATTGAGCACCTGGATAAACTATGTCACCATTTACTGGGAAGGAAAAGACTTGGGCAAAAGAGATTGGAGGAGGGCTATGCTATTAAGGATTCAATTGTGGGCATGCTACATTTGAGACATCTATGAACCATCAAAGTGGACATTTCAGGCAGATTATGGGACATGTGTATGTTTAAAGATGAGGGCAATGATCTGTGTGTGAGAAATAAATTTTCAAGTTGATGACACATTAATGATATATAGTCATAGTAAATGATGAGATCATTCAGGAAAGAAAATGACAAATGGTGGAAAAAGTTAACCCATTACAGAGCCCTGAGGAACTCAAAAACTTAGGTTTCAGGTGGATAAGGTAGAGATCTTGGTGCTGAAGTAAGAATTCTCCTGGCATGACAACGTAATACATGGTTACAGTTTCAAAATGACACTCAGAAATACAAAATAAGACTAGTTTCCATTTATAAAGCACTTACTGTGGCAGCCACTCTTCCAAGTCCTCTGGCTCCATTAACATATTTAATTCTCATAACAGTTTTATTAATATGTAGCAGGTACTACTGTTATCACCTCCATTTTAGAGTTGAGGGACCCAAGGCCCAGAGAAAATAATTACTATAGTCTGAATGTTTGTGTCTCTCACCACAAAAAAATTCATATGTTGAAATCCTAATGCCCAACGTGATGATATTGGGAGATAGGGCCTTTGGGAGGTGATTAGGTCATGCAAGTGGAGGCTTCATGAATGACATCAGTGCTTCTATAAAAGAGACCCAAGAGAGACCCCTCCCCCCTCCCACCACATGCAGACACAGTGAGAAGGCACTGTCTATGAACCAGGAGGAGAGCCCTCACCAGATTCTGAATTTGCCTGTACCTTGATCTTGGACTTCCCAGACTCCGGAACTGTGAGAAATAAATTTGTGTTGTTTTTAAGCCACTCAGTTTGTGATATTTTGTTATAGCAGCCTGAATAGACTGAGATAATGATTAACTTGCTCAAGGTCATGTATGGAGCCAAGCTTCCAATCCAAGCTTTCAGGCTCTAGAGTCTGCTCATAATTATGAAACTATTTTGCATCTTAAAATGGTCTTTATATGTCATAAAGTATGCTATCCCAAGTGGCAGAAGTTGTGGATGCAGGCTAATTCCAAGGGTGCTCATAACCTACCCATAAATCCATCTTGGCACTGTTTGCTTTAAAAAATTAAATATAATTTACTGTAAGGGGAAAAAGAGTCAGAATGCACAAGTATTATCGGAGGATGAGGTCTCACAGCAGTTTCTGTTTCTTTGTTAATTTTCTGACCAGTACCATGGATTCTGGTCCTAGTGACAGAGAGAGAGCCTTAGGCAAAAATGGGCTAGCTTCTCCATACTCTCTCTGAGATGTGGAACACAAGGCAACCCATGCAATCAAATGTAACACAGGAGAAGGCATCTGTCTCCTCATCTCAATGTGGTTCTGGGTCTGGAGGGCTGGGGAAGAAGCAAGGGCTTTCAGCTCTTAGAGTTCTTTATGAGTTTAGTGGTAGCAGATCAAGCAGACGATGGTGGCTTTGGTGGCTGCACGTGTTTTGCAGCAGCTTTGTGGACTCTGTGTGAGCTTTGTATCATTGGAGGGAAACTTCATTGTGGATTTTCAGGTATCATAAAGTATGGAAGATGTTCTGAGAAATGGAACAAGGGAGAAAGAAATAATATAAACTATGTGTGTCAGTTATTATTTTTTCTTCGCTCCAATTCACCCTTCTACAGTCACCTTGTGATGCTGGACAGCGACTCTGAAATCATGTTAGGCTCTGCCAACAGGAGGCATCAGAGGGAGACTTCAGAGCTGCAGGAGAGAGAAGAGACTTGCTCTGTTTGCTTTCTGTGAACTTCCTGTCTGCTTGCAGTTCTTGGGGATGACACCTCAGCCTCACTTTTTCACCCCAGCAACAGGAGTGCCTTCCTATAGTAGCAGCTGAATCTAGTTGAAATTTCCCTGCACTTCAAGACTAAGCTTCTCTGTCCTTTTCTTAGAGATGGAATCCCACTTGCAGGGGGCCCTCCTCTGAGCTCAGAGATACCAGGCAGCCAGCAGTCCTTCCTCAAGTGTCTCAGTTTCAGCTTCACAGGGTCCCTTACAGATTTTAATACTTCTACTCTCTTTTCTTTGTTCCCTGGCTGTTGGAATGATAACTGCCTCTTGCAGGTACTACCCGTATTATACCTTAAAGACCTCTTCTTATTCTTTGATTTGTCTAGTTATTAACTACTTATCTAGTTAAGACATCTTTATATTAAATTCTCCCTGTTCAAATAATTGATGTGGTTTCTGTCTTTTGCCTGGACCCCAACGGATACACCATGTGTATTTATGAAAGTGTGTTAAACCCATAGATGAGAAGGACACTGTCAGAAATGGTTGTGGATGGAATTCCCTGCCATCTGGCACTCTCCATAATATGACAGTTTGCTCTTCAATGGCTGTCAGGAGAATTTTTCTGGCTTCTAATCTCTTCCTTCATGAAGGGTCCAATCTCTTTTATGGGCTCACCTGATTAGGTCAGGCCTACCTAGGATAATCTCGCTTTTGATTAACTCATGTCAATTGATTTGGCACCTTAATTACATTTGCAAAATCCTTTCACTTTTTTTCAGATAATGTAACATATTCATGGGAGTAAAATCCCTCATACTGACAGACTTACCCATATTCAAGGGGAGAAGATTATATACGACATATAAAACACAGGGTGGGAATCTTGAGAACTACCTTAGAATATTGCCTATTAGAGCGACCATAAGTCACTTACCAAGCTGGGATAGTTTCAGCCTCCTGAACCCTGAACATACTTGGGATTGTCTGGGCCTGGCTAATTTGTATGTCTCTCATTTGAATATGTAGATTGGAAGTCACTTCAATCCAAGTGACCTCTTTTTCCCCTTCCCCCAGAGTAGACCACAGCTGTTCTGGAACTGAACTGCAAGACCACATACTGAGCAGTTGCTTTGGCAACTGACACACACACTCTGTTCCATGTGAACACTAGTTAAAATGGTGTTTGCAACGGCATTGCTAAGCAGAGTTGAAACTGAAATGTTGCAACATGTCAAAATTGCAGACATGGCAGAAACTCTAAGAGATTACCTGAAGAGTGAGCACAAGCTTTTAAACCATACATAAATTCACAATATAGATTCATTGTAATTTGTTGTCCAAAGGGATGTGTACCTTCTATCACCATTATTGGTTTACTAACTAGTACTTTATATGTAGCAGCTATGCAGCAGATATTTGTTAAACCAAATTGCCTTTTCAGAATGGTTATTTGTATGTATCTGAACCAGCACATACAACATTTGAATATCCATGACTCTGAGTTCCCCCAAACCTGCTTTTAAACAGTCTATTAAAAGTATAAAAACATCAAATCCCTTTCTGTCCAGCTAATTATATTTCTGACTAAGTGACCCCTGCACCTTTAGAAGTCATGCTCATTTGTCAAGCAGCTGGTCCTGTAATTATTCACTGTATTATTCACAAAAGCACACAACTTATTTTTAGTCATCCAATGCAAAATAAATAAAAATAAATCAATAAAATTACCCAGTAGCTCTGCAGTGAGTTGCTGAAGGTGTTTCATTCCCATGACACATGCGAGTAATCCTGTGCATAGAAAGAATGCAAGAAAAGCACTGTTTCCTTCGAGAAAACAATGGTTTCCTACTGGGTCCAGTTCCTAAGACCCATAATTGCCACATCGTGTTCCACAGAATATTAGTTCCTTGGAGTGTTAATAGGTATGTTAGAAGGTTTCTCTTGCCCTGAATGTTGGGAAATGTAGCACACTTGGTCCCACTCCACTGCCCCCACCCCGAGAATCACAGTTTACATTAGAGATGAAAAACTCTAAGCGTTCATGGAGACAGGTGTTTAACTCAGTATTTCTCAACTAATTTGACCACAGACACTATTTTTTTTCCTCCCAGTGGCTCTGTGATCATCTAGCCGTATCCCAAGAAAATGATGTTGCTGAAATACACAGATTGTATTTGCTCAGATCTTCTAATTGGGGTGGGTGATTTGGGGGAATAAACATTGATGGGCACTTGTTACATGTCAGACACTGCACAGTGTCTCTTTTTAACCTTTATCCCTATAAGAGAGGTAATATTGCTCCTATTTTATAGATACAGATGCTGGAGTTCAAGGGAGTAAAATACTGTCCACAGGTGCCCGACTAGCCTATCACACACAAGGTCTGGGCTCTTTGCACTATTAGCAGGCACTCTCGTGTACAGGACTCTGAAAAACAAAATTGCTGATGACACTCGTTTGTACTTTCTATTTAAAAGACATAACTTTCATGAAAGAGTTCTGGAGAATTCCTTGGAGGAAAATTAAGAACCTGTTCCTGTCTCCAAGTGAAGCTTTGAATGTTCTATGTTGGGCAGAGGCTTATATATGTGTTAGAGGCACTGAGATTGGGAGTAAAGAGCACTAGTTAAGCCAGATGTCAGAGCCCAGTACTCTCAGCCTTCTGGGATGAGATGGCCACCTCCAGTTGGTAAAAAGAAGTGGCTCCCACGTTTTGTCAATGTTCTGACATTACTTAGATCCTGGCTAGATATGTGTGGCCTTGTGAGATTTTGATTGAAATTGTGCCTTCTGGAATTTTCTCTTTAGAGAAAAAGTATTCAACCACCTCTGAAACATGCATCAGCAATAGTTGATAAATACTTTAAAGATTTTATTTCTCTGAGATGTACTGTAAGCAGAACAATTTACAGAAATAATTTCTTAGATAAAAAAGCCTATAGCTAGTTTACTGAGGACTCCAATGTATTATATAATGTTATTCTATATCTTGAGTACTCTATCTTCTCAATACTATATTTTAGACCCTTTTTGGAAAATTTGCCCTTATGCTATAACCTGCTGGAGTGATTTTGAATAATAGTGTTAATAAAAGGTGGTTTGTTGAGATTCAGGGGTTTATTTGTTTTGGTTAGTAGGGAGAGCAATATTAATATGTATTAAAATTACACAGTAAGAAAAACAGGATGTATTTATTTTTTCCATGAGTATGATGTATGAACTGTTTTCAAATCTCAAGTGTTGCTCATTTCCAACCATCATGCAAGGCATTTAATCAAGATGGATTTTAAAACAGCACACTATGGTGTTACCAAATACTATTAAAATGGAAAGTGATGGAGAGTACGTTGGTTGAATTATTTGTAACCCAAATGCCCCAGATACAGGCTTGTTGAATACTTTCTTCAGGCAAATGCCGCAGTCACCTGGTCATTGAATGACTGTGAGCCTTACCTGCCCCCTAATTAGTCCTGCTGCAGCCAGCTCTGCAAACAGTCGAGCACCGAAAGAAAACCCCACAGAAGCCGGTTGACTGCGTGCACTCTGGCAAATCACCGTATCAAGCAGGGATGTTTACCCTATTAAGATTTATGGACATACTGCACTCATATACATGCAAACTTTACTAGTTTCTCTTAAGATTTTTGGCTTCTGAAATCAATCAGTTATCTAGGTGACAGAGTATATACAGTTTTCTACCATGCTTTCATGAGGTACGAATGTATCTACGTGTATGGCTCAGTGAGGTCGTTCTCTCTTGTTGCTACTCATTAGAATTCCTTGGGAATCTTTTTTAAACAATACCGAAACCTGGGCATTAACAGAACAATTACATCAGAATGTTTGGCAGAAGTGTGAAGGTACAATTATTTACTTTAGTATTTAGTTTTATACTTTTTATTTTGGAACACCTTTCACATACATAAAAAGTGGAAAAATAATAGAATGAATCCACAGAATAACGGAGCTGTCACTCAGCGTCAACAATGACCAATTCATTGCTAGACTTGTTTTGTTAATATATGTATAGCCTACCCCATTTTCACTGTCCACCTCCTTGGATTATTTGGACACAAGTCCTAGATATCATATAACTTCACCCGAAAATATTTCAGTGTTACTAGAAGAGGAAGATTCATTAAAATTTATAATATCATTAGAACACTAAAAGTTTAAATTAATTCTTTTTTATAATCAAATGTCCTGTCAATATTCTTACTTCCCTAATTGTCCCATAATTTTTATAGCTTATTGGCTCAAATCAGAATTCAAATAAGGTACATTAATTGAAATTGGTTAATGTATTTCTTATATCTCTTCAATCTATAGATTACTTATCCATCTCTTTTTCTTTTTTCTTGCAATTTACAAAAGAGACTGGGTCATTTGTATTGTGGAGTTTTCCAAATGGTTAGGGATAACTGAATTTCTGTGACATCATTTAACATGTTCCTCTGTTCCCTGTATTTCCCATAAATTAATAGTTAGAGCTAGAGGCTTGGTAGAATTTAAATTGGATCACTTTGGAAAAACTATTCTATAAGTGTTGTTGGGCACATTCATCATTAGGCAAGACATTTCTGGTTGTTCCTCTTTTTGATATATTAACAGCCTCTGATGATCAATGCCTAGACCCAGTTTTAAATTAGGGTTTACAAAGTGGTGATATTTGAATTCAATTATTTCTCCTATACTCACTAGCTGGAATAGTTCTATGATGAAAAGTTTTCTGTCATCAACTATTTTATTACTCTGAGATACAGTTTGTACAGCAAAGAAAAAATAACTACTTGATTTTTTCCCCTTATTTACTAGTTTTCAAATAATGAAGTCATACACCAATATCCTTCATTGAGGTGTCTTTTTATGGTGTTAGAATGCATGAATTTAAAAATATTTGATTTATTTTAATACTTGCAAATATTTTCCTTATTTATACCCAAAGTGTCCCAACAGTTGCCAGAGTAGCCTTTTCATTTTGGATTCTGAGCCCCCTGGACACAATCCTAGTAGTCATTGACAACATTTTTACTTTCTGGTAGGAAAGCTCATTTTGGACATTCCTGAAAACAGCCATTTATCTAAGGAGCTCTAGTTCCTTTATGAGGATATGTGTTTAGACACACAGCTCTGATTGCTAGATATGCTCAATTGTTACTAGATTGCTCATTTTCTAGGCCTTTCCAATAGACAGAGTTGGGAAATATGTGTATATATTTTTAAAATATTTTTTAAAAGCTTTATTTTTGGAGAAGTTTTATATTCACAGTAAAATTGAGCAAAAGGTACAGAGATTTCCCATATACCCTCTTCCCCTACACATGCATA
>NW_012149618.1:9417775-9419316 GCF_000956105.1 Propithecus coquereli
TCTGGCTTCTTTTCACTGAGCATTATTATTTTGAGATTCATGCAGGTTATAGTATCTATCAATAGTTCTTTCCTTCTTGTCATTGAGTAGTATTCCATTGTATGGCTACACCATAATTTGTTTACTCACTCACTTTTTGATTAGCATTCAGATTGTTTCTATTTTTTGTTTATTACAAATAAAGATGCTATGTGTATTCATGTACAGATATTTGAACATATGTTTTCATTTCTTTTGGGTAAATATCTACGAGTAAAATGGCTGGATTATATGGAATGTGCGTGCTGAACTTTTTATAAGCTGCCATACTGTTTTCAAAATTATTTATTAATATTTTATAGTCCCACAAGCAATGTGTAAGAGTTCTAGATAATCCATATCACCACCAACACTTGTGTGCTTACTTGTTAATTTTAGCCATTCTAACAGGTGTGTAATGATACTCATTTTGGTTTTAATATGGATTTCCCTAATATCTAAAAATGGGTATATCTCCATATGCTTATTTATCATTTTTATACCTTTTTTGATGTAATAGCTGTTAAAAATCCTGTGCACATTTATTAAAATTGAGTTATATTTTCTTATCATTGATTTTTGAGAGTTGTTTGTATATTCGAAGTTTTATATTCACAGTAAAATTGAGCAAAAGGTACAGAGATTTCCCATATACCCTCTTCCCCTACACATGCATAACCTCTTCCATAGTTTACATTAGGGCACACTTTTGGTGTATATTCTATGGGTTCGGATAGATGTGTAATGGCATGTATCCACCATTATAGTATCATACAGGGTAATTTCACTGTCCTGTAAATCCTCTGTGCTCTGCCTACTCATCCCTCCCTCCTCTCTAATCCCTGGCAACCACTGATCTTTTTGCTGGCTCTGTAGTTTTACTTTTTCCAGAATGCCATATAGGTGGAATCCGATAGTATGTAGCCCTTTCAGATTGGCTCTTTCCACTTAGTAATATGCATTTAAGGTTGCTCCATGTCTTTTCGTGGCTTGACAGCTTATTTTATTTTAGTGCTGAATAATATTTTATTGTCCGAATGTATTACAGTTTATCTATTCACCTACTGAAGGACATCTTACAAGTTTTGACAATTATGAATAGAGCTGCTATAAACATCTGTGTGCAGGATTTGTGCGGACATGTTTTCAACTCCTTTTGTTAAGTACCAGAGAGCTCGATTGCTGGATTGAATGGTAAGGGTATGTTTAGTTGTATAAGAAACTGCCAAAATGTTTTCCAAAGTGGCTGTACCATTTTGTGCTCCCACCAGCAGTAAATGAGAGTTCCTGTTGTTCCACATCCTCCCTAGCATTTGGGGTTGTCAGTTTCTGGATTTTGGTCATCCTAATAGGTGTGTAGTGGTATCTCATTGTTGTTTCGATTTGCATTTCCCAGATGACCTATGAGGTGGAGCATCATTTTATATGCTTATTTTTTTTTTCTGTAGATTTTCTTTGATGAGGTGTTTGTTAAAGTCTTTGGCCCATTTTTTAATCAGATTGTTTTCTAATTGTTGAGTTTT
>NW_012149618.1:9421256-9430802 GCF_000956105.1 Propithecus coquereli
TCATTTAAATGTATTGATATGATTAATATGTTTGACGTCTAGTTCTATAATGTTGGTTTTTATAATTATTATATATACAAATCCTTCCATTGTGTATTCTATTTTATTTACTCATGTTCTTTCTCTCCCTCTCCCTCTTGCTATTTTCTATTTGTTCCCCACTATAAGAAAATTTGACATTTGTTAGTAGTAACTTCTTTCTTTCTTCCCTCTCCCCCAGCATCTGGAGGCATACCTTGTTTTATTGCACTTCACTTTGTTGAGCTTTCCCAGATATTATATTGTTTACAAATTGAAGGTTTGTGGCAACTTTACATCAAGCAAGTCTATCAGCACCATTTATCCAACACCATGTGCTCACTTTGTGTCTCTGTCATGTTTTGCTAATTCTCACAATATTTTAAACTTTTTCATTATTATATCTTTTATGGTGATCTATGATCCTTGATGTTACTACTATAATTGTTTTGGGGTGACACAAACTGCACCCATATAAGATGACAAATTTAATTGAAAAATACTGTGTGTGTTCTGATTGCTTCATAGACTGGCCATCCCACCATTTCTCTCCCTCTCCTTTGGCCTCCCTATTCCCTGAGACACAACAATATTGAAATTGGGCCAATTAATAACTCTACAATAGTTTCTAAATGTCCAAGTGAAAGGAGGAGTCACATGTCTCTCACTTTAAATCAACAGCTAGAAATGATTAAGCTTAGTGAGGAAGGCATGTGCAAAGCTCAGATAGGCCCACAGCTGAGGCTCTTGTGCCAAACAGCCAAACTGAGAATGCAAAGGAAAAGTTCTTGAAGGAAATTTAAAGTGCTACTCCAGTGAGCACACAAATAACGAGAAAGCAGAACAGCCTTATTGCTGATATGGAGAAAATTTTAGTGGTCTGGATGGAAGATCAAATAGCCAATGCCTAATCAAGAGCAAGGTCCTAACTCTCTTTAATTCCATGAAAATTGAGGGAGGTGAGGAAGCTACAGAAGAAAAGTTGGAAGCTAGCAGAGTTTGGTTCATGAGGTTTAAGGAAAGAATCCATCTCCATAACATAAAAGTGCAAAGTGAAACAACAAGTGCTGATGTATAGGTTATAGCAAGTTATCCAGAGATGATCTACCTAAGATCACTGACGAAGGTGGCTTCACTAAACAACAGATTTTTCAATGTAGGTGAAACATCCCACTATTAGAATAAGTTGCCATCTAGGATTTTCATAGCTAGAAAGAAGCCAAAGCCTGCCTTCAAACTTCAAAGGTTAGGCTGACTCTCCAGTGAACACAGCGGATAATGCCTTAAGAAAACTAGAAAGTGCAAAGTAGGAAAGTTTTAAAATCACAGAGAAGTACAGAAAAAGATTTAAACTATTCTTGAGAAAGAGATAGCTATAGAAGATAAGCAAAAAGGAGTTGGGGACCACAGCTTTTGAGTGATTTCAAGTTCAGACTATTTCTAAAATAATGTTTTCTTTTATTTATATTCTTTCCTGAGTTTTGTCCCCTATGTTTTCATACTTTCTGTTTTCTAACCACCTCATTTCTGCATGTTTTTAATTCTCTTCCGTGCTGTTATTTCATAGTTTCTGTCACTTTCTTATAAATATTTTTACTTCTTTTGAAATATCAGGGTAGAGTTTTTGGACATGTATTTTTGGAGAGCTTCTTATATTCTGCTCCTTATTTATTCTTTAAAAATAACTTTATATGGAGTTTAACCACAGTCTTTTTCTTTTGCTCATGTTTAAAAGAACTGTTTCCCTATATTTTTGACATGAAAAGTGGTCCAGGATAGCTTTTCTAGATTCAGCGCCTTGGTACTATCTTCGATGTTGTTTTCATGAAATGAATAGTAGCAATAATATTAATAATAGCATAAGTGGTTTCTGAGATCTGACTCCTCTGCAACCCTCCCCCACCTTCATCTGGATTTTCTTTTTCCTTTGCTTTGTTGTACTTGTCCTGCTTAACTGGTATTGTCCTCAGAGTGGGATTTTGTCTTGGGATAAGAGCTTCCCTTTTTTCATTTTGAAAATTCACAGGGCTCAGCATGCCACATCTAACCTACAGTGGTCTCTGCCCTGCACAGTCATATGTGCTAGTAAAAGCCAACCTAGCTTCTGCAGCTGCTTCCAGATTGGATTGCACTTTTCAGTAAGCGTTTGCTGGCACTGTGGGGGCTCTTCCGTTCTCAGAGCCGTTAGGAGCTGCTTTGCCTTCTTGCTCTTTCTCTTGCAAAGTGTGGATAACACGTATCTATTTTCTGCTGCTGGTTTTACTCATTTTCTTGCTCATATTTTGGGATACTTATATATTCATAGTTTTGTTGTAGCTGTTGCCTGTAGATGTTTGCATTTATCCACCTAATTGTTCTGTTAAATTTATTTGGAAGGAGGTAGAGTGGCTCTGAATACTTAAAAATTGGGTAGCCATCATTGTCATTCTCCACAAATCCTTGACATTTCTTTTTTACAAGTTTCCCTGGTGATTACAAAGTGCAGCTAAAGTTGAGAAGTCAGAAGATCTGAAACCTTGCTCTACCTCCATCACTTTCTGGCATTGTCAACTTTTTAAAGTCACTTAAATTATCTGAACTTTAATTTCCTTATCAGTAAAATGAACACAATAATATCTGTGCTCTCTTCTTCATCAAATTGATGGACAAGATTCATGAATGTGAAAATTCTTTGCAAATATAAAAGTCCATCCCGTCTGTAGTGTTAGTAGTTCATTCTTAAATGACACTGAGCACCGACAGCCTGGCTGACATGCCCTCAATCCCGTCACATGTGCTTGCACAGTCATTGCAGGGGTGAGAGGGAGCGCTTACATTTCTTACTAAGGAAATGTAAGCTCTAGCATTGCTTTGAGACATGGGTCTCTCTTGGTCCAAAATGGCGATTCCGAAGGCCTGTCCTTGGAAGAGGGCTGGAGGTTGAGCTGCTGGGTTCTGATTCATGCAGAACTGTTTCTCCTTTTTCTGTTGTACAGCTGTTCTCCTACAGACAATTGTGTAAGTGAAAGAGCTCCTCAACAACAATGACAAGAACAACAGTAATAAAATATCCTGGTTTAGAAATCCGTTGGATATAGTCAATCCCTAACTAAAGTAGAGACTATGAAGCAAAATTTTATTTTTCCTTCGGTTGTTGGGAAGACTATGTATTTTCTATCAAACACAATATAATACATGCTAGCAGAATATACTGAACCCACAATGTACCCAAACTACATGCTTATAAAACTAATCTGAGTGTATTTTGTGGTCTTCCTTGGTGCAGGGAATAATGTGGTGCTGAAGAGAGAAGGGGAATCTTCTTCATACTGATTCCTGGTACTCTGACAATTCTAGACGAATGTTTGAAATAGTTAAGTTTTAATTTTCCATAAATCTACCTTTCCTTTTTATATTCCTCTCTAATATCTTCATGCCCCTTTTCTCCTGGCCTCTAAGGACTTTAGGCTCTGCCTTTGCCGCATTTCAACGGAGGGGGCAGAGCAAAGGTTTTGTCCTCTAAAGTGATTTACCGACCCCCCTGGCTCCCAACTACAGCCTCCTTTTCACAAAGCAGCTGATCTTTGTCAGCCAGTAGAAAATTAATGTAATTAAACCATTCGCACTAATGAATGACTGATGGCCCATAACCATTCTGCAGTTATGAATATTTTAAAAAGAGGATGCTTGAACTGCTAATTGGGGAATTTTAAACACTGTTGGTAAAAACCGAAAAGGAAAAAACCCACAAAAACCAAAACATCCCCATATCAGGGATGCACTTTGCACAGATGAGGTAATAGGTCTTTGGGGTAGGCCCACTGCCAAGCATGCAGGCTGCGCTCTGCAGATTTCCAGAAAGTGCCACAAGGTGAAAGGTGCCCCCAGGAGCTGAGTTACTTGGTGGCCCTATTGGAGTAAAAGTCCACTACACATTTTCTTGCTTTTCTTCTATGTTGTACCTCATACTTTCTTCCATTACATTTCACAATGTCTACCGAAACAGAAAAGGCAGGTCATTTGTAAATATGGATTGTTTTACACATCAGATGGTTTTATTCAGAGGCCACCTGTAGACCTGCTTGGACTCTCAAGTGAGCCTGTGTCAGAGACTGCCAGTTTTCCGTCCCAATATCCACTCTCTCTCTTCTCCTTAAGTGACAGAACTCTGATAACTCTGATATGTGGATGGGGGTGGGGGTAGGGGTGGGGGTGGTTGGTGTGTCCAGCAGGAAGCTTACATTTCCTGACATTCCTTGTGGGTAGACTGTAGGCGTGTGTCTAAGCTCTGGCCACTGATATGTAATCCAAACTGTTATATGAGTTTTCCAGAAACACACTTTAAGAGGAGGGGATGCCCCTTTGTTTTAATCCTTTCCTTCTGCCTACTGGCTGAACTTGGACTTGATAGTTAAAGATACAGTAACTAACCTTATGAGGCAGAAAGATAAAAGCCAGGGTCCCTGATGGCAGTGTGAAGCCCAGACACCAGCTCTGGTCTGCCCACATGTGGACAGCTGCTACTTGAGAGAGAAATAAACTCTGTCTCTTTCATATTCTATTTTCTAAGTCTCCATTATTCACAGCCAAACCTATTACTGTTAAAAGCCCTTAACTCACAACTTAACTAGAGTCAGGGCACTATTCTTATGTCATTTATAGTTTAAAAAAAATGGCTTCAATTCTGCTTTAAAATGCATGAAGTTTCAATTTAAGATTATTTATTCTACCAAGAAATTAACGTCTGAAAGTCCTAAGACCTTAGAAATTCTCGTTTGTATCTAAACTACAGCAGGAACTCATTGAGAGGTGCTTAATGGATTGCTTCTCAGTCTTCAGCACACATATGAATCATCTCAGAATCTTGATAACATCTAGGTTCTGATTCAGAAGGACTGGGATAGAGCCTGACCTTCTACATTTCTAACAAGATCCAGGTGATACTGAGGCTACTGATGGGCACATTGCATGATAGGCATCGAATCACCCAGGGTGTCTTTAAAGGCGCAACATCATGGCTTCCCTCCTCCCTTTCGCTGCCTTCTCTTTCCTCGTCAGAGATTCTGGAGTTGGGGATCAGAAAGCTGCATGATCAATAGACATCACATAAAGATCCCCCACACACAAAAGTTTAAGAATCACAGTCAGGGTACATGCATTGTTATTTGCAAATTTCAAACAGCACTGTTGCTATTACTACAGGCTAGGAGGGAAATCTATTTTTTTTTCCTAAGAAGAAATAGTAAATTTCCTTCCTTCTAATTTGGAAAAGATAACCAGTTTTTAACCTAGAGTGTACAGAAATAGTCACGTTTTTAAATTTTCAGCCTCTTTCTTGTCCACAGTGGAACAGAAGGGCCAGCCTCTGAAAACAAGTGCCAGAGAAGAGACTCTTTTTGTCCCTGAATTCTTATTCGAGTATCTGATTGGGAGTTGGGGGAGGCTGAGAAACATTCTTTAGATCAAATTATGCATTATCACCCTTAAGGGCTATTTGAAATAAAACAGAATCAAAGAGACCTATGCTATTTTTAATCCTGGGATATGTTAGATTTTTCTTTTTTCAGAATTGCATTGCCTATAGAATTTATGGTCTTTGGGCCGTATCTTTGGCCAGATATCAAGCTCTCGAATAGGGATTGAATTCTATACATTCAAGGTAAAGTAAAAAAAAAATTATAGCAATCATCCATGTTAATTCAGGAAAAATAATTTCCCTGGAAACATTGAGATCTTGAAAGAAAAATGATTCTCTTTTGGTTTCTGTAACCAGTAGAAACTGACTCCAGTATGCTTTTTTGTGGATAAACTCTGTCATATATAATTATACACTTCTATAGTTGTTTTTCTTCTATGTAATTTTTTTCATTTTATTCTTTCCCTGAAGAAATATCCTCTCTGAAAATCTTCTTTGATTTTAGTTTAAAAATTGGTTTTTGCTCAAATCATTAATGGTGATATTTTAAAAAATAGGTGTTCGATAAGGAGTTGTGTTTGATTTAATCAAGCTCTTATGCGTGATACATTCTATTTCTTTTTCATCTCTTCTTTCTTGTCATGATTTGGTTGCTTGAGTCCTCATATTTTTTCCCATAACTTTTTCCTTCTATTTTTTGGAAAGTATATATGCTCCATCTTATTCTTTTAATGATTACTGTAGCTATTTTAAGATGCATATTTATAAAAGCCTAAAGTTAATTAATATTTTATTTTCCTCCAGAATCATACAAGGATCTTAAACTATGTTTTCACTCAAATCCTCATCATTACTATTTATATGTAACTTTTATATGTATCTATTGAATGTGTGAAGTTTTCAAAACTTGAAAAATTTAAAAATTGATGAAAAAATTTGTATAACATGCTCAATTTAAATATCAATTCAGAATTGTGATTTTAATAAATTAATTTTTTTAATTGACAAACAAAAGTTGCATGTTTGTATGGTAGACAACATGATGTTTTGAAATATGTATACATTGCAGAATGGTTAAATTGAGCTAATTAACATATGTATTACCTCTTGATGTTTTGTGGTGAGAACCCTTAAAATCTACTGTCATAATAGTTTTCAAGTATACCGTTACCAAAAGCTTGGTACTTGTCCTCAAGACCACATCAGAAGAAAAAGAACAAATGGTTTGAAGAGAAGGAAAGAGTTTATTACTTTGCTGGCAAAGGAGGAAAATTGGTAGATCTTCTTGTTTCAAAATCCAAATTTCCTGAACATAAGTAGAAATACAAAGCTTTTAAAGGGAGAGCCCTCAGTTCAAGGCTATTGTGTTAATGATTCTAATTGTCCCATGTTTGCCAAAGCCCCATGTAGGCCCACGTCAGGGGCTGGCACTGGCCTGGGAAGGCTAAGCTATCTCCTCTAATGGTAAAAAACAAAAGACTTAACATTCTCCTCCCAACCATTGGCCTAAGGCAGGTATGCAGGTTTTAGTTCTCAAAAAGAAGTAGAGGATGTTTTAAAGAGAACTATTTTTGCCAATTTTTTCAGGCCATTCCCTCTGTTACAATACAACACAGTGTGATTAACTATGTATTCTGTCACCATGTTGTCCAATAGATGTCTGAATTTATTCCTCTTGTCTAACTGAAATTTTGTGCAGGATTTTGATTTTAAAGGATGGGATTTTCTATAACCAAATAATTATGAATTGAAGTTATTCATTGTTCCAAATGTGAACATAAACATATCTGGGAACTTAAAACTGAAAATTCTTTGAGAAAAATGGAGGTTTATGTGCATACAACCAACAATAGTAATTGCCATGTGTGATTAAGTAGATATTTAACTACTGTGCTGAGGCAAATCTCAGTTGTTTTGTCAAATCCTAAATTACAATTTTCATGGAAAAAAAGGGGCATGAGCTTGGATTTGATTGGATTGGATTGGAGCCCCATACCTCCTTGACACATAGTAGGTATTCAATAAATGTGAGCTAAATGTGTGAATCAATTGACAGTGTTCATAGGCCATAGTGAAAAAAAGGAATATGAAATTTTGGAGGCCTTTTTTATGTGCACCTGTGTGTGTATGCATATGTGGTGCTTGAGGAAATTGGAAGCAGGGTATGAGAGTCGTTTCTTCTTCTTCTCTAGACTCAAGGAACAGATAGCCATATAGAGACCAATCTGTTTATTTGTTGATTGACCAGGGGATCAATTAGCCAAAAACTCCTACCATCTGGGCTATCAGACAAGGCAGGTCTGGACCTTAAGTCACCTTCCAAGACTCTGGCCTGCCTTATAATGTTAAATCACTTGCAGAACCTAAAGTGAGAATCTCAGCTCTGTTTTCTTCATGGATGTAGAACATAGAGGAGACAATTAATAACAACAATAGAAACTAACATATAACGAACACTTATTGTTTGATAGGAAGATATTCTTTAAGTGTTATGCAGGTATTAGCTCATATAATTCCCATAACAATCCTACAAGATATGTGCTCATATTAGCCTGATTTCACAGCTGACACAGAGAAATTAAGCAAGTTGCCTCAGGTCACAGGACTGGTTAGTTGTAGAGCCTACATTCAAACTTAGACATTTGACACCAAAGCAATGTCCTTGCCCCCTCCTTGATGCTTATTGGGTGAATATTAACTCACAGGAATCAAAACTGAAGAGTTTGAACCACATTGAACAATAGCCTTCCGTATTCTAGGGCAGTGTTTCTCAACTAGAGGCAATTTTACCTCTCAGGAGACATTTTTGATTGTCAAGACTCATAGGAGATGATGATACAGCATCTATAGGGTAGAGGGCAGGGATAAAGCTACATATCCTACAATAGATGGGACAACCCTCCACAACTAATAATTATCTAGTTCAAAATGTCTATAGTGAAAAGTTTGAGAAATCCTGCTCTAGGTTAGTAGTTCTCAGCCTTGGCTGCAAATCAGAATGATTTTGGAAGCTCTTAAAATTCTCAATACCTAGGATGCAACCCAGACCAATTATATCAGAACTTTGGGTAGTGAGTGGTATTTTTTTAAGCTCTCAGGTGATTCCAGTGTAAAGCCAATATAGCAATCCACTGCACTAGGGGAATTTGCCCTTTTGAATGTTAGATCTTCATCAATTCCAATTAGCTCCTCCACCTCTATTGATTGCATACTGTGATTGGAAAGAGACAGGAAATTTCACTGCAACATTTTATATTTTGAAGAACTTTTGACACTTCTCCAAGGAAACATAAGGCAAGAAAAGAAGGAATCTCCAAGAGCAAAACTGAGAATGTGCTCCTTCTCTACAGAAGCTGCTCTAAACTCCTATCATTTATTTTGTATTGAAATCTTGACTGTCTCTCATGGCCAAACTTGAATACGATTAAGTCCTTGACCTTGATGTAGGTTTGTAAGACAGACCTTGATGGAAGTGAGAAGCTTCTGTTTGAGTATGTGCATGCTAGTGGTAGAGGGGCTGATGTAGATAGAAGGTCCAGGTGTCAATCATCTTGGGAAGGCCTAGATTTAGGCAGGGAACTTGAACTCCCCTCCTTTGAAAGGGAGGTTGGGGACAACAGCCTCATTGTTTGGGGATTTATATGCTCAAAAGAGTAAATGTCCAGGTGTGAGCCCTTGAGTGTTTGTCCTGATAATTTTGCCTACTGCATCTTAGCCAGGACCTAAGAGAAGGCAGAAATCATACCTCTGATCTGGACTTCAGAGGTTAAACCAGATCATCTAAACCAGATTATGTAGACATTTAGATGTAAATGTTTAGATTATGTAAACATGTAGATGTTTTTTGTTTTTAATATTTTATTTACCCCTAAGCATTTAATAAAATCAATGTTAAACGTTCTAAGTTTCACCAAGATGTTCTAAGGACCTTAAGGGAGAAGATTTCCATGCTTGAATCAGACTATTAAAGGGTGAACAACACTTTCTAAGAATTGTGTTGTGCTGGTCACAGTCCATCGTGAGATATTTTTCAAAGAAATCAGGCATGCTTGAGTTGGGACTGTACCAGCCAGACTTCCCTCTGAGTCTAGGGGTTCCTCTTTCTAAGACTGAAACTTGCTAGACATGTGTGT
>NW_012149618.1:9432718-9437549 GCF_000956105.1 Propithecus coquereli
AAACTCGGCAGGCTAGATGCCCCAGTTCCCTGAAATATGGTAAATTAATAATGAGTTTAAATATACAATTCATCATTGGATGATTATGGAACTCATAATTCTTTTATTTATCTATTGTTAATGATTCTTTAGATTTTAGTGCTTCCCACATTTTACTAGGTATGAAATAATTACCCAGGGAGCTTGTTTAACTCACTCTGACTGGATCTGTTTGGGGTGAGGCCCTGGTGTCTTTATTTTTAATAAATATCTCAGGTGATGTTTTGATAGCTAGTCCATAAACCACACATGAACTGACACCAGGCTCCCAGACTCTGCTCTATGCCCATTTTCCTGAAGGCAGCCTTTTTTTGTTGTTGTTATGTTTTTATATCTTTTGAAGTTGGGGCATAAAGCCTGTTGGCTTGTCACATAGAGTGTGGCTCCCACATCAGCAGCACACATGTCACAAAGGTGCCTATTAGAAATGTAGACTTTCAGCCTCATCCCAGATTCACTGAGTCAGAATCTGCATTTTAGCAAGATCTGGGGTTTGAGTGAGATGGTGGAATTACTCTCAAGCACGTTAAAATTTGAGACTATCTTCCTGGAAAGTAAGCAGCCACCACACCAGTGGTTCTCAATCCTTTAAGGAGCTCTGAAAAATCACACAGATTTCACTTCAGACCCACTGACTCTTCAGTGATACAGAGACAGGAAATGGCTTTTTAAAAAAAGATTCAAAGGTGACTCTGATACACACCCTGGTTAAAAACAATTGCTCTACAGAGCTCGCTTGCCAACGCAGAACCTTTCAGATGACAAAAAATCACACTAGATCACTCTCAAATCTCAGTTTTGCTTTGTGATGTGACAGCCTAAAATTCAGAGCAGACATTTGTATCACCTCGTAGAGCCTTTCTTCTTTTTAGCTTTCTTGTCTTGGTTGTCACACTGGGAGAACTCAAAGAAGTCAGTGAGTTTTCATCTCTGTCCGGTGCCCTCAGGGGATGGCTGATTTATTCCCAAGTTCTACTGCCTCTTTAATTTTTTTTTTTTAAGTTGAAGGCTGTACTAGTGTAGGTCAGCCAATTTATAATTCACTCTGAGACTGGGGAAAACACTCTGAGGTCCTCATTTTCTTCAGGACTTGAGTGGTAGTTTGTTAAAACTCCAGAGCTATCAGCCCTCACTGTAACTGTGGTCCCCATAAATATGAGGAAATAAAGAAACTTTATTAAAGGACAATCCAGGCATGAATACTTAACTATTTCATTTAATAGGTCTTGTATTAAAGTAACTTTCAAGACATTCTGAGGTAACTTTTAACTCAGCCATTTGTGGGGTAGCTTCCTGAAGGCATTTTAGTTTATAACTGAAAGGCGCTATAAATTATGGCCCTAGTTCAGATATGTCCATAAGGACATATATCAACAGATCATTGGTAGGTGGGAACAAAACCAACTGAGAAAAATCAGATCTTTGTTTGGTGGTCTGTGGCTGAATTATCACTTGCTACTTTTCTTGAATCCAGGAAAAGATAAAGGAAGCTGGGACTGATTATTTGAGGAGATTCTGTTGAGTGCTATAGGAATTTTTCTGTTTTGTGTACAGTTCTATCAGCAAGCCAACAATAACTCAAAGGAAAACTGCCTTTCTGCAATATCAATCAATATAAGCATCTAAGATTAGTCACTAGAACTATGGGGTGAGATTTTTCTTCCACTGCCTGAATTCATTGCCTTGGAGAAGGTTCTCCTTCTTTCTGTGGATGCCATGGTGTCGCACCGACATTTTGTTTCCCACATCCTCACCTGATATATGTTTTGAAATGGGACCATGCTTAAGTGGAACTGCTGCTTTCCATGGTAAAGCATTTTGGGGCCGAGGAAGCCATATACCTGTTATGTAATCCTTGCTTTGCCATATGCTGCTCCGCTCTGTCACTTTCTCCTCCCAAATCCTGCCTCAGCCTATAGTTCAGAAGACATTTATTTTCAGTAGAGGAATGTTAGAGGATAATACTTCTGGTAAATGGTTCTTCCCCAAAGGAAGCGGCCTAATGATAAGTGAGAGAATAATATCCACTGGGGCATCGTGACACTGAGGGAAACCTATTTGCTTTGAAAATAAGCAACGTCTCTCTCAGTAGGCAGTGCTTTTCGTTAAGGACTTTATGACAAAGATAAAACTTGTGGTCTGCAAGTTGGTAAACAATTAACTTTTCACATTATATAATAAGTGAAAGAACATACAAAGTAGCTGGAGGAGCAGTTCTCTGCCTCATTAAGTTGATCAATGTGCTAGCATTTAGCCCAAAAAAGAACCTTCACACATGGCTGGTTGTGAGATTGAAATGAGTTGAAGGAAGGAATAGGCATCAGGATGAGGATCCAACTTCACCACCAGACATAAGGGTGCAGGCTCCTCTCCTGTGAAACTTCACAACATGCTTTTCACAGGCATGAGCCTCGGATACTTTTTGCCAAGTTGGAAGATCACTAGTGATTTTGTCCTCGTGAATAAGCTCCTTGATTTTCTGAAGCAATGATTCAACCAATTATATCTGGCAATCATCTAGTTTTGGTCACTCAGGCTGTGATTATGTCATGTTATAGTAATTTTTATCAAGAGGAGGACTGACCTGGCATAAATTTGTGTCAACTTATCGATGACTTACTCCTTCCATGGATACTTTGTGGGGAAAAAAAATAAAAATGCAAGGAAAATTTTGTCATTTTCTAATTTAGTATTAAACCATCTTCTGGGCTTATGAAATATGTAGCAGACTTAGAGGACTAGGTCACAGATCTCTCTTCACAGTCAACACCAGGCCTGCTTCTCAGCCTAGAGGAGGTGAGAGGAGATGGTGTCTTCTGTCTTACCCCATCGATTCCCTAGGGCCATCTTGAAAAACTCCTTACTCATTACTCCCTGACAGTGAGAGAGGGGCAACAACAAGGGGCCTATTTCAAGAATTCTACTTTCTTACAACAAGATTCTGAAAGTATAAACCAGAACTACTCTAAAAATATTATTCTTATTTTTGTCTTAGATTTTTAACTCTTGTTTAGCAACATAGACCTTTTGCTGCTATATAACCCAGAGTGAGTAGAAATGCTCAGAAAGGAGGGTGGTATAGTAGAAAGGGAGAAGTCCAAGAACTAGATTCCTCAGTTTGACTAATTTCCTACCTCATCCTTAGTAGCTGGGAGAAATTAAGACCATAATCAAAAGGGGGCATGCCTTTCTGTTCACCACAGCATCTCTTGTGCACAGCAAATGTCTGGAATATGACCCTTTGCAAAGATCTGTTGATTAACGTACTAATTGGAAGAACCCATGAGGTATATAATTGAAAGCACACAGGGGAGGAACTCAATGAATGTTATTTGCTTTCCTCTGCTCTGCCAGTGTGTGGGTGGTAGAAATCATCACTTTCTGTAAACGTGCATCAGCCATGCAGTGCCTGTGTTCAAAAATGTAAGGGATCAATTTGTTTGATAGCTGGGGTCCAAGGAGACGAAGTCCAGTGGGAGTAGTACAAGAGATAGCATTTCCAGGTTTTCTTTCCCTTTTATGTTTTCTCTTCATATGACACTTTTTCAATTTCTTATCTATCCTTGGTTTATAACGACATTTTCTTGGGGGAAGAGAACTCTAATGAACTTTGCAGGTACAAAAAGTAGGTAAAGGGAAAGCCAATATAGCTGATTGGTTTGACTCTTTTTGCTTGCTTCCATTTTGTCATTTTTCTTTTTTTGTGCTGATAGGGTTTCAATTTTTGCAAATCAAGACTATAAAATGCTTAGCATTCTGACATACTAAACCCACAGTAGCAGTTACTAGCTGTCTTTCCTCTGTTGTCATTGAGCAATTATTGAAGATTCAGTACACAGGACTCTGCTAATTAGTGTGTAGAATGCACAAACAAAAATTAGCAATACACAATACTTTCCTACGAATGGTGCTGTTAATCCAGATTTCTTCACTCTGGAGACAAGAATCTTGTCTGCAATGGTCTCGCTATAAAAATACTAGAAATTCTTTAATTAGAACTTTAGGGAGAGTAAAAAACAATTAGTTGGAAATGACTAACTGCATTAGTTGTGGGTAAATGAAAATAGTATATAATGAACTTAAGCTATCATTTATATACAATACTGCTAGTGTATTGGGACTTGATATAAACTTCCAATTTCTCCTCTCTGGTATCTCAGTAAAGACTCTTCATTCTCTTTATGCTTTCCAAGTATTGAAGAGAGAATGAACTTAAGATATGATTCCTTGAGATATTATTAGCTATCTTATGTCCAAGCCCTTCTTGGAATAAGATTGGTTGTCTCTTATTTCAAAACCATTGCTTTTATTTTCTGCTTATATATGGACTCACAGTTTATTGCTTAACTTCATGACTGTGTTACTTTCATTAACCTCTATAAAAAATTTGGTATTAATTTTTTATTCAACTGAAATGAGCTATTCTTGGTCTTTTTTCAGGGAGCTGTATTGTCCGTCACCATGGCTTTAGTTATTTCCTAATCATGCTATGATCCAATTTTCTCTCCAGAGCTTCAAACTTCCATGTTCAAAAGCCTATTAGTGTGTCTCTCAGATCACTCAAACCCAATACGACTAAAATGAGATTATTTTCTACTCCCCTCACTCCCAAATTTTTCAAATCCATACTTGACCATTTAATGGTTCTAAGACTTAGGTGACTTAGCCTTTTTGTATCTCAGTTTCTTCATCTGTAAAAGGAGATAAAAATAGTAAATACCTCATAAAGTTGAGTGATGATGAATGAGTTAATATGTGTGCCTTCATAGTAAACACTATATAAACATTAGTT
>NW_012149618.1:9441259-9442509 GCF_000956105.1 Propithecus coquereli
TCTCATTTCCTAACATTATTTTGCGATTGTTAGCATTTAAAATGAACCCTCAACAGAGCTGGGAACAGTTTAATAGGAGTTAGTTTTTAAATAAAAAGAATAACTGTGGCAGGGGTTTTGGCGGGTGGGCAGCTAAGGCAAGAGGCTGTTTATTAATGAATTTAATAATTTCTTGTACAGATTCGTATCTAGGAAAGGGGACTCTGAAAGAAGAAATAGTGGTACTTAACACTAATACAACTGAAGCAGTGGCCAAAATCCTTCTGGAGAAAATTTTTCCCACTTGTGAAACTCTCCTGGAACTTCATAATGACCACCGAACCCACTTTACTGGCCATTTAATAAAGCGAATGTATTCAGTTTGGCCAGTTTTACAGCATTTCCATTGTGTCCACCATCCCTAATCTTCTGTCCTGATAGAACAAACAGTTGGAACTATAAAAACTCAATTGGCCAAATTTATGGAAACCCCAAATCTTCTTTGGCCTAAGGTCCTTTCTTTGTCATTATTAAATTTGAGAGTCATTTCTTCTGGGGCCCACAAACTTTCACCTTTTGAAATAATCACAGATGGTCCTATACACTTGGCCCCCTCTACTTTTGACTCACAGTTGGTAAAAAGAGATATACTCTGATATTGTAAAAGCATTATTAAAATTATGGATAAAAAACTCATACTTTGGTAACAATCTTTCCATAGAACTCTCCCGGGAAACAAAAACCTAGGGCACCGTGATCTGCAATCTGATGACTTTGTCTACTAGAAAGACACCTACAGTAGGACTCTCTCCAGCCTCATTGGGAGGGCCCATATCTAGTCCTTCTCATCAATTTCTGTGCCATCAAACTCAAAATTATTGACTTCTGGATCTATATCTCTCATTTAAAAGGTACCCCACTCCTGACTGGACCAACACATCAACAAGTGATCTAAAACTAAAAGTCACCCAGAATCGAAGTAGATGACATCTGTAGTAGACTGCTATCCTAAGATGCCCAGACTAGGCCAGTATATCTTTTTCCTTTTATTATTAGTGTCTTCCTATATGCCTTTATTTTTCTGCTCTCACTTGTACTTTCTAATTTATTGTCAAAGGGGGAAACATAACTGACTGTTACATTTGTAACCCCAAACCCTGATTTGTCCATGATACAAGTGAACCTTTAGTCTACCCCATAACAGATTTCATTAATGTTACAAAGTCAAGCTTTTGGATCTAGATATTTAGATTTCCTGCCTCATCCTAATA
>NW_012149618.1:9442559-9445512 GCF_000956105.1 Propithecus coquereli
GGTGTGTGTGTGTGTGTGTGTGTGTATAGATAGATAGATACCACATTTTGTTAATCCACTCATGAATTGATGGGCACTATATTATTTTTAAACGTGTTGTTCCCTGGGAGTTCTCTAGCTTTGTGAGTGGCCGCATATTCTCTCGGTGGCTCACTCTAGAGTCCTTAGCATCATCTTCAACTCCTCCCCCATCACTCCCACTTTCAGTCAAAGGCCCAATCCTATGAATCCTGCTTCCTACACATCTCTTGAATCTGCCCTCTTTTCTCTAACCACAAAGCCACTAGCATCATCCTGTATTACTTCCATAGCCTCCTAGGTGGAGCTTCACTGCCTATAATACCTTCTTCCTTCCTATTCTCTACACTAAATATATTAAAAAACCACAAATCTAATTGGATATTGTCCCTGCTTAAACCCTCTCCCTTCTTACCATGATCTTTATGATGAAGTCCACTTCCTTTAACAAGGTACACAGAGGCCTGAATAATCTGGCTTTGGTTTTCTTTTGTAGCCTCATCTCCTACCACACACTCTCTCTTCTCTCACTTGTGAGCCTTTGCTGAGACCACGTCTCATGACTGGGCTGAAGGACTCTTCTCCTTGCCTAGCTGCTCCTTTCTTACACCCGGGTGTGGTTACCTCTTTCTTACACTTTAGGTTTCAGCCTAGATGCTA
Organism: Propithecus coquereli; assembly: GCF_000956105.1. Lineage (NCBI taxonomy): Eukaryota > Metazoa > Chordata > Mammalia > Primates > Indriidae > Propithecus > Propithecus coquereli. The sequence goes on from NW_012149618.1 coordinate 9,443,238, forward strand.
CTTCTTCAAGCAGACTTCCAAGTCTTCTTTAGCTGCCTATGGACAATATATTGTTTTGACTGCATAGTATCCTTATCTTCTGGTGGGACAATCAACTACAGTGCCCTAAATTTATTCATTCCCACTATAGGTGGCTTGGTGACTGCTTAAATACCAAAGAGAATACGCTCTGAACCAGAGACCAAAATAGCACCAAGACCAATATATATGGAAATCCATGTTCCCCCAAGTACTTCTATGAGGTAGGGAAAATGACCTAGTCTACAAAGGGGTCTGATTTCAGATTGTCATTAGAATGAGCAATCCTAACACACGTGAATTAGCAAGTGTTGGTTGTTAGGAAAAAGAACAAAATAATAGCATTTATGTCTTTTTCATTGGACTTTTTGGTCTTTGAATGTAAAGACCTTGTCTTGTTCATTGATATATCTCTTGTACCCTAGCATGAAATAATCATTCAATAAATATTTCTTGAATTCAATCATATATCTTAAAGTGTGAAAAAACACTAAGAAATGATGTTGTTCAGCCCCTTGATAAAAGTGCAATACTATACTTGTGTTTGATGAATGAGTCACCAGAGGTCCAGAAGTTTATAGAGACTCCTTGCAGTTCACATAGAATAGCCTAGAAACAAAATCTTCTGTCCCTTTATGCTATTATCTTTCTACCAATCCTTGTTGCCACCCAACAATGGCACCCACAATGGCATTTGTGCATTTCTTATAAAATAATTTGCCTGCATAGAAATGGAAAATTCCTGCTTTCATATCCTGATTACAGAGTACTCTTTGTTTAGGAAGCTTCAAGATTGAAAATAAAGGTCGAAGTTAGACTAGATGGGGCCAAAAATGCCAGTTTACAGAGTTTGGGCTTCATCCTCTAGGATGCTTTTCAAGCTGTGCTCAGGTAAAGACTTTGTCTGGACTCCCAACTCATATTTAAATCAAAGAAGCTCCATGTTCTTTCATTTTCCTTGGCTTTATGGAAAGCCTTTTTTTGAAGAAAGATGTATGACTAAAATACACTTGAGAATTATTGCTCCAGGGAGTAATGTAATGATTTCATTCATTATCCAAACATCATCTTTTTGTTGAGCTCTTAAAATAAAATTTGCTTTCTCTTTTCTGTCTCTGACTAACTTTTCTTAATAACTAATGGGGTGAGAGGTTAATCTTGAATCTATATGTTTAAATATCTAAATGCTATCAGTTATCAAAGAAAACAATATATTAGAACCTAAAAGTATTTGGCTAGCCTGATTAAGAAAAATAGGGTATGCCTTAAGTATTCTCTTTTATCTCTTTTATTAATATCCAGTTGTAGGGAATTTGAAAAATGCTCATTTCATGTATGTTCTTATATTCTCTGGGCTAGTTTAATGATATATGCAGCTTTTGAGTCAAAGGAGAATGACCAGAAGAAATTGCTGAAGCTAAACTAGTAATTGTGGATTAAAGTTAGTGGGAATTTGCCTAGAGATGGGTGGTGATAGCCCTAATGATTTTTGGAAAGCATTTAAAAGCTTTTGAAGAATCTTTTTAATCCCCCCATCTTTCTGTTCTGTTACTATTAAAAGGAGGGGCTTTACATACATAAGGACAATGCACATTTTATAGATTTGTATAGTACTTTACAGTTTATGAAGTGTTTTCATGTTTTTTTCCCTCTTCTGAAAGAAATTACAGCTCTTTGCAGCTCTAAAATTATTCTACTTTGTGTTTTATTATTCTTTTGAATATGATTTAAAAATTTTTATTTGAAACTGACAAATTGAACAGTTTTAGCTTAGCAGTGATATGACCTTCCAATTCCTTGCTTTCCTAGAGGTTACTTGAACAATGACTATTGGCTTTGTTAATAAACAACCTGATGCTAAATGATGTAGAAATATCCATAAGATGCATTTCAAAAGAACTATCAATTCTGATACCATGTGACCAACCAAAGCTTAAACAGCTGAAGTTTATACATTCGTAGCACAAAGCTCTGTGTTTTGTTTTCATTTTCTTTAAAGAATTCTACAAGACTGGGAAAGTGACCTGGTCATGCAGGAATCAGGCAATACAGATTATCATTATCATGGGGGAATCTAGAGAAGGTTGATCATCAAGTCTCAATAACTGAGGAAAAGGACAAAATAGTGGCTGTGGTCAGAAGACAGTCTAAATGCATTTATTAACTCAAAAATTCTCTCATTTCCTAACATTATTTTGCGATTGTTAGCATTTAAAATGAACCCTCAACAGAGCTGGGAACAGTTTAATAGGAGTTA
>NW_012149618.1:9446742-9448780 GCF_000956105.1 Propithecus coquereli
ATAATATAATCTTGGATAAATACTGCTGACACCTTCCTGTGAGTAACTATTAATACACAAGTTATGCCACATGGAATTATCTATTGTGACCCATAAAAATACATTTTTATCAGTGGGGATTCAACAATCAACCATATACCTGGGCAACATCATGTCTCATTAAATGAAAAGTACAAGGCTAATGTGGTTTAGGATGTTTCTGGTTTCAATTTAAATTAAAATATGAACATTGGTTGACACCTCTTAACTTACATTATCATGTTAAAAGAGATATTTTACCAAGAGACATAAATCCATCAGAATGGGCCTCAGTAGTTAGATCTTTTTTCCCTTGGATTAGAATTAGCCACTTAAAAACAATAGTCAATAATTTATCCTAACAATTGAATCTATAGCCAACTCCACAGCTAAGGCCATTGCAGCTCAACAAACTTCCCTGGATTCTCTTGCTAAAGTGGTATTAGATAATAGGATTGCTCTGGATTACTTACTAGCTTAGCAAGGTGGTGTTTATATAATTGCTAACACTACTGCTACACATGGATAAATTTCTCTGGGAAAGTAAAGACACAAGCGTACAAGATAAAAACCCCAAGATTCCTGGCTCCAATAAATCTTATCAGATACATTTGAACTTTTTGATCTGTACCATTTGTTGCCTTCAAAATTAGGTTTGTAGTTTAGAACTATTATTTACACTGGATTTATTGTATTTTTATTAATCATTTTTTGCATTATGATTTTTATGATTTGTTCTTGTTGCTTGTCTAATCTTTGTAAGGCCAGCTCTCCCAACAAGATAATGTTAGCACAATGCCTCAAGATGATTGTTAATACCCATGGGACTAATAAAATAAAACTCAGTGCTGGACTCCAGGGAAATCTGCCCTGAGAAAATTATTCCTTGTGGTTTCTTTGTTTCCCAAATGTGGTTTGGGTCCCTGACATAGATTCCCATAATTTCCCTCTAATGTGGGACAGAGACAACCAGAACAAGTCCATATGGAGACCAAGGAACAATTAAGCCTAACTTTGGGATGAGCAATGCTTTCAGGGAAAGATCTTGATCAAAAGGGGGAAATGTTCAAGCTGATTCTACAAATTGCGTTATTCTTGTCATATCCAACTAAATCAGAGTTGAGCAGTGAGGGAGAAAAGCACTCTGGGGCACATAGCACCTGCTCCAAGAATTATCCACAAGCTCAGCTGCCAAAACAGCCTCCTGTAACCCAAAGATCAGCTTTACCTAGTAGCTGCTGAAATGACCTTCTGTGACTCTGAGACTAGTTTTGCCTACTACTGTCACTCACTAATCAAAGCTTGCTAGCTCCTAAAAGCTTCACTAGTGCCAATGAGCTTCCTTTCAAAAGAATATGTAATATATCTCTTTCTAATAAAACTCCCAACCTTTTCTTTGTTCTGAAGACCACTCTGGTCTGTGTGTATGCTCTGAATTGCAATCCTGTTTTTATATACATTCCCAAATAAAACACTTTGCATAGAGATTCATCTCTATATTTTTATGCAACTTTGACAGTCCCAACGAGCTTTGATAGCAAAATCAAGAACTCTATCACTGTAGGATGGTGACACTTTGGGAACTCAAGTGATATTTCTTTGTGGTCCTCTTTTAAGCATCCATTCTTTTTATCCCCCCCCTTTTAATTAGAACCCAAGGAACTGTCTCTTTATTTTGGTAACCATAACATGCAAGTAAAAGACAGATGTTTTAAAAAAAATCATAAGTGTTTATCAAAAATATTCCAAGGACAGCAGTTAAATATGTTTTCCTATTAAAATGAGTAAGTAAGGCCCAAAGGGAAAAGCTTGTTTTCTTATCTCAGAATTCTGGTTTAGGAAACACAGAATACCCAATTAAGATAAATATCTCAATACTGTTTATTTTTTCCTATGTAGTAAAAAATCCTCATAGATAAAATATAGTAGTCATATCAGTAAATATGCTGATCCTAAATTCTTACCCAGTCACATAATAATTCTAAATATTTTTTGTCCAATAATTCTTAAATTTTGTACA
>NW_012149618.1:9450650-9452421 GCF_000956105.1 Propithecus coquereli
TGGAACCAGTACTAGACAGATTCTAATGGAAAATTATATATGAAAATCAAAGGTAAGTCAAAGTAACATGTGATTTTCCACTTATCAGATTTGTTAAAATTAATGAATTTGATATATCAAGTCTTGGTAAAAGTATGGGGAGACAAATGTGCTCATGTACTTTTGGAGGGAATGTAAACTGGAATAATGCGCTATTTTTTAAACTAAGGAAATAGTAAGGGCTGATCTTTAACTTATACTATCTCAGTTTTTCAAAACCATAGTGGCTTTAGCTTTGAACTCATTAACAATCCCTCCCCTTACCCACAGAATAAACAAGACTCTTGAGATTTACCTTTCATTTTTCATAGCCGTCTTCCTTCCTCAAGGTTCTCTTAATGCAACTGACTCTGCAAGGAAGGTCTATATTCTACTTGTTCTCTGAAAACATTAGAATATGGCACATGTTTTTTATACATGTCGGTTTTGCTGTGTAATGACCTCAAAATCACTGAGGCTTACAACACAAACATTTATTTTTCTCCCATAGGGGGTCTATGGGTTAGCTGAGGAGGCTCTATTTCAGGCTGTGCATCAGGTTGTATTCTGCTGCATGCGTTTTCATTCCTGTTGAACCTGAATACCAGGGACACGTTCTTCTTATGGCTCTTGGTGGGATGGCAAGGAGGCAAGACAAACCATGAATGCACATTTATGCCTCTGCTCCGGTCATGTCCGCTGACATTCCATTGAACAAAGCAGGAAATATGGCCAAGCCCAGAGTCAATGGGCGTAGGGAAGTATACTGCCCACTCCAGTGGGAGGTGCCAGAAAGTCACACAGGAAGGGTGTGGAATGTGTGTGTTGATACCACACATGTTCATTTTACTATCTTGAGTGATAGAATGGAATTTACCAGGCTATAGAAGAATAACTTTCTTTAAAAAGAATTCCCTAGTAGGTCTCCAAATACAAATTTTAGGACTATCCTGGTTACATAAAATAAGGATATCTATATTATTGAGATGGATAAACTTATTTTTCTTGTGGAATTTTTGTTTGTTAATGTCAAAATAATGAACATACCAAACCATTTATTCTTGGTATATTTTACCAGTCACTTTCTCATTTATTCTTTTCTAATTGATTTTCACGGCCACTATGAGCATCATTATTTTGGGTACACTGAATAGTTAAATGACCATAGGTGGAATTCAATAGCTGGAATCTTCAGCTATGCATAAAATACTACAAAATAACTCCAATTATGTGATTTTTTAAATTGTCTTTCCCAAGGTCACAGACTTAGTATGTGACAAAACTGGTTTTGGAACTCCTGTGTCCTCTCTCCTCCTAACTCTGCCAATGCATATTTTCTGTAATCAGTGGCCAATAAATGTTTTAATTTTTCCAAAAGCCTCTTCTATAACCACATTAAAAAGAAATTAGTCTAAAGGTGTAATCAGGTTAAGTACTGACCTTATGACAGAAGAGGATTGTTCAGACAGCCAGGCCCACATGGCTCAGGGAGTTCAGGCACCAGGCACATTTTCTGTGAGAATAAGAATGAATAAATATTTACCCCAAATTTGGCCCAGGCCATTGCCTAACTGCTTCATTGCCTTCGTTATTATCTTGCGGTATTTTCATCGCTACTTATTTAATTTAGGAAAAATAAAAATTCAGAAGCCTCACACCGGGGCAAAATGGTCACTCCATATAGATTTCTTTATTACTTTTGGCCTATTCTTAAACCTATAGATTAAGCAAAGTTCATTGGTCCATCAATGGA
>NW_012149618.1:9452471-9453313 GCF_000956105.1 Propithecus coquereli
AGAAACAGAATTTTGATAGATTATAAATTTAGTCAAAACCAATATATTATATCAAACATTCTTTTGAACTTTTATTTAATGATAACATTGCTTACCTGATTTGAAAAGGTCCTTTTGGGAGAATTTGGGTGACAATCCTAGCAAGTTTGCATTTATCTTTCTTTTTCTCATAATTTTTTTCCTATAGAGAACAGAACATCAAAATTCATTCTGCAGGCTTGAGATATGTGCACAAAATACCAGAGGCACAATTAATGTTGTATACGAAGTTTTAATGATTCTCTTAATAAAAAATAACACATTTGAAAGTAAAGGTTAGTAAAAATAAGAGTTAAGAAAGTATCTAAACACATAGCAATATAAATATTTATTAAAGCATTATTTATTTTAGTGAAAACATGATAAAAATATAAATGCCAAAAACAAAGCATTAGCAAAATGCATTAAGGTACAAGAGGCAGGGTTATAGATATTAAAAATAATGCTGTAGAATAATATTTATTAACATTGGAAAATTATCATCATGTACTGTTAAGGGAAAACTTTGGTTGCAAAACAATGCAGCAAAAAAATACATTCTGATATATAGAGGTATATAACAGGAAGATTATTCAACAATGGAACTGCTAAATTTTTTTAATCCTAGATCTTTGTGTTGTTTCAGTTTTCTTCTTTCATCAGTCTGAATTTCTAGGTCTAAAATGTTGTTGAAGAATATGTTTTATCCTGTTATTAAAAAGTTTCTTTATTTGCTATAAAATAACCTGGTCTCATTTTAAAAAGTGCAAAATGATATAAAGTAAAAATATTCTATTCAGATACCTCTGCCATCTGTATTTCCG
>NW_012149618.1:9456253-9475091 GCF_000956105.1 Propithecus coquereli
AAGATGAAGTTGCTTTTGTTACCTAAAACTCTTCCAAAGTAAAAGAAAAAAATGAGGTTTTCAATTAGGTTAGAGAAATTGTAATCTTCCATATGTAACTATTTTAAGTTTACAGAAACTAGAAAAAGTTAGTAAACTTATTGTTACATAAATGTCCTCATATTGTCCAAAAGATATGTAAAATAACAGTGACCCCACGTAAGCCTATCCCTAAATAACTCCCTATTTAAACAGAGGCAACATGAATCTTAAGGGAATCACTAATTCCCATGTTCGAACTTGACGGTAACAATGGAAAAAGTTAGCCTTAAAAAAACTTATCCCTATAGAGATAGAAATATCTAACTAAGAGATACCTCCCATGCATAAAGCTCTTCAGACATGCATTTTGCTGTTAAATACTCATTTTCCTTTAAAAATTGGTTTAAAAGCCCTATATAAGATGTCTGAAGATATCCTTAGAAATGACTGCTTGCTCAAGAAAATTAGAAGGATGCATCAGCCATAATAGATCAGGGAAGTTTCTTGAAGGGAACAAAAGCAGCTCAGCAGGACGTAGACACTTGAAAACAGCAATTTTGGGCCTACAAAGGCATAGGCTGAAGCTTTTAAGTGTTACTTCCACACTAGGTGTGCTATTAATCCTTTATTAGGCCATGGAAATGCATTGCAGTGAAGAACTGATTTACCCAGTTAAGCAAACGTAATTTTTTTTCCTCACCACATCAGTTAAATAGACAATTTTCCTGTGTAAATATTTAGGGGCCACTAACTGGCCTTTTCTTAAGGACTTTTAGTCGATAGTATTGTCTTCTTATTTCCACTAGAACTGCCTGCAGATACTGTGTATCTGCGCAAGAGTATTGAGAATAATGAAGGAATGGAAAGTCTTCAGCAATAGCACGAAGAAGGGCAAGAAATGGTAAAGAAGGAAGAAAAAATAGGAGTGGGGCTGGAGCTGGAAACTGGTTTGGAAGAGTGGCTACCCAAAGAATAGCAGCCATGGGAACAGAGAGGAAAGGCTGGTGGGGTTCTGAGCTTGTTGGTTGACGAGAAGTCACTGCGTGGAGGGTGCACATCTCTGTGTTGCAGGACAACAGCTCTGGGCCTCCTGAGAGCAGCTGGATGGCTCACTCATGGTAGGCGCTACAACCTAGGTGGCTTCTGAGATCAACCTTGAAATCAGAAAAAGGATAGGAATGAGTACAGAGGATTCCTTTCCAGTCCACAACATTCAGGTTCGGATTTGGTCTTCCCCAGACTCCCTGTTTTCTGATCATGCTATCTCTCACTATCACTCAGCACTCTGCAGCTCCAAAATCCAACATCACGGAGCTTCTTTATCCTTCTGGACTTTCTCTACACTCTTAGGAAATGCTGAAATTATGATAAATACTTGGAATAGGCGTTGGCACTTTCCTTCTTAGCCCTCCACTCAATTTCTTCCTGTCCTTTATTATTATTATCATTTGGCTGTTGGCTCTTCCTACTTTGCTTAACCTCTAATGGCCTTTCCTTTATTTTTTCTTGTGCAAACCCAACCCATTTTTCAAAACCCATTTCAAGTTCTACCACATCTTTGTCCTTTCAGCCAGAATTAGTAGCTTCTTTCTCTGTGTTCCTATAACACTTGGTAACTTTATTTTGGAATATAAGACTTTCTGTCTTGAATTAGATTTAGCTTTACAGAGAGTATATGTCCACAAACCACAAACTTCTTGAAAGCAAGGGCAATATTCCTGTTCATCTTTATAGACTTCACAGTATCTAGCACGATGCCACACACATTACATGTTCTACACATTTGCATTGCTTGATAGAGAACTTAAAATTTGATCCCCTCCCAGGAAGTATTTGCATTTTAATGGGAGATTTTTCAAAAATGCAATGCCTTTGTACTCTAAAGAACTAATCTCCAAAGGAAACTTTTAGAAGGTGGAAGACACATTCCATCAGGAACCTTGTCTAGAGCTTTCCAAATCCCACCACATACGCCCCTTTTTGCAATAATCCTGGCTCTCATGACTGATGACACGTATTGAACATCAACATTATCTTGCAAAGAATTTCTTTGATCTTTTCCGTGTAACTAACCAGAACCATATGGCTTTGTCAGTGATCAAGCTCCCTGAATGACTGATCAGCCACACAGTAGCTCCAAGTCAAACAGCAGGGTGGATTCCTCTGGGTACTTTCTTACAGTACTAAGGTGTAATTCAATTTGCTTGTATTAAAAACAAACTAACAAACACAAAAATAGTTTACCAATGGCAATAATGATAATCAGACTAACCAGTTTCTAAACCTGGTTCTGCCTCCATTAGCTGTGAGACTTTGACATATGGGCATTCACTTTTTTCCATTCATTCATTTATTTAATTAATATGTACTGAGCACCCACTAAATGCCAGGCATGGTGTTAGGCCCTTGAGATATAATAGTAAGAGGGAAGGCATAGGTCCTTCTCTCTAGAACTATTCTGGTAAAGCAGTGAACTTAGGTGAATACAAGAAAATTATACAAATTGTATGAATATTTTAGCCTTAGAAAAATGTTGATCTTAGTCAACTGAGGACAAATTTTACTTTCAGTGTCCTATGGGTCACTATCCATCCTTCCCTGTCTTCCTCAAACTTCCTGTAAGTTTATACATTTTATATTCTATCAGGAAAAATCTGCCATTTATTGAGTACTTTTATGTTTTGGGTCTTATAGTGGGTTGAATGGTGGTCTGCCAAAAGATATGTCTCTAAGAATTTCTGAATGGGAACTTATTTGGAAATAGTGTCATTGCAGATAAAACGAAGTTAAGGATCTTGAGATGAGATCATCCTAGATTATCTAGGTGGGTTCTAAATCCGATGACAAATGCCCTCCCAGGAGATAGAAGAGGAAAAGACACAGAGAGAAAAACCATGTGAAGGTGGAGGCAGAAATTGGAGTGAGGCAGCAAGCCAAGGAGTGTATGGAGCCACAGAAGCTGGAAACACCTAGAGCCTCTGGAGTGGGTGCAGTCCTTGACTTTGGACTTCTGGCCTCCAGAACTGTGAAATAATAAATTTCTATTGTTTTAAGCCACTGAGTTTGGGGTAATTTATGGGACCCCTAAGCATCTAATATAGTCCCTTCATAGATATTTTGAGTACACCGTCACATTCAACCCTACCTTGACAATTTCTGGCTAAAATTATTTCTAAAATTGAGAAAATAACAAATTCCCAGGGTGGTTAATGGTTAATGCATATTCTCATACATAGTATATGCTGGAGACTTGATTGAAACCCATTTCTATCTGGCTCCAAAGACCATATACTTTATACTACCCTGGATTTATTCACATTTGTGCAGGAATGAATTAAAAAAACTCAAATGAACTATATTTTCTGTAATACAAATACTCGTTATCAGTTCTATTTCATGATGCCTCCTAGAATATTCTGAACACTAAACATTCAGGTAAAACCAGGGCTCAGACTTTGTTCCTTGCAATATTTTTCCCCATTTTACTTACACAATTTCATTGTGAAGTTTATTTTCTTTCCCAAATGAGAATTGTGGTTTATTCATTGATTTTATCATTTTCAGGCACAATTCCCACTATGCTTTCCCCTTCCCATCAGGCTCACAGTAACAAAAATGTCCTATCATATGCAGGGAAAATAGTCTTTGCTGAAAAGCTACAGCTCAATCCTGCTGCTAATGTGTGATAATTACATATTTCTCTCGAATGTCAAAATGGCACTTTCTTCTTGCTGATTATATACTAATACATAAACTTGTTTCAAGGGTTTTCATTTCTGCCTTTAAGTTGAGCTGTTTGCTTGTATTTTTAAAACACTGAAAGCATAGTAGAACAAGAGGTATTTTCTCTCAGGAATATAAAATTCTCCTAGGTTTTAAAAATTATAAATAAAAGGTGTTATACTTTAAACACTTACATGTAGAATTAGTGTCTACTAGAAACTAATGTATCCCATTGCTTGAGAAGGCATTTGTATTACAGGAACATTTAATGAGAGAGGAATGCATTGTGTTTAAAGTAGCTAGTTGTCATTGATCTCCATCTTGTCTATAAAAGATTTCATCCTGGTAGGGAATTATTGGTAGTACCTGAAATTATGTGGTCTTATCTTAGTTTATCCAAGATTTAAAGCAATTCTGTTAGCCTGACATTTATTGACAATGTCTTTTGCTGATTACATCCTAGTGCTTAGATTCTTCTCCTTAACTCTTCTCTGATTCATAAAGCTGCTTATCATAGCACTGGGAATCTTTATTGAAGAAGTAACTTTTGATTAAGTTAAATGGAGGAAAAAGGGAATTTCTAAACTACTTATATTGCTTACAGAGGCATAATTAAGTTGTAGAATAAGAGACTTCAGTGAGCTTTTCAAAAATCAATGATCAAGGAGAGTAACTAAGCTTGGAGAAGACACAGTTACAATACTAAAGGCACTTTACAAATGGAAAGAAAAACAATTACTTATTGAACTATGGCATGACTTGTCATTTGTTTTTTCCAGGAATAGGGATGAATTTACTAGTGAGTGTTTCCATCTTTTACTAGGGTCTACATATAGCCAACAATTTAAGCAAGTTAAAAGGCCATAGACTTTAAAAGAAGAAGGGGTCTTGAGAACATTTAGACCAAGGACCACTGAATTTCAAAGATACCAAGCTGGAGTTGAAGGTAATTCTGATGGGATATGTACCTCACTGGCACAGTGGTCAAATGGATCTGGGTAGACTTAAAGAGATTTTGTGTTAAATTGCAAATGTCTGTGTTTTTCCTTCCTCTTTGGAGAGTTTTTGAGTGGAGTTCTTTTTTCTAATAGATATATGTTCTTCGTTTTGATTTTCCTGCTATGTCTATGTTAGAATTGAAGGGAGTTTATAGTTTAGATCTCTAATGATAGATCGTAGACAGGTCTCAGTTAAAACTCTAATAACTTTGCCTTTACACCACGGCTATCCATGTCTACCTACTTAAGGTGACTTTTGGATCACTCATCATCTGTACATTTTTCTTGTGATTTTTTTTGATTAAATGCAAAGTATAGGCCAAAATATAGTGGAAACTCAAAGTAGTTTCATCTCCTTTTTGCATAAACCATTTCATGGAAACCTGCCCATGCCACCCTGGCTAGTCTCTTCTCTGGCTCACTTCATCTGTAAAGTTCCGGTATTTTTGGTCATGGCTGTTGTGGAGGAAGTCACTACATTTTAGTAGTGGCCTTAGACTCCTTTGAAACTGCTTTGAAGAAAGGAGAAAACAGGGCAATTGTGAAAATAAAATGACTCTACTCATAATCATTCTTTTGGTTTCTAATCATTTGGCAGTCCATAAAGCCTACATAAGGCCTTGGATTCTAACTCCCATTAGATTTACATAAGTATCTTTGAAAGTTTAATGCTGCCAGACAAACATCATGGCATGTACCAAAGGTAGGGAAGTGAAAGCAGTCTGTCCTTGGGGGAAGAAAATTTTAACATTGACATTGTTTAGAATCATGGACATCTTAAAAAGAAAGCCCATTTCAGTTGATTTTATTATTATATTTATATTTTCTAAAGACAATGCACACATCCTGGGTATACTATTGGTAATGACATATACATATACACATACGAAGAGATACATCAGGTCTTTTAAAATGTCATATTTATTTAAAGCTGGAGATTTGTGCACATTATATTTGCAACATATTTCAATGTGCAATGACCATATATGTATGTATGTTTTAGGGGTTACTCAAGTAAACAATCAGACTCACAAGGCCACCATAGGTCATATGCGACATGAATCTACTCAAAAAGATGCAGGAAAGGCACTATATCTTGCCAATGGAGTAGTGCCAGGCGTTTCTCTTCTGCAGGAGTCCTGGCAGCATATCCTGCAGCCAACAGGAAGTTATCTTTTCCCAGGTGATAGTGCAGGTACAAGGAGATGAGATCCACACTGGGTACATTTCAGAGCCTCCTTTACTTAGAAGTCTCATGATCCACAAGAGTCAAAATCTCTTGTATTATCTTCATAGGATAGATTCCAGGGAAAATTAACAGGCTATGTCTGGACACAAGGATCCCCATACTATGGAAAGCCCAAATAATTTGTCCCCACTGGATGTTCCCGTCAGCTTTGGTCATTTTTTTGTAGTTCATCCCAGTCCAAATAAGGTCTACCAATCAGGGATCATTTCTACCCTAGTCAATACTGCCTAGTAACAGAGTTGACTTTCTACCTTTATCTGTTTCCTAGGGAAACAAAGCTAGAAAGTTAACTAAAGCAGGGGTCCCCAACCTATGGTAAGTTGTATAATTATTTCATTATATATTACAATGTAATACTAATAGAAATAAAGTGCACAATAAATGTAATGCTCTTGAATCATCCCAAAACCATCCTCCCCTTCCCCAGTCCGTGGAAACATTGTCTTCCATGAAAATGGTCCCTGGTGCCAAAAAGGTTGGGGACTGCTGAACTAAAGGACAAATTCTCATGAAGTAGGGGAAGAGTTTTTGTCAAACCATTGCTCACACTGGGTCATAGAAAGTCAATTTCAGCCACTAATAAGTCAGTGACCATGCCTTAATAATACGATAATTTAGAACTCAAACTTAAATCAAAACCACAACGATGCATCACCTCAAACCTGTTAGAATGGCTGTTATCAAAAAAAAAAAAAAAAAACCTAAAGATAACAAGTATTATCAAGGATGTGGAGAAAAGGGAATCTTTTGGTATATACATGCACATGTGCGTGCACAAACACACACACACACACACACACACCTTTTCCATGTTGTCAGTCTTAAGGGGTTTGGATTTTCTCTCTGCCTCATAATTCAGATTTGATGAGCTCCTGACACTTCACATCTTTGACTCGGGCAAAACCTCCAGGCATACTGGGCCACCTTGGTTGTTTCATTGTGGCTGTGGTATCCTAGTATGATACAAGTTGAGATTATCCCAAGTAAAAGAGCAGGCCTGACAGTTGCCTTATCTATGGTGATTAGCTCTGAGCCTTACTTTCGAGGTCATCTGTCAGCAAGCAGGCAGGGAGAGTTCCTGCAGCAGGCATGCCTACCCTGAGAGTCAGTGCGAAGCTTTGAAGACTGAAACTTTGTATCCTGAGAATTCAGAGCTCCCCAGTCTACTCCTGGTCTTAAATTGTCAGGATAAGCTAATGGAGACTAAGTTCTCCTGATGGCAAAGGGACACTCTTAACTCAGCGATCCACATTTATACCAGGGAAGAGTGACATGTTCTCAGGCTGATTTTAATCTTTTGTTAGTGTTTATATTCTTTTCATCTGAGTTTTCAAGGTAAACTGCTTTCCAAGGCCAAGAAGGTAATGTAGTAAGTGGATCAGGGAGGGCCAGGGCAGAACATGAGCCAACGAGATAGCACATGTGCCATCGGAATGGGACAGTCACTGCTTAGCCACAGCCACTTTTGTTTGTTTTGTTAGTGCTTTTGTTTCTTGCTATTTAGGCTTGTTTTTCAAGAAAAGCTATTTATCTTGTGTTTTATAAAAAATTCTCTGATTTTTAAATGTTCTAAACTGCATCATGTTAAAAAAAATCATGGGATCAACTAAAACTCCTGGGAAGAACAGATCTGGTTACGATCTATATGCTAGGGTCCTGACATAGATGGAACAGGGAGAATGTGCAGTTTAGTGATCTTCAGGTTTGAGGAATAATATAGTTTTTTGCACCACTGGGCCTCTCAATCCTGATCCCATGCATTCCAAAACCAGGGTGCTACTTTAGTCTCGGAGAACTTGCTGTGTATGGCCTTTGGGTGGGATCATTATTCTCAAAACCTGGTATCTTAACGTCAAGCAGATTGTAGCAAATCAGTGTGGCAGACTCTTTCCATAGAGTGTAAGTCATTGCTCTGACCTTAAGGAAAGTATCTGTGCATCATGTTGGGACCCCAAAACTGTGATCTGGTAGGGAGGTCATGGATAATGAAAGACTAAAATATCCATTTACCCTTGGACCCCCTTCCTCATAGATGGCACCTTATAGTTGCATCCTCAATGGTGGAAGTGAGCAAAGAGTGTCTCTTGGGCATGTTTTATAAGGGCACTAATCCCACGCAGGACCCTCATCACTTACTTACCTCCCAAAGGCCCCATCTCCTAATAACACCACTTTGAGGGTTAGGATTTCAACCTATGAATTTTGTGGGGACACAAACATTCAGACCATAGGAAACTGGTAACCATGACTTGGGTGACTGTTCACTGACATGATGACTAGTTACTGTGACCTGGTGACAGGCAACTGACTTGGCAACAGGTGACTGTGGCTTGGTGACGGGTAACTGTAACATGGTGAATGGAGACTTTGTGATGGTGACTAGTGACTTATGACTGGATTAGTGACAGGTGACTAACATGGTAACTAGGGAACATGGCTTGGTCATTGGTGACAGGGGACTGTAGCTTGACGAATGGAGACTTTGGTGTGGCAACTGGTGAATATGAACTGGTGACAGGTGACTGTGGCTTGGATATCCAAAGGCTTACCTCAGAGTAACATCAAGAATACTGGGCTTTATAAAGGCATCAAGGTTAATTTCCTGCTCATCCTCACTATTAAAATATTGCCCTACTTCATGAGACTTAGGCTAAAAAACTGTTAAGGGCTCAGCCAGATGTGCTTAGTTATGGGAAATGCAGGGATTGGCTTTCATTTACTTACATAGAAAAATGTTTTTAAAGGAAATGGAATTTAATGTTTTATAAAATGGTTTCTATGTAAAAAAAAAAAAAGCTCAACAGTTCTCTATTTTTTTCTTCCCCTGCTAAATTGTAGTTAATGCACCACTCTATGCCCATTGAGATTTTGACTGTAGCTCTTATTTTCTTTGAATCTTATTGTTACTTTCTTAACAATCATTCTCTTTTTAAGGGCAGACATATCCTTATCTCAGAATTGTGTTTTCATAGACATTAATCTCCCATAAAGGCTCATTAAAAGTTTTAGAACTGGGTTTCTAATGACATTAGTCAAGCAGACCATAGTAAGAAACATATGAATTCTCCTTAGATTCAGTAATTTTTCATTATATTCATCATAAAGCCCATATGTTCTCTTCTGTGCATGGGTAGAGTGGGAGAGTGGAACAGATTGTTATAATATATGTAGGAAGAAGATAAAGTACAGCCCTGTGAAAATAATGTTACAAATGCCAAAATTCTTAGATTTGGAGGTCAAAGAAAATCTTCTTTTTTATAAGAATATTTATTATAATGCATAAAGAATTTGGAAGCATGATTAATAGTTACCTTGAACATATGTCATTGTCCTTGGAAGACAGTGCATGTGGTTTTTCAATACCCTTCTCAACAATATTAGACCCCATTTTTAATCTTAAAAAATGTCCCTGAGGAGACCAGCCAAGATGGCTGACTAGAGACACCATTTGTTGGACCATCCGATCTGGAAGGTAGAATATTGGACTGAGGAGAGCAGAGAGCAATTGCAGCTCAGGCGTGGATCACAGGGAGAGACAACAGAGATGCCTGGGGATCCAACTGAGAAAAACTGAAGCTGAGAAAGAAGATAGAAGACAGAGCAGGGACCAAACCCAGAGAGGCTTAGAGCCCAGTGAAAGGGCAAGGGGGCTTCCCCTCCCGCCTAGGTACCTTCTGTGAACAGCAGGATGCAAAACATGTTGGAGGCACTTCCACCCTCCAGGGCCCAGGCACAGTGGCTAAATAGGAATAGCAGGGTGAACCAGCAAACTCCAGGAGTACGAGTGTTCAATATTATGCTCCATGGGAGAGTGCCACGAGAGACTGGAGTGCCAATTTCTTAAACCTAGACACTTCCTCCTCTGCACCTTCTCCAATCATGGCATTAGAGAAAGTAATTTTAGCTCTGGCCGGTTGGTAGCCTCGGCCCCTCAGCCCTTTGCAACCACGAAAATACTCTGAACTGAGAAGCACATGAAACTGCTGCTTCTCCATGGCAGGAGCGCTTTCTGGCTGAGCCTGCCGCTGAGTTTGGGGCTGCCGCAATTTTCCTGCGAGCTTCCTGTCTCTTGGCGTTTTGCAGGATCGCTTGCTGGTAACTTAGACGGGCAGGACCGGACGGACCGAGTGCCCCTGGACTTGAGAGCGGTGTAGAGAAATGCAGGGGAGAGGTCTCGGTCCTGGACTTGGGTGGTGAAGAAAACCTAGTGGGCATATCCAAAGGGAGAGTGCGGAGGGGTGCTGAGGAATGGGGATCTGTGAGCATGCTCATCACCCACTCCTGCTGGGGAATCACCATATTGGATAGGGTTGTGGTGCTAGGAGTGAATTAGCCTAGCCCCTTGTTTCCATGGCAACCGAATGCCTTGGGTGTGCTGGCTGAACTGGAGCAGCAGCTGCTCCCCCTACTCATTACAGTAGGAAGTACAGCCTGAGCCAAGAAACTCATGAGCAGTCGCTTCTCCCCGGCTGGAGCATGCCCCTGACAGGGGCCCCTGCAGACAGTGAGGCCTACCTCTGTCTCCTTGGGGTCTGGTTGTGCAACAGGTATGCACAACTGGGGATCTCTCTACCTGCCAGCCCCCGGCAGAGACGCACGCTAGTGGGTCAGACACATGGACTGAGGGGTGGTATGTGAGCCAATCTTGGGATGTGAGGAAACTCACGTAGACTGATCTGATGGGAGAGTGCTGTGAAGTTCCAGGGAGAGAATGGGGAGGGTGCTCACCCCACCCCACAGAGAAACTGCCCTAGTGGACAAGGGCCCAGGGCCCTTAGCTCTCAAGCAATTAGTCCCCTCCCTTGGCAACAGCCTTTCCGGCTTGGAGAGATTGCCCTGAAGTTCATAACAGAGGCTCCCCTAGCAGCCACATAAGTAACCTCTGAGCCTCACCAAGGCTTTGCAAAACCTCTCAAGCTCTAGAAAACCAGCCCTGATTTGTCTTGCTCCTCCCCCAATCTCAGGGGGAGTAGAGATCAGCAACACCCTGGGAGATACAGGGTCCCTCCTAAAGCTTGGAGCATTTGTGTGCCCTACCTGGGGGACCAGAACTTACCACAGGCACAAAAGACCATCTTGACAGCTGGCTCTTCCACGCAAACTTCAATCAATGATGCGGAACAACCCCCTAGCTAAGCATAGTGCCTTCCAACTCAAGCAAACAGGGAGTGGCTGATTTGTACTTACGAGTACAAATACCACCCATCGTGTCAGAGATTAAGCTGGGGGACCTAATTCACTACACATTGTTGGGAAGAGGCGAAGACAGCAGGTCAGAGGTAACCCAAAAGGTTCATCAAACCTGCTAGAACACCGCATATGCAACTCAGAACCAGCACTTCTCTCCTTGGCATGCTCAGGGATTGATCTTTGGGGATATGGAGACAGGCCTGTAAGCCAGGCCTAGCACCCCCAGGTCTCAACTGAGCAGCCAGATGAGAAGGAATCAGTGAAAGAGCTCTGGAAACATGAAAAATCAGAGGGAAAGGACACCCCCAGAAGAAAACAATTACTCCTTACCAATGGATACCAACCTGAACAAAAAGATTGAAATGACAGATGAAGAAGTTCAAATACAGATTGTAAGGAGACTCAATGAAATAACAAGAGAAAATAGAAACTCAACACAAAGAAACCACAAAACAATGCAGGAAATGAATGAAAAATTCACTAAAGAAATTGAATTATTAAAAAAAATTAAACAGAATTTCTGGAAATGAAAAATTCATTCAAGGAGGTACAAAACACAGTGGAAAGCCTTAAGAGTAGACTGGATCAGGCAGGAGAATGAATCTCAGACCTTGAAGACAACACCTTTGAATTTAAAGAGACAGTAAAAGAGAAAGAACAGAGAAATAATAGGAAAGAATAAAGCCTAGAAAAAATATAGAATTATGTAAACAGACCTAACATAAAAGTTATAGGCATCCCTGAAGGCGAAGAAGAAAATACACAAGGGTTAGGAAATCTATTTGAGGGAATGATTGAGGAAAATTTCCCTGGCCTTGCAAGAAATCTGTACATCTAGGTACAAGAAGCTCAAAGGACTCTTGGGAGATTCATTGTGAATAGGCAGTCACCACACTTATACAGTGCTGGTGGGACTGCAAACTAGTACAACTGCTATGAAAGTAGTGTGGAGATACCTCAAAGAACTAAAAGTAGGCCTACCATTTGATCCAGTAATCCCACTACTGGATATTTATCCAATGGAAAAAAAGACATTTTATAAAAAAGACACCCCAAATGTTTATAGCAGCACAATTCACAATCCAAAAGATGTGGAAACAACCCAAGTGCCCATCAGTACATGAGTGGATTAATAAAATGTGGTATATGTACATCGTGGAGTACTACTCAGCCATGAAAAATGGTGAACTAGTATCTTTTGTATCAATCTGGATGCAATTGGAGACCATTCTTCTAAGTGAAGTATCACAAGAATGGAAAAACAAACACCACATGTACTCACTACTAAATTGGAACTAATCAATCAACACTTATGTGCACATATGGTAGTAAAATTCAATGGAAATCAAGCAGGTGGCGGGGGAGGAAAGGATTTATAAATTCACACCTAATGAGTACAATGCCCAATATCTTGGTGATGGGCACACTTACAACTTTGACTCAAACTGTACAAGAGCAATTCATGTAACCAAAATGTTTGTATCACCATAATATTCTGAAATAATAAGTAAGTTATAAATTCAGTTCTTTTAACCTCAAACTAGATTTTAATAATAGAGTCACTAAAAGAACAAGAGAAACTTATTGGGCTTACTTGGTATATTAAACCAGAGAGGAAACATTGTCAAATATGAAATGGTGTTTAACTTTCTTTGGGTTGTATTTGTATATTAAAAACATCTGTTCCAGAACTGTACGAGATTCCTAAAATTGCAATATGTCTTGCTATATATTATGAATAACAATTATATATTGTAAATTTTTTTGTGCCGCAGAAATAACCAAATCTCCTTTGTGTCTTTAACCATGACTATTCTAAGACTTTCATCATCCACAGACAATTATTATTTAACTTTGCTTCTTCTCAAACAACAGTTTATAATCGGCTACAGTACAAGATCTGCTACTTTAAGAAAATGTCATGGAAAGAACTAAAATTTTTTAATGACTTTTTATTTAAAACATTACTGATTCTCTTGATTTGTTTTCTGGAGTCATGACTATTCTAAGACTTTCATCATCCACAGACAATTATTATTTAACTTTGCTTCTTCTCAAACAACAGTTTATAATCAGCTACAGTACAAGATCTGCTACTTTAAGAAAATATCATGGAAAGAACTAAAATTTTTTAATGACTTTTTATTTAAAACATTACTGATTCTCTTGATTTGTTTTCTGGAGTCATGAGAAGCCTTAAGCAAACAGCAAAGTTTACCTGATATTTCCAGGATTTAAAACTATTGAATCCCACTGAGCCCCACATGTTATTCACTGCCAATGCTACTAAAACTGAAAACATCCTTCCTCTAGGCCCAGGGACTGTAACGAAAGAGGTGGGCATGTGAGATTGTAAGGGCTGATTTCGAGGAATGGAGTTAGTTCAGACCCTCCAGATCAAGGATGGGCACACAGAAACCTAAGCAAATACTAAATGAGAGACTTCGCCTTTTGGGGCCATGTGGTCCAAACATCCATCCCAACCATAAAGAATTTCCTGCTTCCCATTGACTTAGAGCTTCTTGAGTATAATTGTTCTCAGTTATGGGGTTTATGCAAATAGAGATATAACAAAATTTATCAGCCACTTTAGGACAAATTGCTAAAGAGACAAAA
Source organism: Propithecus coquereli (assembly GCF_000956105.1). Classification (NCBI taxonomy): domain Eukaryota; kingdom Metazoa; phylum Chordata; class Mammalia; order Primates; family Indriidae; genus Propithecus; species Propithecus coquereli. The sequence goes on from NW_012149618.1 coordinate 9,470,051, forward strand.
ATATTGTGACACAACAAAAGTCTCTAAATTCCTTAGCTTAAGTGATTAACAAAGCTTATGTTCTATATAACAAATTGCTACAAGTCTGCAATTAAACCCAGGAATATAGTCGGTCAACACTTACAGATAAATTAATTTTATAGCCTTGCCTTTGACATTTTTATTTTACTCTTATGTTCCTAGAAGGTTTTAAAGGGTTGATGCATGCCTGTCTACCTCCAGTCCCACCTGGCCTACAATATTTAATTGGCTGTAAGCCCTTTTGGCTCTTATGTCCTCTTGGCCACGGGGGTTGCACCTACGGCCTAAAAAGACCTGGGACAGGTAGCCACACCACCCTGGCAATGATGGGACAAAATAAGAGTTTGGCCATTGATGCTGCTTGGCCAAAAGGGGGGAATTGTGAACTGAGATACAATTTCAAGCCCCCCATCTGACTGAATGGACACCCTCTTGGCCAAGGGGAGCCCAGAAATACACTAAAGCTGAGTTGCTGACCGTAAGAAGGGAGGTCAGAAATGCCTCATCATGCCCCCCTCTATTCTTGGAGATATCCTGTGTAACTCATTACCAGGCCTAAGGCTATGTAAGACAAATCTTGAACCACACCTGAAGGTCCTCAGTTAACCCAACAGATCTCTTGAGTCTGAGTCTGTGTCTGGTGGCTTGTCTCTGACTATCAGAGTTCCTTAGCTTAAAACATTCCAAGTCTTTAGACAAAGCTTCATTTCTTTAGCCAATTACAAATCAAAGAATCTTTAAACTCACCTATAACCTGTAAGACCCACTTTGAGATGTCCCACCTTTTTGGGCCAAACCAATATATATCTTGCATGTATTGATTTATGATTTACGTGTAATTCTTGTTTCCATGAAATGTATAAAACCAAACTGTAACCCAATCATAGTGAGACCTCTTGCTCAAGGTTTCTTAGACATGGCTCTGGGCCATGGTCTTCATACTTGGCTCAGAATAAACCTCTTTAAATTAAAAGAAATGTTGCTGACAGGAGGGTGCTTTCAGCTACAAGAAGTAGATCAGTTGATTATTTTTTGCCTGTAGAGGTTGTCTTGAAATTAAATAATTGGCTTTCCTATTAGTTAGGAACAGAACAGTAAATATAATGTGAAAAAACCCCTTCTTTCCTATTCTAGTTCTTTTCTGCTATCTACTGAGGACACTAAGGGGAGAATTCTAAAAACCTACCCTTAGAAATCTTCGAGTTCAAAGGGAATACACAGCAGGACACAGTCAGAAAAACCAGTAGCTGCCCAAATGTGAAATATGTAGTTTTCAATGTCTTGGTAGCAAAGAACTCCAGAAATTTTTATAGCTCCTCTGTCAAATATGTGCCAAGAGTATAACATAAAGCAGCAAGCATGGCTTCAGATTATATTATAAAGAACCAGAACCATCATGAGGTACCAAATGGATTATCACACATACACAGTGTCTACTTGTAGCATACAATATAAAAGATGGAAAGGGTTCTGATGATCAAATAAATGTTGAAAATATTGATTTATGAGAGAAATTAAAGAACATTATATTATTTGGAAGGGAAAATAAAAGTGTAAGGAAAGCCAAAGCTAGTGAATCAAAAATTTTGGCTGAATATGTTTCAAGGATACAAATTAAGATTGACAGCAGAAAAATTATGTCATGGCCAAAAAAGGGCATTTATGCATAGATACTTCCTTCCATTCATTGGAAATGTCCACATAGTTCTCTTAAATAAATCATGAAATCTAAGGAGAGTAGCCAGGAGGATTAACACATCTAGTATAGTAAATATAGTAAAAGGGTTTTATAGATGTAGCTAATAATTCTCCTTTTTATTTTATATTTCTTATTTATCATTAAGCTAATAAATATACATTATAGAACATTGGAAATATTAGAGATATATGGGCTTTCGAAAGTTAAAACCTCCTTGCGTGGTCTGAAATGTTTGTTTCCCCATAAAATTCATATAAAGAACTCTTAACCCCAGAGTAATGGTGTTAGGAGTTGGGGCCTTTGGAAGATGATTCGCGCCCTTATAAAAGAGGCCCAAGGAAGCTGTCTTGCCTTTTCCATCCCGTAAGGAGACAGTTCTAAGGCACCATCTAAGAACTAGAAAGCAAGCCCTTACCAGATACCAAATCTGCTGGTATCTTGATCTTGAACTTCCCATCCTCCAGAAGCATGAAAAAGAAATTTCTGTTGTTTATAAGCCACCTGGTTTATGGAATTTTGTTATAGTAGACTGAATAGGATAAGACACCCCTCCTCCCACTTGTCTACCATATAAAGAAAATTACTCTTAGGATCTTGATGTACATTCATCCAGACTTTTTCCTGTAGGTAGACTAAATATGATACTTAACTCTTACTTTTCATAATAGTCATTTATTGTTGAATTTCAGGCATCTATCACCTTGGATATTATTCTAGCCCCAGAGCAAATCAATTAATAAATAGAAGCAAGGATAAAAAAGAGAAGTGTGCTCTTACTAAGATACTGTGTTAGGAGATGATATCTCATTTAATCCTCACAGCATCCACCTTAGATGGGAGTTTTGTTCTCAATTTAAAAAATTAGGACTCTGGCTTAGAGAGCTGAAGTCACTTATACAAGGGTTACAAAATTGTGAATTGCCGAGATGAGACTGGCTTTCTTCTAAAACTGAAGTTTGTGCATTTTTCCACTCAGACTTGGTAGCACTTAACTGTTGCAATATGAACAGTTATTTGAGTGCTTTTGTTTGTATCTAACTTGCCAGATTTATGTTGGTCTCACTTTTGAGTTTTTTTGATCTTTGTTTGCTATGTATGCAACTCCCATACACACATGATTTCTGAGCTTAGGCAAACCATGCCACTCTCCTCACTGGGCCCCAAATTCTCATTTGTAAAATGAAGGGATGAACTCTACAGTGCTTTCCAGTCTGGTCGTTTGTGATGGAGCACTTGTGACAAACCATTGGTAGAGGAATTGAACTGTTTTCCCTAAAATAACTTTCGACTCCTTGCAATCCTACACCATCCTGCCTCCCCTCTGTACAACCTGGTACTGATGGCTTGCCTTAATGAGATAGCTATCCATCATCCGAGTTAACACAGTTATTTTAGCTATAACATCTCAGTTTTATTTATTCTCTTAATTAATTATCTAAACTATTTAGAATGTTGAACACTAAATAATACCCGTTAAAGTTCTAACACTTTTCCCTAAGTATCTAACATCTTCCATTAATAAGAGTGATTTTGCGCCTGAGAAAAGTGGAGGTCTTCTGTGGCAATGGTTTCCTTTACACATATAACTCAACTAGGAGAGGAAGGAAAGCTAAGATCGCCTTTGTGCATGTTGTGCCCCATCCAGTTTCCTTGAGTAGGGGCTGTTGTTCAATGAGCACTTTAAAAAAAAAAAGTAAAGTTGTTTAAAAATTGGTGATGGAGAAACAAAGAGATGGCTATCGTTTCATCTAAGCTGTTTCTAGAGAACGTAAGGCAAACTGGTGATATGGAAGTCAAAGACAACTCTTCCTTTAAAATATGGAAATCTAGTGAAGCATTAAAGGGTTAAGTTTTAATTATGAGAATTTTAAATTGCTTCAAAGCAATAAGAGTAATAACTAATAATCAGTTAATTACATAACCTGAACAATAGATTCTACGTTTTCTTCTAGACACAGCCAGTTTTATCTGGGGTAACAGAAGAAGCTTTTATTTCAGTTCAACCTGTGGCTTTTACAAGGTCAACTCCTGAAATTCTAGAGCCTTCACTCATAGGACCATTTTAATGAACAATACTGAAAATGAATTGTTGAGCTTTATTGCTATAGATTTCCCTAAAGTCTTGACTCATCTATTATCTTATCTATTATAGATGGGAAGAAGTCGAGTGCTGTGTTTTCTCTAAGACTTTCTTATTCATGAAATTTGGAATGTGAGTAACAAGTAATTCAGTTCTATCTTTCCTTTGTTGTGTTCCAGGTTGGAAAGAATAGAGACATATTGCCATCACCAATTTTTATTTATTTATTTTTGTGAGGCAGAGTGTCCCTCTGTAACCCTGGGTAGAACGGGGTGGCATCGTCATAGCTCACTGCAGCTACAAACGATCCTCCTGCTTCAGCCTCCAGAGTAGGTGGGACTACAGGAATGTGCCACTATGACTGGCTAATTTTTCTATTTTTAGACAAAAGTTCTTGCTCTTGCTCAGGCTGGCCTTGAACTCCTGAGTTCAAGCATTCCTCCCATCTTGGCCTCCCAGAGTGCTAGGATTACAGGTGTGAGCCACCATGGCCAGCCTCATCACCAATTTTGAAGCTAAATAATACCAACAGGAGTTGGTCTTACACCAAATTACAATTACGTATTAATTTCTCAGTTGTTTTCTGAGAGCTGCTAGTATAATAAATACAAGGCCAGATATTTGTCTAGCAAGGAGGCCAAATATTAAAGGCTATAGCTAGAATGCATATTTAAATTTTGTATAATGCCAGATCATCCTCATCTTGGTTGTTTATAATTTTTATATTTTCTAAATTTTTTTACTTCCCTACTTTTCAAAGCAAGTTAATAATGATCTAATATAAATGAAAATAGCTGGGATATGTGTATATGTGTGAGCAAGTGGGTTGTGGCTTACGGTGAGTGCTGGCAGTGTTTTAATACCAACTACATCAGGACCATCTCTATGTCATTTATTATTTAAGATAACACTCCTGGGTAGGTTTCATAGTCCCAAACTTATGGATGGATGAGAACCATGAGGCCACTAAGTCTATGTATGTGGCAGATCCAGAATTAGAATCCAGTTTTGTGGTGTCTATCTTCAGAGCCTTGCTTCTTAAGATTTTGGCTCACTGTCCTTCTGTCTTATGCATATTTGCTTCTCAGACAGAAGCATAGCTTTAATATAGTACATTTAGCTAAATTGAAGCCTCCAAGCTTGCACGAATGTTGTGTCTGATCTCATTTTGCATTTTTCTTGTCTGTGTTAAATATATTATCTTCTCTATTGCCATCAATTCCCTTTTATCTACGTATTTC
>NW_012149618.1:9478178-9479379 GCF_000956105.1 Propithecus coquereli
CAACATCTTCATTTAGAATTCTTAAGGTTTCATGCCTTAGGCAAAACACCTATTTTTAATCTTTTATATGCATTTTGTATTTTCAAAGTGCTAGGCCAGCATAAAGGCTTAATAATTACATGTTAATTGATTAGTTTGATCATTGATTGAGGCACTATTTGACATAAAATAGCCAATAGATTTTGTCAATTCAATGATTAAACTATTGAAGATGGTTATTTGGCTTAACTTTTTTTTTTAAGGACCAACTTTCCTCATTAGTTTATTAAAAAAAATAAAATTATCCTCAGGATCTGATAGATAAACCCTGAGGAACACCATTAAACACTCTGAAGTCATCACACTGAAGCTGTTTTTATTGATCACTGCCTTTTAGGGGCCTGCCTAGGAGCATTTGAAGAGGGTCACATTCCCTTTTATAAAATTGGCAGAGTATGAGCTTGGGAGGAAATAAGGCCTTATGCAAACTTATGCTAGACAGACTTGGAGTTTCTAAAATACAGACAAACTGCAGTGATTGATTTTTTTTTTCCACCTCAGTAGCACACAAGGTTATACAATATTAGACAAGGACATAAACCACATTCCAGAAGTCAACACATCATCTGGTAGTCTGTCAGTCAAAGATGCATCAAAACTCAGACTGAGATGAAAGTCTACCATGCAGGAGCACTGTCCAATTTTCTTTATGGATGTGAGACTGGATCTGTTACTGGGGCATAACTTCTAGAACACCTCTGTCTTGTCATGTTTCATATTAGATGGCAGACAGTTTCCAAGTGCCAGGATCTAGGAAGCAGTTGATCATCAGGTGTTGACAGTAATACCATTAAACATCAATTCCACTAGGCTGAACATCTGTAGGGAGTGAATAACAAAATATCTTAGTTCCTGGGCAGAGAGGGCAGTGTACCATGGCAACTGATAGTAGTATTACTTGTATGCAGAGACATCCCAAGTCGTTAACTTTAGTTTATAGCTTTCTGGAAGGTATGTTTTCATCATTTAATGCACACTCTCTGTGTTTTAGGAACATTGACATGTACTACAGATAGCAAGATGAGTAAGAAGGTGTTTAGATCAATAAGTGTTTGCTATTGAATTAAAATACATGAAATACAATATCCTAAGTGCTAAAATAGTATATGCAATGTGCCAGAGGATGGCAAAAGAGAAATCTTTTAAATTAGCCAAAGTAGCC
>NW_012149618.1:9480749-9483740 GCF_000956105.1 Propithecus coquereli
ATTACAGACCAGAGAAGTGAAAACTAGGTCAGTGGAATTTAATTACAGAAACCTTTATTGAAAAGCATTTAAAACAAACAAACTAAAGCTATAATAATTACCAAACACCCTTGGAAGACACAACTCAGAAGAGAATCTTTTTTGAGTGCAGAAAAATACCAATTATATTTAACATAACTTTAAAGAAAGGCAATGAAAGTAGTGCAAATAAAACCACCTATGTTATCTAGATTATAATCATAACACATCTGTATAGTAACTGAGCAAGCCAGGTTACTTTAATTTATGGAACTAATCTGACAATACTCTTAAAATTTGTCTGACAAAACGTAATTAGATAAGAATTAAACTCATTTCTGAAAGCAAATACTAAGAAATGCTAAAGGCCACTGATCCTCTACCAAGAATATTAGGACTATCCATTCAGCTCAAAGGTTTTGAAAAATCACCACTTAACATCCAATTCCTTTTAAAAACAATTTTTTTTTTTTTGCTCAGAAAAATTGAGCAGAAGGTACAGATATTTCCCATATACACGTTGTTCAATTCCTTTTTCTCATGAACAAATCACTGATCTCTCAGCCAGGTTTCCTGGTGGGAAAAGCCAAGATCTGACATGTTGTAATAAAAAGGAGGGAGGTTTATTCCAAATCATAACATTTCTCTGGAAGAAACTGATTTTCATATGAGAATCTATCAGTTGGTTTAAGCAGGTAACAAATATTGAGTGCTTGCTTTGGGTCTGCATTGAGCTAAATATTGTAACAGATTTAAAAGCAGTATGAAGCATAACTACTGCTCCCTTTTAAGAGTCAGTGATAACAGAGACAAAACAATTAAGAGAAATAGTAGTTAACAAACTATCAGACACTACTGCTTCATGGAAAAAGAGTTCTGAGGAAGGGGAGATCAGTGAGTTTACAGGAAGGAGGAAAGACTTCATGGAAGAAATGGAATTTGGATTTCAGTTTAAAAGCTAGGGAGTGGAGAAGACAGAGAACAAAGGCCTAGAGCCATAATTAGATCTGCACATGTGAGGAGCTGGGGTGAAGGTAAGAGTGTACGCTGAGAAGTACAGGGGGATTATGCTGGAAGGTGAATTGAAAATCCTGAAGGTCAGGCAGAGGGATTCTTATGTTGGACAAAAACAAGGTGCCACCTCAGAAATCCTAGAGACATAAGATTCTTCACTGCTCAAAATGATGAGTGTCTTTCATCTAGAGGCAGAAGACAAGATTCAGTTATTTCTCTATTAGACCTAGGAGTTCATGGCGTGTCTAAGTTATCAATAATGGAATGTGGCAAAACACGAAGGGCCTATGGGCTGAAGGAGAAGAATTGAAAAAGTGACTAAAAATTTCCATTTTTAGTGTGATCGATGGAAAATATGATGTTGCAAAGGGTAATGTGCTTAAGATTGGAAAGTGATACAGTTGTTTTGGGCCATTACATTAGTCGAGGTAGGTTAAGCTTATATTGCGTAAGTATTCTTCCCAATTCTCAGTGTTCTAATGTGACAAAAATATATTTCTCTCAAGAACAGTTTAGTTCTCTTCCTTGTGCCTCCCCAGGGCAGCTGCACTCCATGTGGTGACTTAGTTACCCAGGCCACTTTGATCTTGTGGCTCTGTATTCTCAAGACAAAGCTTTCTCCTGATCACAGTCGTAGGAGAAAAAAGATTGGAAAACTGTAAAGGTTTTGTCAGAAACCCATTACTTTTGCTCATGTATTCATTGGCTAGAACTGTCATATTTCCCCCGGTTAACTACAGGGAGCTTGACAAGTGTAGTCTCTGATATATTCAGAAAAGGGAAAAAGACTGGATATTGGTGAGTAATCAAAAGGTCAACCATAGATATTATGAAGGTGAAAATATCCACAAGGTAGTTAGTGATATAAGATTCAGGGTATTTTATAGCTAAAAATAAACACCTGAGTGTCATTATAGATGTGAGTTTTGCTGTACTAGAGAAGTTAAAATTTAGATGCAGTGGCATTAGAAGAATAAAATGGCTAATACTGCACAATTGAAGGAAGGAAGGATATCTTGAATTTGAATTCACGCTTAGTCTGAAACGAAATCCCTGCTTTTAGTCATTGTATTATACTTTTTTCCTTACATGTATCACAACTGAATTAGGGATTTGGACTGAAGAACCAAAATATAAAATGGTTATCAATAAATTATTTAACTGAATGGGAAAATAAGTTTAAATATAGATTTCCCTGGTCCGTGGCCTGATTACATACGGTGTGGTACTTTTGTTACCTATATTCCAGATTATAAGGTAATTGACCCTACCCTCAGTGACCTTTGTGAAGTTTCATGATGGGTTGCAGTACAAATAGTAAGGAGGCCACAGCTACTGTGGGCAAGGAGATTTCAGGCTGAGTCCTGGTCCTGACACATACCATCTAGGACCACTGTGTCTCATCAGCTAGTGTGAGCAAAACCATCATTCATCTTCACAGGGAAATCTGTGTTTGGACTAATGCTCTAGCAAAATGGAACCAGATGTTCTTTTATCTATCTTTCTCAATATTTTTATTACTAAAGAATAAAAATCAGTACCTTTATTATGGGGTGGGTATGTGAGGCTATATTGTCAATATGAAAATAATTGTTACTGTTGTTCATTGAAGGCCTATCACTGTTTTATCATTTAAGTCCTTCAGGTTATTACATTGACCTAGACTACCTCCAGAAACAACAGGAAAATCTTATCAGATCTATCTTTGTCAATTGCAACACATTTAAAATAGCCCTTACTGTTCTAATCCACTTAATCTATACCAATGACAAGGAAGGTCTTATGTGTGAAAAGTGGTAATGGCCAGGGACAAGAAATATGTTAAAAAGTACAGGAGTAACATGTGGAAACTAATTCCTCCATGATACCAATGTGAGCATTTACCACTTTACAAGTTAGAATATGAGTTAACAGTAAAACAAAACAAAACAAAACTAAACAGGCTAAAACAAAACAAAC
>NW_012149618.1:9484700-9486018 GCF_000956105.1 Propithecus coquereli
GATTTCCTGAGACACAACAATTTTGAAATTAGGCCAGTTAATAACCTTATAATGATCTCTAAGTGTTCAAGTGAAAGAAAGAGTCACATGTCTCTCACTTTAAATCAAAAGCTAGAAATGATTAAGCTTAGTGAGGAAGGCATGTCAAAACCTTGATGTAGGTGCAAAGCTAGGCCTCTTTCACTCAACAGTTAGCCAAGTTGGGAATGCAAAGAAAAAGTTCTTGAAAGAAATTAAGAGTGCTACAAAGTGAACAGAAAGAAATTAAGAGTGCTACAAAGTGAACAGACAAATGATAAAAAGGGGAAATAGCTTTATTGCTGAGATGGAGAAAGTTTTAGTGGTCTGGTTAGAAGATCACATAAGCCACATCCATTCCACATCATTAAGCTAAAGCCTAATGCAGAGCAATGTTTTAACTCTCTTCAATTCTGTGAAGACTAAGACAGACGAGAAAGCTGCAGAAGAAAAATCTGAAGCTTGCAGAGATTGGCTTATGAGGTTTAAGAAAATAAGCTGTCTCCACAACGTAAAAGTGCAAGATGAAGTAGCAAGTGCTGATGTAGAAGCTACAGCAAGTCATCCAGAAGAAGTAGCTAAAATCATTGATGAAGGTGGCTACACTAAACAATAGATTTTCAATGTAGACAAAACAGCCTGATATTGGAAGAAGATGCTATCTAGAACTTTCATAGCTAGAGGTAATTCAATGCCTGGCTTTAAAGCTCAAAAAATAGACTGACTCCCTTGGTAGGGGATGAAACAGCTGGTGACTTTAAGTTGAAGCCAATGCTCATTTGCCATTCTGAAAACCCTTAAGAATTGGCCATTCTGAAAATCCTAGTGCCCTTAAGAATGATGCGACTTTGCCTGTGCTCTATAAATGGAATAATAAAGCCTGGATGATAGCACATGTGTTTATATCACGGTTTACTGACCATTTTAAGCCTGTTGTTACACCTAATGCTCAGCAAAAAGATTCCTTATTTAGTTTGGATATTTGTCCCCTCCAAATATCATGTTGAAATTTGATCCTCAATGTTGGAGGTGGGCCCTAGTGGGAGGTGTTTGGATGATGGGGGCAGATTCCTCTTGAATGGCTTGCTGCTGTCTTCATGGTAATAAGTGAATTCTAGGTCTGTTAGTTCCTGCAAGAACTGATTGTTTAAAAGAGCCTGGCATCTCTCTCCCCTTTCTCTTGCTTCCATTGCCTTGCCATGTGATGCCTGCTCCCCTCTGCCTTTTGCCATGAGTAGAAGCTTCCTGAGGCCCTCATGAGAAACAGATGCTAGTGCCATGCTTCTTGTATAGCCTGCAG
>NW_012149618.1:9487556-9489962 GCF_000956105.1 Propithecus coquereli
TGTATATTTTCAGAAAGCTAGACGAGAGGATTTTGAATGTTTGCCACACAAAGAAATGTTATGTGTATGAGGTGACAGATATGCTAATTACCCTGATTTGATCATTTCACATTGTATAAATGTATGAAATATCATTCTGTATCCTACAGATATGTACAATTATTATGTGGCAATTAAAAATAAAAGGGAAAAAAACCTTCATATTTAGAAAATATAAAAGATACTTTTGGGCAGAAGCCTGACTACTCACCTTTGTGTGCCTTCTATAACCCATGCCTGAGCCTGATTTATAGTTAAGGTTCATTACATATTTATTGAATCAGAATGATGCATAGAAAAGATACAAGGAATTCTGCATCATCAAAAAACAAATTGTAGTGAGTAGTATTTTAATGTCAAATACTTATTGGGGAGGAAATTTCACTTTTTGAAAAATAGAAATCCTTGCATACTATACATTTAATAACATTCTCAACTTTAATATTAGATGTTCTGGATCAGAGAATTTATGATTATACCATATTTTTATTACAGTCCTTATGAGAAAGAGACCACTGATATTAAAGCTCTTTAGAGTAGCTATCGTTTCTCATTATTAGTGACCATCTCATCCCCTTTAAATAATGTCAGGAATCCAATATATATTAACAAATGGGCTGAGAAAATAAGGAAGTGTTATAAGCAATGGGCATAGAAATCTATGATAGTCTTCTTTCAAACACTCATGGAAATATTCTACTTAAGGCATAATATAAAGAAGAAATGGTTTGAGTCCACAATCTAAAGAAATATGCTTCTGTGATGATAGGGAAAGATATAGACAAACAAAAGCGGAAATGTTTCTATCTTTGGTAATTATTTCTTTGTATGACAGAAAACTACATTTATCATGTAATTCAATAACTTTCTGCCTAAAGATAATTTCTAGGTAATCTATCTTAGTGGACATTTTGCAAAATGCAACAATATCTTGTAAATATCCTGTGCCTACTTTCTACTATCGCTAATTATCTTCAGTTATTATTTGAAATATTTTGCTCCCTAGAGCTCAAGTTACAGGAAATTTGGCCACAATGAATCAGCTAACAAGTGGTAATTCATACAATTACTCCATTCCCCAAATGGGAGAGTTAGGGCAATTTGTGTTCAAGTATTTCATCAGAGGCCAAAGTGATACAGTCAGCTTGTGATAGGAGTTACATTGGGTTTCTTCAAGAGTACCACGGAGAGTCCAGAAGGCTTGTGGAGACTACAGTCAAAATCAAAACAAGGAAGCAAGCTTTTCCTTCCAAGTAAACCAAGGGATGAGGCTGAAGGGAAACAGTCTAAGGACCCATAAAAAGAAATATTCTGCAGCAGGCAGTTAACTCTAAGAATGAGGGGGAGAAAACATACAACATTGGCATGATAGACTCAATAAAGAAAGCCGTGAGGAGAGACATTGAGACCTTAGGGAATATCCTGTTGTCCAATATATTCCTAACTTTCCTTCCTGAGTAAAAGGTAGTTTTATATCTAATTCAGCATTCTTGGGGAGGAGCAGTAATTGATGGATTTATGCTGACTATTGTGTGCAGATGGTGCTTTCTTCACCAAAGGTCAATTCTCAGCTTCACCTAGGGTCTGATGTCTGATTCCTCAGTGTGAAGAATTTATTTTACTCATTCCTCAAGGGGTTCAATTTGTGGGTTCACTGAACTAAATGTAGGAGACTAACTTTTCAACAAATGGCCAATTATGTACACTTGGAAATAGAGTTCTCTCTAAAGTGCCTTTTACGTATCACCCACTCCAACACAGATTGGAAGATCTGTCCCTTGTTAAGCTGACAGAGATATCTGATTCAGCTGGTCAACATGCTCTTTTCCAATAGGAGAATTCAATTGCCAGTAAGTTAAGACTAGGGAGAAAAGGAATAGTATGAGAAACAAACTAATTTTAAGGGATAGTATGATTAGTTATGATAGCACAATGTACAATTTTTTGGGGGGTTATAACCTAGCAATCTAAGAAATAGACATTAGTTAGGTGTCCTTTTCCATGATTAGTTCTAGAGTAACATAGAAAAACAGTTTTACTACTCAAATTTGTTTTTCAATTGCCCAAATCTTCTTTCATGACATAATGTCACATTGCAATTTATAAGATGATATATTTTCATTTAATCATTGCATTTTAGATTTTTGATTGCTTTTTATAAACTAATCCTCAGATTCCAAATTCATAGAATTTTTTTCCCAAAATAATAAGAAGGTACAAGTGTTTTTCTTACATGAATGAACTGAATAATACTGAAGTCAGGGCTTTTAGCATGCCTGTCATCACAGTAGTGTACGTTATACCTGACAGGCATGTTTTTATGCCTCACTCCCCCTCCTAACATCCCTCTTTGTTTCCAATGTCCTT
>NW_012149618.1:9501248-9502374 GCF_000956105.1 Propithecus coquereli
AAAAAAATTCCTGAAGACAATGGAAAGTGAAATGACCAAAGCAAGCAGATTTTGTAGGGAAGTTGTATAGGAGAAGGGAAAAACACTGATTGAGTTTTCTACTTTTATAGCTTTTAGCCTGAGATTAAGCTGTAGTCAGTGATTTGGGGAGCAACTACAGAGGGTTGAATTCAAATAAAAAAAATGTACAATTTTTCTGTCCTGAAGAACCAGATGGAACAGTCTAGGACAAGCACAGCTGTTAGAAAATAGAAAAAGAATTCCAGAAAAGAGAAAACCAGAAACAGGAAGCCCTAAATTCTGAGTAGAAATGTTGCCCATGTCTCTGGCTAATCCTTCAACCATGCATGAATGGGACAATATCCAAGCTCTAAAGCTAAAGACAAAAGAACTGAACTGAAATTTGAACTATTGTTCAAAAGATAGAGTTTACAGCTTGAGTCCAAATAAATTAATTGACTTTTTTTAAAAAACAAGCAAACAGAAACAGTCTTTGGAAGAATATGATTGATCCTAGGCTCCACGACAAATGATGTTCAGGACACAATACAAAATTACTTCACATTTGAGGACCAGGAAATTGTGATTTATTTTGAAGAAAAAAGACAGTCAATGAAAACTAACTCCAGCATGACCAACATGTTGAAACGAGGTAAGCATTTTAAAGCAAGTTTTATGACTATGCTTAATAAATGTAAAGAAAATATGATTATAGTGTATGAAACTTGTAACATCTCATAAGAGAAATAAAACTATACAACAGAACCAAATAGAAAAGTATATTTCTTATGCATAGTTCTTAACCCAGCAGTTCACAGAGTAGATATTTTATTCATTTTTAGTGACTGATTTTATTTCAAATGGCAGAGAAACACAAATTAAACTTTATATCTATTTTACCAGATTTACTAAGGTATAATTGACAGAATTACATATATTTAATGTGTACGACATGATGATTTGATGTATGCATTGTAAAATGATTACCACAATCAAGCTAATTAACACACTTTTTTGAATGTGTGGTGAGAAAACTAAAGATCTACAAAGTAGATACTTTGAAAAATGTTTGTTAAATAAGAAAATTGCTCGATGTTTTATTATTTCCTTTTGAACTATTTGTCTT
>NW_012149618.1:9502424-9505211 GCF_000956105.1 Propithecus coquereli
TGTGTGTCAGGCTTTTTCACTTACCTTTTCCCCAAGTATATTATGGGAATGTACTTCTATGTAAATATCTTCTTCCTCATCAAACTTTCAATCTAGTTGTTTATTTATATCTCTATAGACATATTTTTTAAATTTATTCCATGCATTATAATCCTTTTTTATCACTATTTATTTTGCATTAAATTTATCCACAGTCTGTCCAGGTGGAGTTCCTTGGATCTGGTTTCTGTGTCTTTTTGACATGTTCCTAACTTCTTGCAGCACTTTTTCACTTTCTAGCATAACTCGATGATCTAGGCTTGTACCTATCCTGCCCCAAACCTGAAATCTACTGTTTTTTCAAGGAGCAAAAAGTTAATTTTGGTGAAAAATGGTATTTAGAAACCAAGATTTGGGTGGTAGATGTGCTCACTTATATTGGAGTGTCAGTGCTCCCAGGTCCTTGCAGTGGACAGCACTGAGGAACAGATAAATATGTACACACACACACACACACACGCATACATCAGCATCTGTGTGTCTTTCTCTATCTCTCTATATTAAAAACTATGAGTTTATACAGGTACTTCTAATAGCGGTACAACAGCACAAGGTTTATTCTAGTTTTTTCCCTTTTCTGCATTTGTTTCTCCTTTATCTGACAGTCAGAAACCTGGCTCCATTCCCTTTATTATAATTACTTATTTTATTTATCTCTTCACATGTTAACCAATCTCCCATCTGCTGCTACTCTCTCCTGTGTCTCATTCCTCACCCTACTCATGTACTCTAGTCCACTACCCTAGGTTATTTTTTCCCCCACCATGGGCAATGTCCTCCCCACTCTTGGGCTGACTTTCCATGCCAGGATGCACCCTGATATGAACTATTTTTAACTATGTTTGTTTTCTGATATCTTGTGCCAAGCTGCCCTCAAGCAAGGATGCCACCATGGGGTCTCACTCTCCAGCCAGGCTACTCTTCTTCTTGCTTGAGCTCTGACAACTTGCATCAGGCTGGCTCCCCTATCTCTCACATACACCTGCCTCACCCACTGAGGCTCCGACTCCCCAGAGTGCGCTTCTCCCACCTCTGGAGGTGGCCTTTTTCATCTTGCTTGAGCTCTGACACCACTGGCTGGGCAACTTTGCTGTTGGAATGCTGCATTTACCACTCTGGGTTGCCCCGGTGTGTTGCTGCTTTGTTCATCTTCTAGGGCTTATCCCCTGCATGGGCACCAGCCTCACCTTGTTTGAGCTATGACATCCCACATGGAGTAACAATCTACCACCTAAATATAGGCACCCTGCTCTCACTCTGCTCAGGGTCTCTGACATCTCTTTCTGTACTACTGTAGCTTCTCTATCATACCCCATACCAGTAGGGACAGCTACCTTGCCTTGCCCCACCAATGACTTTAGGAGTGAAATTTTCTGCAAGGGAAGAGAAGAAGAAGGGCAAGAAAAGTTGCATTACTTTTTGTCTTTGGTGGATGTGAAGTTATTTTACTTGTTTATTTAATCAATTCACAAAGCAAATATATGTAAACACCTGGTCTTTGTCAGGCACCAATCTAAGTCCCGGGGTTATGATGCAGTATACAAAACAGGCAACATCTCTGATCCAATGGGTTTAGATGCTCATGGAATTAGGAAGATACCACTACCGAAGACACTAATTTGGTACTGGCCTGCCCAAACAAGGACATTGGGGCATTAATTTGGTAAAGTGGCAGAATAGCTAATGAATCCTAAGCTTGGTGCCATGAAGTAGATTAAGTCAAGAATTTTGTGAAGTGACTTGACCAGGTTCAATGGGAATGATTGTCTAAAAAATTCCTAAAAAGTTTGTCCTAAAAAATTCCAAAAGAGAAAAGTTGCAGGAATAAATGTCCTGGACACTTTAAAAGGTCAAGTAATTTATAGAGAACTCAGAAAGACTTGATCACTAGTTGCTGGTGTTTGGTATTTGGGGGAACTCTTTGAGGTACACTGGGGAATTAGATATGTAATGGATACTTCTGTGGTGCAAGAGCTAGACCCCATGGGTCTGACCTAAGAAGATGCCCTAATTGGGGCTAAAATCTAGCTTTTCCAGGTGGTAATATTGGAATTAGGCCATATCCAGTGATAGTTCCCATACTTGCCGTGACTCGTGGTTGTATGGGAGCTGGAGGTACTGGGAAGAAACCTTGAGCTATCCCAGCCAGCAAGCCAGTGCTGAGGGAGAAGTCATGGAGATAAAACAAATTTATCTCTCTTGAACTGAGGCTATCCTTTCTGGACTGTCCTTTTTAGGTTTGGCATGTAACTCTGATGCCCCAGCCTACAAAAGAGGACACTTCCATTGTCTGAAAGAGAATTTGTAGGGATACATACCTCTATTTCCAAGCAGGGGTCCACCACTGGTATAGACAAATCCTTCCCCAACTACCTGAGTGAATTTCTCACTTTTTAATTAGTTAGGTTAGAAGAACTTAACATTGCTGTATGCTGTCTGTGAAGTGGTTGTTAAGTTAGAAGACTAGAGAAAAAAATTGCATTGAGTTCTGCCAAATAATTCAAAGTCTTCTCCTCAACTGTTAAGAAATAATAAAACCAGCCAGATTGGATCTTTTGCTTTTCCTTTCCAGGCCTACACCTGAGTTCTCTTAAAGATACTATAAAATCAGAATGTCACACTCAATTCAAAGGTTAGTACAGCTTGGCATATAGATCAATATAATGACTTTATAGATTTACTTTGTCACACAGAAGATGTGTAGATTTTAGGACCTTCAGTGGCTCATGCTAAGAAAACTATAAATTT
>NW_012149618.1:9505261-9506758 GCF_000956105.1 Propithecus coquereli
ATTTACCACACTTGACTAGAATTATTTAAAGTAATCAAATTCTTTTTTTGTGAATGTTTTCTGATGCACTAGATCTGACATTCTGCAGCTGGTGTATAATAGGCTTTAGTACATAGACGGTGACAGATGGATGGATAGATAGTGACATAAATATAGTAGATTGATCTTTTCTCTTCCTCCTCACTCTCTTCCTGGAAAAGGGCCTTTGATAGATGGAAAAAATGAATGATGTCATTAGCAAAATGAAAAGATTTATCCTTTAAGAGGCAGTTAACATTAGCAAGGGAATGGCTAGTTTGTTCTGTGAATGTTTCACTCTAAACAAACTGAGGAAATTAATACTCACAATCAGCTGTGGTCTCCCTCTAGATCTGAGAGCAAATAAATTCACTGTTTCAGGTAATAGCAGTTGCTATAGCAGGAAAAAAATCCTAGTGACTTAAAAAGTAGAAACTTATTTTTTCTCATTTAAAGAGGAAATGGTGATAGAGGAGGAGGGCTCTGAACAACATACTCATTGAGGAATCCAGGCCAACAAGGGGTGTGAAAAATGCATTCTGCCTTTAGGCCCAGAAGGAAAAGGAAAAGAGTTTGTGAATAGCAAGCTAGCTTTGCCACATTAACCTAAATAGAAAGCCACTCAAGTGTCTCATGCAACTTTTTTATGGTTCTCTGAAGACTTTACTTCACAATTTGCCTTTTATTTTCTTTAAATAACTTTGTCCTGGTAGAGTATGCCTTGCATTGATACAGACTCAAATATAGGAACATTATTTCCTGATGCATAGATTGATGCTGATTAATTCATTGGCTACTCAATAAAAACGTATATATTTTTAATGTATTATATAACATACATATATGTATAGACATATATGTATATATGAACATAGGAGGTATAAGATAAAGATGTGCACAGCAGATACTAGATTTGTATGAAGGCAGAGAAGGAATTTCTGGATGACTCAGACCACATTTATTGTGTCAGTCTGATCTCTGCCAAGGATTTGGAGGGAAGGGACTTGATGGAGTGACTTTATACATCTTCATTGTCCCTATACACCATTTTTTTTACTTTGAAACAATAACACATTTATAGAAATATTGTGAGTACAGTATAAATATCTTTTTTTTCCCCCTGAACCATTTGGGAGCAAGCAATGATCTGTTGCTCAATCACTTCTGATTATTTTAGTATGTGTTATTTGTATGTATGGGGTGATTTGTTACACAGCCATTGTGATTGCAACATCATTCAATCCTCAGGCCCCATTCAAGGACTCTATCAGTTTTTCCTATAATGTCCTTTATAGTAGAATAACTCATTTCAGAATATGTGTTATGTTTGATAGTCATGTCTTTTTAGTCTCCTTAGGTCTAGAACTGTTACTCAGTCTTTCGTTGGCCTCTGTGACCTTAATACTTTTGGAGATTACAGGTCAGTTTTTTGTAATAGAGTGTCCCTTAATTTGAGTTTTTCTTTATGACTAGATTCAG
>NW_012149618.1:9506808-9508551 GCF_000956105.1 Propithecus coquereli
GAATCACATTTATTGATTTGTGTATGTTGAACCATCCTTGCATCCCTGGGATGAAACCCACTTGATAATGGTGAATTATCTTGTTGATATGCTGTTGGATTCAGTTTGCTAGTATTTTTTTGAGAATTTTTGTATCTATGTTCATGGGGAACATTCATCTGCAGTTTTCTTTTTTTGTTGTGTCCTTTCTTGGCTTTGGTATCTGGATGATACTGGCTTCACAGAATGAGTTAGGGAAGGTTACCTTCTTTTTGATTTTATGGAACAGTTTCAGTAGGATAAGTAGTATTGATAGTTATTCTTTATAGGTCTGGCAGAATTCAGCTGTGAATCTCTCTGGTCCTAGGCTTTTTTGTTGTTATTGGAAGATTTTTTTATTACTGCTTCAATCTAGCTACTCATTATTGGTCTTTTCAAGATTTCTATTTCTTCTTGATTCAAGCTTGGGAGGTTGTATATTTTCAAATTTATTCATTTCCGCTAGATTTTCTAGTTTGTGTGCATAAAGGGGTTCATAGTAGTCCTGGATGATCTTTTGTATGATGTGGTATCAGTTGCAATGTCTCCTTTTTCATTTCTGATTGAGCTTGTTTAAACCCTCTTTTTTCTTGGTTAATCTATGTAGTGGTCTAGTGGTCTATTGATTTTGTTTATCTTTGTAAAGAATCAAGTTTTCATTGATCATTTGTATTGTTTGTCTCAATTTCATTAAGTTCTACTCTGATCTTTGTTATTTCTTGTCTTCTGCTAGCTTTGCATTTGATTTGTTCTTGTTTTTCTAGTTTCTTGAGGTGTAACATTAGGTTGTTAATTTGTGATCTTTCTTTTTGATGTAGGCATTTAGTGCTATGAGGTTCATAGCATTTTGATATATACATTAACTATGTCTACTGATAATGATTATGGCCTGAAAAATGTGGCAATAAAAAAAACCTTATGAGAAGACATTTTGAAAGTTCATTATGGGAAGCTATTTTGCACAGAGGGAGACATATATACATTTGAGGCCAACAGACCTCAGTTTGAATCCCTCTTCTGGTATCAATTGTTGCAAATGCAGGCAAATGAATTACTCAACCGTGGTAAGCTTCAATGTACTCGTTTATTAAATGTAAATATTTCAAAGTATTTTATGATTTTATGAAGATAAAAATAACATTATTTTTGCCTAGAACATGCCTGATAACTAGCAAACATTTAATAAAAGGTAGATCTAATATTAATATGATGATAATATTGATGATGATTTAACTGCAGCTCTTTGGGTTGACCAGGTTTTTACTTTGTAAATAAAGAGGAGGTAGGTAGGCAAAGGGTATAACCTGAGACAAAATGCATACACTTGTCAACCCACAGAGGAGAATAAATTTTGGAGTCAAGTCCACCTTATACACAAACACACGTGCACAAACACACACACATGCGCAGATGTTCCTCAACTTACAATGGGATTATGCCTCAAAAATATTTTAAGTTGAAAATGCATTTAATACACCCAACCTACTGAATATCACAGCTTAGCCTAGTCTACCTTAAACATGCTAAGAACAGTTACATTCACCTACAGTTGGGCAAAATCATCTGGCAAGACAGTACACTATAGAGTATTGTTTGTTTTCTATCCTGATCCTGTGGCTGACTGGGAGATGTGGCTCACTTCCACCAAGTATCAGTATCACACAAGTGTATATCACTAGCCTGGGAAAAGATCAAAATTCAAAACTCAATGTATAATTTCTGTTG
>NW_012149618.1:9519721-9523464 GCF_000956105.1 Propithecus coquereli
TTAAAATTCCTATTCTTTTTCATTCTTTTTGACTATTTATTTGTTTAAAATTGAGAAGAAGCAGGAAAAGAGGAGGAGGAAGAGGAGGAGGAAAATGAAGAGGAGGAAGAGGAAGGAGAAAGATAATTTGCTTCATGAAGGCAGAAACATCTTATGTATCCGTAGTATCTAACACAAGGCCTGAGACATAGTTAATTATTCTAATTAATATTTATTAGATGAATCAATGAATCAATGAAAATGCACCACAATGTCTATATTTTATCTACACTTTGGTCTTTTAAATTCTCCTAATCTTGAGCTACCAATTTCACATTGTCTATTTCCTTGTTTCATTCTTTTTTCTTTGTTCTTTTAGGTGCTGGGCATTTTCCCTTTACAGTATGAGTTTCACTATGTCTTCTCTAAAGCTCTTCCTGACCATCTGTCTTTCAGTATGGAGGGGTGGAATTGAAAGATTTGCCACCATTTCTTTTTCTCCTTCAAACTTCTTGAGGTAAAACAAAAACATTAAATTGTAAGACAATTCTGTATTGATCATATTAGTAGCTAGCTACCGTGCCTGTGAAAGATGCATGGTCTACTTTCTAAGTTGCTACTACTTTTCTTTCACAGAGCCAGATAATAGCTCCCTTCAACAGGAATATACAGGTAGAAGTTCTTACATAAGACTAATATGTTTCATAGAATAAATGTATAAGGATCTTGTTTTTCAGTAAAGTGTTCAGAAACTGAATCAACACTGTTACCTTCTTAATAATAAAGATCAGATTCTTTCCATTGCAAGTAAGAGAAATTCAACTTAAACTAGCCCAAGCATAAAAAAGGAATTTATTAACAGCCTTATCAGAGAAATTCTGCTTTAGCTGTCAAACCAGGTGATAGAGTGGTTCAAATGATGTCACCAGACTCAGGCTTGTGCTATCTCTTCACACTGCTTCCCTCCTACTTTATTCCAAGTCTTAGGCAGGTGTTCTCCTTATGGCAGAAGATGCCTGCCAGAAGCTCCAGACTTACATTTAACTTCTCTGGGTGATTAGTTATTGTCTGATTAGAAAGCCTTGGGACTCATGCTGTTATGAAAACATTTATTTTGTCCCGGTCAAGGAATATGCTATTTGCCAGCCTTGCTTTGTGTGTCCATCTGTAGTGGACACTGCCAGTGTCCTGAAAATATCTCCTCTGATATATTAATACTTTACACATCCTTTGGGGCCACCCTTGAGTGCTATGTGCTTTGCTGCAATTGTTTTGCAGCTGCAATCCTCAGAGGATTCCCTGGGTTGCCCAGACTCGTAGAAAAAGTGAGAGATTATGGGAAAGACAGAATGTCTGTGAGTTTGTATTTGTCCCAGGTCAGCCCATGTCCACTTACTAGACTGGTATGGGATATAAAAATCCAGCTTTCTTGCTGCAAAGCAAAACCAACTCTAATATGCAATTTATACTCCAGAGCTCTCTCTGGCAACAGACCGAGGTTAGACCTTCACGAGAAATTACATGCTGTTTGAATTCCTCCTCTTCCCTATCTTCCTTCTCCCATTTTCTTGTGGGTTATCTGGGAAGCACCTTCTTAAGAAACAATCTGCACTCAAATCCCTGGCTCTGAATCAGCTTCTGGGACAATCTGACCAAGAAAGTAGACAGTATGAGGTGGGGAACCTGTGGCTTTGGGGCCACATGTGGCCTTCTGGATCTTTGAGCATGGCCTTTTGACTGAATCCAAAGTTTGCAGAACAAATGATTTTAATAAGGGGATTTGTTCTATGAGTTTGGATTTGGTTGAGGGGCCACATTTGGGGACCTGGAGGGCCACAAGTGACCTTGAGGCCACAGCTTCCCCATGATTCCAACATGCTATTACTAGATGGGAAACTAAAGCTGGTAGATTAAAACAATAGTATTCTGGTAGGGGTAAGTTCAAAACTAATATAAGTTTGTTTCTTTAATTGCTTCTTTCAGTTCTGTTTTTTACAATGGCAGCTATTTCTTCTACAAAATGTGTAGCAACAGTTCTCATTGGCTCATCTTCTATCTTTGTACTGTCAATGCAGTTCTATCTCTCTCTTATATTGTGATGATTTCACTTGGGTTGGTTGATTCAGATTCCATTTTATTAACAGAGAGATACTCTTGAGATATTTGAGGTGTCTTTTGTTGAGACCTGTGTGATGTAGTTTGTATAAACTATGTTTGAGCTTGACCTGCTCATCCCTAATATATTTCCATCTTAATGTGAGGTAGCTCCTATACTGAAGGTATATTCTATAGACCACATGCTTTAAAGGGATAGAAGAACAATCTTGATTCATTGCCTTTGTCAATTTAATTTTGCTCTCAACCTTCTCATTACTGGCATAATGGCATATTATATTTCTCATATTTAAATAATAGTTTTTTGTTTTGAAGTTTATGTCTGATAATAAAGAAAAATATTATGATTTTGTCCATGAAAATGTGTTTTAGAAATTTCATAATCTGAGAGGTCTTCAAAAAGTTCATGGAAAATGCATATTATGAAAAACTATGCATGGATTTCAAAATTTGTTTCACCCAAAATAAACTCATATTAACTTGTAATAAAATATCTGAACAAGATCTAGTTTGAGGTACTAAGAAGGATAAGACATCAGCTTGAAAAGAGCCCCTATCAGAGCAATACGAATTCTGCTAAAATTGAAGCAAGAGCAAACATCAAATTTATGGCAAAGCTTGGGTGGAAGACTGTTGACATCACTGATGCTTTACAAAAAGTTTATGGGGACAAGGCTTCAAAGAAATAAGCAGTTTACAAATGATGAACTCATTTTTAAGTAGGAACGAGATGATATTGAAGGTGAAGCCTGCAACAGCAGACCATCCACATCAGTTTGGGAGGAAAAAGTTAATCTTGTTCAGCCTAATTGAGAAGACCTAATAATTAACAGCAGAACAAGAGCCAACACTGTAGACATCTAGACATCTCAGTTGGTTCAGCTTACACAATTCTGACTGGAAAATTAAAGTTTAGCAGTTTAATCAAGTTTCCATTCAATGGGGTGCCAAACTGTTGCACCCAGATCAGCTGCAGATGAGAGCAGAGCTTTCAATGGAAATTTTAAACAAGTGGGATTAAGATCCTGAAGGATTTCTTCAAAGAATTGTAACAGGAGAGTAAACATGGCTTTACCAAATCTTGAAGAAAATGTACAATCAAAACAGTGGCTACCAAGAGGTGGAAGTGGTCCAGTCAAAGTAAAAGTGGACTGGTCAAGAGCAAAAGTCATGTTAACAGTTTTCTAGGGTACTCAAGGCATTTTGCTTGTTGACTTTCTAGGGGGACAAAGAATTATAACCATCTGCTTATCATGAGAGTGTTTTGAGAAAGTTAGCCAAAGCTTTAGCAGAAAAACACCTGGGAAAGATTCGCTAGAGATTTCTTCTCCACCATGACAATGCTCCTGCTCATTCCTTTGATCCAACAAGGACAATTTTACACGAGCTTTGATGAGAAATCCTTACAATCCTTACAATCCACCTTACAATCCTGATTTGGCTCCCTCTGATTCCTTTTTGTTTTCTCATCTTAAAAAATCTTTAATGGGCACCTATTTTTCTTGAGTTAATAATGTGAAAAAGATTGCATTGACATGGTGAAATTCCCAGGATCCTCAGTTCTTTAGGGATGGACTAAATGGCTGCATCATCATTTACAAAAGTGTCTTGAACTTGGTGGAGCTTATGTTGAAAAATAAAGTTTATAT
>NW_012149618.1:9524579-9543693 GCF_000956105.1 Propithecus coquereli
TAAAAATGCTTTCTTTTTTCCTCCCTCTGCTTCAGCAGACTGATAACAGAAGCAGCTGTGAAGTTGTTGCAGGTGTTCTTTATTTTTTTCTTTCTCTGCGAAGCCAGCTTATCAGAGTCCTTGGAGTGTAGTTTTTGGCAGGAAATGAGACAGAGAGTTGGAGTCGGGAGTTCACCCCTCTACTGTCTGCTCAGAGCTCTTTAAGGCTGAGAAAACAAAACTCTTAGAGATAACAAGTTAGGCCACAGGTATTTTAATTAAAAACAAACAAACAGAGGGTAGTTGTGTTGTGAGTTTCTTCTTCAAAGGAGCAATTATGTGCTGTGAATTTATTTCTCTGTGATGCTCAGGGTGTGAGAGGACTGGGGAGTAAAGAGGCTTCTTCCTAAGATCTCATCAGGGGACTGGCATCCTGCCTGCTACTGTACCACCAGCCCACAGGGTTTGGTTTCCTCATCTTATTTGACACTGACATAGAAGTTCTAGCAAATGTCATCAAGTGTCAAAATAAAAATATAGAAAGGAGAGATATGAACATTGACAAAATAAAATGATCTCCTTTTATTGATAGTAAGATTGTGTACTAGAAAATATATTTTACAAAAATCTAAGGTAATTGATAACAGAATTTGATAAAGTGGCTGGGTATAATATAAACATATGAAAAATACTTTCCTGTAGTATTAGCTGTGCTTTAAAAGGGAAGTGGAATTACTTACAGTATTATGAGAGAGGAAATTTATTACAGGAATTAAACATTACTCAATGAGATGCTTGGAAATATCCCAAAGGGGAGTTAAAGAAGAAGAGAAAAACGACTAACCAACTCTGATGCAGATATTCCGCAGCTTGTACACCTGGAAGATAGGTGTGTCTCGTTACTGTAGTTGGAACCATGAAAGAGACTGATGTAGAGGTTCATGGCTAATTGTGTACATGTCAGTGAATGGTTTTTTGGCTCTTCATGGCCACTACCTCTGTCAGTTCACAGTGAAGTGCTGGGGGCAGGTCACTGTTGGTCAGTAGGACCAGTGGTTAGGAAGGAGAGGTGGAGAAGAGCAAAAACAAACTGGAACCTGCTTGTGCCTTTATTCAGTGAGTAATGGCTGCTGTTTCATTTCTGCCTCCAAAATTCTATGCAACTTCACTTGGGCCAACTCTAACCTATAACTATACAAAGAAGAGGATTCAGGGAAAAATAAAAAATAGTAACCAGCAAAACCAAGTTTAAAATAGAGCAGTTGAGCTCAATACCTAAAAAGACAAATGGGATCATCTACTCTCAATAGCAAAATATCAAGCATTGTTTACTAATAAACTTAATAAGAAAGATATAAAACTGCATAAAGAAAATTACAAAATTCAAGGACATTACACAAGATTTTCTCTTGCCTTAGGAAACTTAATACTATAAAAAATCAGTTCTTCCAAACTCCATATTATACACACACACACATACACACACACACACACACACACACATACATTTAGAGTTAGAGTCTCAATAGTTCTTTTTTGACGAAATGATCTTTAAATTAATACATAAGAATAAATCTTCTAGAATACTCAAGGGAGGAACAGTGAGAAGTGACTTGTTTTAGAGATTCAGAATGTATTGCTAAACAGCAACCTTCTGCTCACAACTCACTGTGGTATGGCCTGAGGAATAGACAAAGTGGAAACATGGAAGGTTGAGAGAATCCAAAAGTAGTTCCTGGTACGTGTGAGCATAAAGACAAATACTGCATGATCTTGCTCATATCCAGAATTGAAAACAATTGACCTTATGGAATTAGAGAGTCAGAATTATGGTTACCAGGAACTGGGGATGGTGGTTTGGGTGATGGTTGGGAAGATGTTGATCAATGGATACAAAATTTCAATTAGATAGGAGGAATAAATTCAAGAGATCTATTGTACATGGTGACAATATATTAGCTAACAATATATTGTATTCTTGAAAATTGCTAAGAGAGTGGATGTAAAGTGTTCTAACCACAAAAATGATACCTGTGTGAGGTAATGCATATGTTAATTTGCTACATTTAGTCATTCTGCAATGTATATATACTTCAAAACAATATGTTCTACAATTTTACCTGTCAATTTAAAAAATGAATAAATATTATAGGCAGTATTTCAAGGTAGAGAAAAATAATGGACTATTTAATATATGTATTATTTATCAAATAAAAGCAGTGGATTATTCAATGGAGCACAACTAGCTATCCACCAAGAAAAAATAAAAAATGGGCTTCTTTCTTCTCCATATAAAATATAATTTCCAGTTGGTTTAGATATTTAAATGTAAAATATAAAAGTCTTGTAAAAAGATTCTAGAAGACTACATAAAAATTCCAGAAAGGAAGCAAAGGCTGCTATCACTCAGACATTATAAAAGAAAATAGAAAACTAATTGAGTATATGCAATTTAAATGTTTTGTATGGCAAAGATACCATAAACAGTAAATAAACCAACAATAAATTTGAAAAAAGAAACTTACGTAGTAAAGGAAAAAGATAATATCTATACTATAAAAAAAGACTCAAAAGTTAACAAGAAACCTATAAATAATAGAGAACTGGCAACAGATATGAAGAGAATATTTATATCAGAAAATCTATGTGGTTAAAATTAATGAAAAGATGCACAAACACATTAGTATTCAAGAAAAGATAGATTAAGGTAATATATTTCAGTTTTTACCTTTTAGACTGGCAAATATTGAAGTGATCATAAAATCTGTTGCTGCCCGGGAGGGGAAAAATGGCATGCTCATAAAATGCTAAAAGAAATGTGAGACCAATCTCTTAACATTGATAAAAAATGCCTATATTCTAATAACCCAGTAATCTCTTTCCTGATTATCTATTCTGCACAAGGAAAAGATTCAGTATGTAAGGATTATCTACAAGGTTGTTTACATCAGCATTGTTCATAGCAGAGAAAAAAATCCTATCAATAGTGAAATGGATAAATTATTCTTCCAAACCACACACACACAAAAAAAATGAGTAAGAACTATACTAGATACTTTAAAAGATTTCTATGACATTCATTGCGTATTTTATCTCATCTTTGTAACATATTGTTAAAGCCCTCTATATATGTGTATACATGTATATGTATATATTAATTTGTTCTTGACTATATAAGCATGGATGAAAAATATGAAAAAATACGTTCTAGGTTGTTAATCGTGTTACCTAGTGGGGAGGAGGCAGGAAGGAGGTAATCTGGATGGAGTGGGGAATGAGAGGAGATATAAAAATGTAATACAAACTAAAAATGAATTCAATGGAATACATGATATAATTGTATTTGTGCATAAATTCAATGTATTTACATGTTTTTAACCACAAATTATAATTATTTATGTATGTAAAATTGGAATTCCATCAGTATGTATATAAAAATAAGTTTTAAAACAGGGTTTGAGCTAAATCCTTCACCAGCCCTGAATAAATCGACCCTTCCAGAGATTAACTTTTTTTATTTTTAAGTTTTCTAGGACAAAGAGGTCACCATGTTGGTGAGTCTTAAGATGAAGATGGAAATGATCTCCAGAGGATTTACAGTTTGGGTGCATTTTTCTATTGACTTATTTAAAAGGAAGTGAATCATATGTTATTTCTTTTTGATAAATATATAGAATAAGTTTGCTGGGGGTGCTGATAAACAGAGCTTAGGACCTGGGAGACTGCAAGAATGAGTGTGTTGACAGCAATGGGAAGCACAGGAGACACAGCTTTAGAGAGAAGGTTGCACATTTGGTTAGAACAGATGGCATTTGAGATGCTGGCTTTGGCATTTACAATTGGGCTTCATTGAGGAGACAGTTGAAGGAGTGGTTAGAAGGTTGGGAAAGGGCCGTCTGAGGTGGAGAGACAGATATTGATGCACTGAGTGGATTTTGAGGATGAAGGTCAGAGCCTTGCAGAAATCATACCTTTAGAGAGAAGAAGGAGAAAGTGAGGCTGGATAGGAAGGTAGAACAAGCTGAAGAAAAATGCCAATGGAAGTAAAAAGTATTTATCTTCAGGGAGAGGGTGCCTAACCACACCAGTGCAATAGAGAGGAGAGAATGTTCTGGCAGAGAGAAGACTGCCAGGCTTGGCAATTCAGGGAGGTAGCACTCACTTGAATGGGTGTGAGCGAATCCACCAGTGAGTAACAAACGTGGGGGCCGGTTTCGACCCTTGCAGAGGGTAACTCCTCATTAGAGATGAGAGGGAGGGATTTAAGATGATGTGGGATGTGAGGAAGTAGAAAATTTAAGTCCAATTTAAGGAACGCTTGTGAATCCTTTAAAACTGTGGTCCCCAACCCCCAGCCACAGACCTGACTGGTCTGTGGCCTGTTAGGAAGTTAGGAACCAGGCCACGCAGCAGAGGGTGAGCAGCAGGTGAGCAAGTGAAGAAGCTTCCTCTCTTCATTGAAACTTCATCTCTATTTACAGCCACTCCCCAGCTCCCCATCGCTCACCCCTGCCCACCCCCTCCCTGGCCGACCACCATCTGTGGAAAAATTGTCTTCCATGAAACCGGTCCCTGGTGCCAAAAAGGTTGGGGACTGCAGATTTAAAACATCATTATTATCATTTTAGAAAGACAATAGTAGAATTTATCTGTGCCACCAATATGTTTGTAAAACAGCTGCTCAGAACTCAGAAAGCAAAGTGGTCTGGGGTGAATATGGCCACTCTATAAAGCTCCTCTTGGGCACCAGTAAATCCTCTCCACCATACCTCTTATTCCAGCCACAGCGGCAATGACGTGACTTGTTCTATGTGGGCTTCACCCAGCTTCATGCAGGAGCACCCTGAAAGCAACTCAGGCTGCCCAGTGCATGCTTCTAGCTGCACAACCTGCAGCTTTTGTACACAGGGGTGTGAGACATCCACTGGCACCCACACATGTGGAATCCTGAAGTGTGTTTTTGTGTATGTGCATATGTGTGTGTGTATGTATGCGTGTGTTGAAGGGGGGTGATTCTTGGACCAAAGAATAAGTGCCTGTGGATAAATACTTTTTTAAAGGCTGACACAGGTACTGAGATATATTTCATGTGACTTCTCATTTGATCCTTTCAATTAGGGCACCATTTCCCCCATAGTAGCAAAGGCCCACTCTGTATTCCTCTCCTCTCCTTCTCCGCTTCAGTTCCCTTCTCCCTCATTGCTGACACTTCCATCAGACTCCTCTCTAGATTACTGCACCGAAGGCTTTGTCTCCGGCTCTGCATTCTGGGGAATCCAAGGAAAGGCAACTGCTGTTTAAAGAACATAAAACAGGGGAGCTGTGTGGTCCAATAAAAGGAATAGGGAAAGGAATGGATTATTTTTTCACTAGCAAGTGTGCTCTGTATGCCTTTATTTCTTGTTGTTGTTGTTGTCATTGTTTTTTTCTAAATGAGTTAGGTCTTCAGTTATTTTTAAAATGTCTGTAATATGTTGAGATCCTTAGGTGAACAGCAATTGAAGAACTAAGTGTTCTGTAATGGATCGTCAATTAATTGCAGAATATACAATAGAGGGTAAAAGAATTCAACTAATTTTGAGTCAAATGCTTTTATAATTAAAAATCTGTTAGGAGGAACAGTTCTAATTTTCCTTTATGTGCCTTGAAAATTTGCCAGGAATTTAAAAGTCTTCCATCATTACACATGGCTTCTGGACTTTAACAGTCCCTTAGCTCTTTAGTTAATTTTATGTCCTAAACCAAAATTACTTCTTCAGGCTTTCTTTTCTTTTTTTTTATATCATCTAATTTAGTAAGATTTTTGGAGATAGTTATTCTGATTATTCTTTTGTTATTTAATTATGTGATCTCCTGTAACAATTTATGTTATTCTGAAAACAACTCTGGGTAGAAAACTCTCTTTTTGAGATTGATCTGGGAGCTTTCCAGCTTTATGCTCATTTCTTTTGATCTCAAGGTTGTTCAAAAAATTATGTAGTGTTAATGTCATCAGAAGCAAGACCAGGACTGGAGCTTTCTCTCTCTATTGCATTCAATTAAGAGTGCTCATGCAATTGCTACCTCTATTTGCTTAGAGGTTGTCATCTAGTGACAACAGTTTCTCCAAGGCAGCATCCTAAACTTTTGTGGCTTCTTTATATTTCTGGCATTTCATTCTAGTCCAAATCTATTTGAATGTTCTTCAAACAGAAAGTTTGAAGTTCTTAAAGAAAAGCATCAAATTTGCAGTGGGGTGAATGTCAAACTCTATTTTTGCAATTGAATTATACCTCTACTTTTGAGCCTATGAAATTGCACAGAAACCTGGCAGAAGTAAACTATATCTGTATAGATCTGGTCCTAGTCACGTATCATCGGCACCGTTGCACCATTAAAATGGACATCTGGAGAATTATAGAGCTATGACAAAGTATGTAAGCTCTTGAATGTTGGTATCAAGTTGTCTGAGGCTAAATCCTGACTCCACCACTTATTGTCTGAGTCTGACACAGGTTACTTAATTTCTCTAAGCCTCTATGTCCTCATCTATACACGCAAATTATAACTGCAACCACCTCATCAAATTGCTACACCTATAGAAAACACTCCATGATAACCATTATTATTTATTACAGTTGCTAACATAAACCGTAGTCAATTATAATAAATACAGTATCTGTGGGTTTATGATGGATATTAATTATCTTTTAAAGATTTTTTAAAAGTAAGGAAAGGGAGAAGAGCCAAGAAAACTTGGGATTTAATTAAAAATCAGTGCCTTTAGGAGAAGCAATGCTGTGTATTGGTAAAGATCATGGTTTCTTGAGCCTAAAAGCCTGAGTTCAAATCCCAGCTCTGCTACTTGTTAGCTCTTATTAGCACTTAAATGAGCTACTTAACCTTTCTGTGCCTGTTTCTTCATTTCGAATGAGAGTTAATTATAGTGCTGACCTCACACAGTTGTTATGAGAGTTTAATTATTTTTTCTTAAAGCACTGCCTGGCAGGGCTGGCTTCTTGGGCATGTGACTTGTGCAGTTGCACAAGGTGCTGTCCTCAGAACAATTCACGCTTGGGTTAATGTTCTGCTGTTGCTGTCTTAAAACTCTTAATAATTTCTTATTACTGTTAATAATTTTAAGCATGTGTGTGAGCGGAGAAGATACACTTAACATGCATGTCCACCCTGTTCCTTGCTGCTGCATTAGCACGTAACATTTGTGATGCCACATGAGCACAGAATTCCAGTGGCTCCCATTGTGATTTCAGTGTGACTCAAAGCAAGCACGAGGTAAATGTGTTACATCTACGACTGACTAAATGAAAGGACTGACAGCTCCAAGACACCATAATTTTTGCTCAAAATATAGAACTTTCTTCAAAGGCAAAAAGAAGGTAATGGCATTTTAAGAAACACAAATGACAAAAAAACCTAAAGCATAGAATCCAGAAAGCCAATGCTGTAATTTAGAGAGAGAAATGTAACTTTCCAGCACACCAGAACATTCTCTCCCTGTAGAAAAACATCCTGGAAAGCTAGATTATTACAAGGTAGCTCATGAGCATGGAATCAGAGCAAGGAGAGTTGGTTGGATAATTCTCATGTTTAAAGGCATCAGGCTCTGATGGTCTGATACATGTGTCTCAACAACAAGTAGAATTGGGCACATTTACGTCATTTTCTCTTCCTAGGACACTTTGTTCTCCAGTCAGTGCTGAAGGCATACTGATAATTTATGCCTTCCTTTCTCTTATACTTCTTGCTGATTGATTCGTTTCCTGATGGACTCATTCTTTCTTGAGATACGTGATTTTTATCATATAGTAACAGCCAGATTCTTTTCCTCCCTGCTGTTGGAGTAGGGAACATTTTCCTTCCCTAAGGTGTTTTTCACATAGAAATTTCATATAATGTGTGCCAGTTTTAAGGTTTAACTCTTAACTTTTAGGACTGCATCGCTCTCACCCCTTGTTTCAGGCACTGCTGTTCTCATTTTACAAAATGGAAAACAGGCTCAGGGAATGTTAATAACCTGGTTTGAGAAAAGAATCCTTCTGTTTACTTGTTTTCAGGATTCTTTTTCTATTTTTTTGATTCAAGTATAATGTTCTTCTTTCTACTATATTATACTATACTACATCTGTCTTCTTGAAATCTAAATACTTTTTTATTTTAAGGCAGCATTATATTAATTTACTACCAAGCTCCTTGAGTTGACCTACAAAATATGACAGGAACTACCTCTTAGCTCTCTTTCTGACTTCATTTTCTGTCTCCCTCCCACTCACAATCTTCAGCCAAACTCGTGTGTCCTGGCCTCAGGAATTTTACATGTTTGTTTCCTTCTGCCTAGCATACTCTTCCCTCAGATATGTCCTTTGTCCCACCCTTTCCTTCATCAGAATGCTACTCAAATTCAACCACCTATCTAAAATTATACCAATATCATTCTCTATCCCATTACCACACTTTACTTTCCTTCCTTAACTCTAAGTTATTATATCCTGTTTAAATTTTGTGTATCTATTTTTCGTATATCTCCTACTGGAATATAAGCTTTAAAGGAAGTTTCTTTGTTTTATTCACTGCTATGTCCTTAGCCTTTTAAACAATTCCACCGTGTTGGACTACTGTGGGATAGAAAAGTGCATGTAGGGCAGTTAATCAATTCTGGTCCTTACTAGGGCCTGATTAACGTCGTACTTTGTTGTCTGACATCCCTGCACTGTTGGTTCACTCATCGAGCATCTTTCTCTTGAGTGACTATCCTATACACAGAATAGGTGTTCATTAAATATGTGTTCAATGAAGTGATAGATAAATGAATAATGAACTGCTATGGGATTGAGAGGAGGAAAACATCACTCTCAATTGGATCAGAAATGAGGAAAAGCTTCGCAGAAAAGGTAGCTTTTAAACTGGGTTTTGAAAAATGATTTATTTCTTTGGTGTGGGGATAAAAGGCACTGAATCCATTTATCATATGTCCCATAGCACTGTCTACTCTGCCATTTTAACATCATAGAAACATGCTAGAAGGTAAGCTTCGTGAGGGCAGAAACTGTTTCTACCTAGTTCATCTACACACACATGCACAAACATACCTATCTACTCACTGATACATATTCATTATATATTAATATATATAAAATTAATAGATACAAATAAAAAGTAAAGTGTTACAAAATTTACAAAAGGTGAGCTTTTGATAAATATGACACTAAAGATTCTAGTGAGGAGGTGAGGCGGAAGTTAGGCTTGTTTGGTGATTATGCCTAAGAGTTATTATGAGGGTTGCCAATGAGATTCAAATATCACTCAGCCAATCTAGAAACCCATATTTCTTTATAGGGGAAAGCTAGACTGATTGGTATGTATATAGTTTAGAATGAGTTTCAAATCTGTATACGAATTTACTATGGAATGTTGACATTAGTACTCTTGTGATCATTTTAAATTTAGAGTTTCAAAAAAAAAATCAGTGGTCACAAAGCAGGCACAGGAAGTTGGAATAGTTTTCCTAATGTCATGATGAAACCTTATTTGTCTCATGAAGTTTTTAGTAATTCAGCTCTGAACCATTGTGTGACCTGAAGATAATTCAAAATCATGTATCTTTAGGACAGGAAATCATCCTTTGGAAATAACCTCATAGGAATGTGGTCCTATACAATAGGCACTGGTGTTTCTTATATCTCTGTTAGTCATAGGTACAACATGGCATTTAAGTTTTTCTCTATTTAGGGAGACTTCAAGAAATTATTCCACATGAGAACTCTCCCTAGGCCACAGTTTTAAATATCCCCTTCTTGCTGCACCTCTACCTCTGACTTTGCCTTATTCTTTGGGTTCATCATCTCTACCTAAATATCCCACAAGCACTTAAAAATTAATCAGCCCAAACTGAGTTCATCATCGACCCCTCCAAGCTCCACCCAGTGGACAGCACTGCCATCCAGCTAGAAATGTGGCTGACGATGCAGCACAGCAGTTAAGGGCCTGAGTTTTAAGTACCACTCTGCTACTCCCTGTGAGATCTTGGCTAAAACTTAGTGCCACATGTTTCAAAGGGGAATTAGAGCAGTACCTACCTGCTATGGACTGAATGTGTCTCCCTCAAATTCATATTTTGAAAACCTAATCCCCAGTGTGTTGGTATTTGGAGACGGGTCCTTTGGGAGGTAATTAGATTATAAGAAGATACACAGGAGAGCTTGCTGGTTCTCTTTCTCTTTCCACCACATGAAGACATAACTGGGAAGAGGGCCCTTACCAGGCATTGAATGTGCTGGTGCCTTGATCTCAGACTTCACAGCCTCCAAAACTGTGAGAAATATATTTCTATAGTTTAACCCACCCAGTCTATGGTATTTTTGTTATAGTAGTCCAACTGATTAAGGCAGGGCCACCCTGGATTATTACAGAATAAAATAATGTTTTTAGGACACTTAACATAGATCCTGGTCCTCACTAAGTGGTCAACAAATGCTGTCTTTGGTGCCTAATGTTAATTGGTTCATCCATTGAACCACTTTTTTTGAGTGCCTACTTTGTAGTAGGCTGGAAGATGCAAGACAGACAAGACTTGAAGATATTCAAAATCGTGTATACTTATGACAGGAAATCATCCTTGGAAATATCTCATAGGAATGTGGTCCTATACAATAGGCACTGATGTTTCTTGTATCTCTGTTAGCCATAAGTACAACATGGCATTTAAGTTTTTCCCTATTTAAGGGGACTTCAAAAACTTATTCCACGTGAGAACTCATGACACTTACATTCTAATGAAAGAAATACACAACAAATAAACACATATTTAATGCTATTGGATCTTAATGAGCACTGTGAAGAAAAGCAAATTAGGGATAGAGAATGACTGGGGTGAGTGTTATTTTCAATGGATAAGGGAAAACCTCTCTGAGAAAGTGGGTTTTGATCACAGACCTGAATGAAGTGAGATAATTAAGCCATGACAACATGAGAGGAACAAACATTTCAGGCAGAGAGGACCAGCAAAGACAGGCTCTGAGACCAGAGTAAAAGTCAGTGTGGGTAGAGCAGAGTGAGCAAAGCAGAGAAGTATACTAGATGCAGACCTAGATCTGCCCAATCCAGGTTAACCTGAGCCAGGAAAAGGAGTTTATTTTGTTCTGAGTGTGATGAGAAGATCTTGGTGAGTTTGCAGTAGGAGAGCAACTTAACCTGGTTTACATTTATAGAAGAATACTGGTTACTGTGTAAAGAAATAGCTGTAAGGAGGCAAGTGTGGAAACTGGAATAGAAAGCAGAAAGCTAGAGCATGAGTTCAGGTAAGTCATGAAAAAGGACTGGGGTGGTGGTGTTAGAAGTGCTAAGTGGTAAAATCTGGGAAAGATTTTGATGGTAAACAAGACTGGCTGTAGAAGAATTGAATGTGAAATGGAAGAAAAGGAAAGAATCAAGGATGACTGCTAGGTTTTAGGCCGAATAATTGGGTAAATGGCATCGCCACTTAGCAACACATGAAATATCAAGGATGGATCAGACTATGAGCAAGTTCAGGAGGTCTGTTTGGGACATGTTGAGAACAAGATGCCTATTAGATATCCAAGTGGAGAAAGGTCAGGTAGGGGATTGGATTCAAAAGTCTTGAGCTCAGTGGGGAGATCAGGGCTTGAAATAAAAATTTGGAAGTCATTATAATTTAGAACAGTGGTTTTCAATTAGGAAATACTTTTACCCTCCAGAGACATTAGGCAGTATCTGGAGACATTTTGGTTGAAACAACTTGGTGGGGGTTGGGGATTGCTAATGGCATCTAGTACATACATAGAGGCCAGGGATGCTGCCAAATAACCTACAATGCACAGGACAGCTCCTTACAACAGAATTATTAGATTCAAAATGTCAGTAGCCCTGGGGTTAAGAAACCCTTATTTAGAAGGAACTTAAATCCATGTGACTAGATGAGATTATTTAGGGGGGAGTGTAAATAGAGAAGAGAAGAAGGCTGAGACACTAACAAAAGTAAGACACTGTGAGGAGGACATAGTTAAGGAATGTTGAGAAAGAGTGGCCATGGAGCTAGAAGAAAAACCAAGGGCATAGTGTTTAGAAGCCATGTGAAGAAAAATATTTCAAAGAGGAAATGATTAACTGTCAAATGTTGTTGGAAAGTTCAGTGAAGATTAGGAACAGACCATTTGATTCTGTGAGATTTTAGAGACAAATGTGTGTGGTGGAGGAATAAGCACAAAGGCCTGGCAGGGGTAGGTTAAATAGAGAATATGAAGTAAGAAGTTGAGATAGCAAATGAAGACAAGAAGAGCAAAGATGTGGGGTAAAGATGGGGAGCGCATAAGGTTTAGCAAACATGTTTGTACCTTAAGAATGATCCCCTATGGAAGAAGAAACTAATATTATCTGACATATTATAGGTGTTTATTTGACATTTATTGCATGAATTAATTATCCTGAATCCCTCCCCTCTCCATTCTGTCATCATTGTGGATTCTGTGATATCCCACCTTGACTCCCTTTAGTGCACCCATTACCCAGCTTCCTGTGGGTAATCCAAGCTCATGGCTGACCCTCTTATCAGGAGAATTGACCCCAACCTTTCCCAGGAAGGGCATCCTCCCTCTAAGGGCAACCCACAGCCAGTGGTTGACTGATAACTAATATATATATAGGGCTGGACCTAATGTATTAGGGAGGACAGCTCTGTAGTATAGTTTATGCCCTGTAACCCATCGTATATGCATTAGGTATATACTTTACTTGAGACCATATCATGCTACTGTTCCTTAGGATGTCTCAGTGTCCCTAAAAGCTGATGGTGCTTCAATCAACGTATCCAAATTCTAGTCAGCAGAACAGAAGAAAAAATGACAAAAAGGCATGCCTCATACCTTTAAAACATTTTCCAGAAGTTTCCCACACCATTTCTGCTTGCATCCCATTGACCAGGCTAACTTACTACAGAGAAGCTAGAAAATGTGGTCTTTAACCTGCAGCTGAGTACCCAGGTAAAAACTGGAAGGGGAGAATACATATTGGCAGAAAAAGAGGTCTCTCCTAGAGAAAGCATCTTATCCATTGCTGTTTTCTTAGGCAAAGTACAGGGCTGATCCATATTGGGTACCCAATAAACATGGATTAAGCTTTGCAGAAATAGTAAATAGTATTTGCAATGTCTTGCAAATTTCCATATTATCTCACATATTTGCCCATTTGACTCCCACATTAGGCTCACGGATTAAGAACTGTTATATTTGTAGATTACTGTTACAGTAAAATGGCCAAGTCACTCAGCTAGTTCCTCATTAGCCAAGCTAATGAGGAGCTTATACTAAGGTCTTATGACTCTAAAAATGATTCTTATTTCACCTCACGACAGCAACCATGGTGAGGAAGGAAGTGTCTAGTTTTTTGGCTCCTTACCTGGGCAATGAACTATCAAAGGCCAAGTTTGCAACCCCTTCCCTTGGGGAGAACTGATTCCAATGGCTATTCCAGCATAGCTGTAAGGACAGACCAACCAGTTCTAAACACTTCTTTTGTTAATCAGTTTACCTGCTGGTAGGGCATAAAATACAGTGAATGTTTTAGTATTTTTAGGTGGTTATTCTCATTTATATTCTGTACTTTAAAAATAATATATGCAGATACTTGGTTTTACAACCATATTACAGCTAGCATGAAATGTTTACTAATCATGCCTAATAAATTACACTTTTCCAAACCTAGTTGGGTAAGAAACATGGCATGATTAATTATTTGCATAGCTTAGCTAATGCCATTGTTTTAGATAGAAAGTCATAGCATTAGAGGAATTAGATATCAAAAATTTCTATTTATTTTCTCTTTAAGCCAATGGTATTTATAAGACTATCATAAAATATGATTTTATTGGGCCTTTTGAAGATTGTAGTTCTCTAAGTTCCAATGTGAGGTAAGTTATCTTTTGTAGGGTATCTTAGGTAATGGCGTGTGGTCCCCTTGAGTTGTGGACGTGATGCTTTAAACAAGAAATGGTCCATATGATAGAGAAATTCTGCATGAACTTTGAAATGCTGGTGAAGAGAGAAACCAAAGAAGGCCAATGGTGGATTCGGTAGTGACTTCAGAGCCTGAGGAACAACCAAAGAGAAAAGAGGTAGGAGTTCTTCCTGGTGTCTCCCAGCTCTTTTGCCATATCTAGTTTGGAATATCTAGTTTTGCCATTTGGATGTGTCCTCTTAGCTTTGGTATTCATAAATTAACTCAGGGAGGTAAAAGGTACCAGGAAACTATATTGGCCTAGACTCATTTCAAATTTTCATCCATTAATTCAAAAAACTTATTTTTGTACATTTATGTATATAAGGTGCTATAGGTGTAGGTTGGGGGAGATGAAAAACTTAGGGTTTATTTTCAATGAACTTACTGTCTATTGATTCTGAATAGTAACTCTGTGATAATTAATTTTATATGTCAACTTGGCTAAGCCATGGTACCCAGATGTTTGGCCAGATGTTCTAGATGTTTCCATGAAGCTACTCTTTACATGAGACTAACATTTAAATCAGTAGACTTTGAGCAAAGCAGATTACTCTTCATAATGTGGGTGGGCCTCCTCAAATCAGTTGAAGAGAAAAAGATTGACCTGCCTTCAAAAAAGAGGTAATTCTTGCAAAAGACTGCCTCTAGACTCAAACTGCAACTCAGCCTCCATGATTGTGTGAACCAATTTCTTAAAAGATATTTCTCTTTCTATATATGTGACTGTACATACTGTTGGTTCCATTTCTCTGCAGATCCCTGCCTAATACACTTTCTACAGGACAAATAGAAAACATCACTAATAAAGCAACAACTTTTTTTGATTAGTCATTTTTATTATAACATTAATCTTTATTTCAGATAATAACATTTTTCAAATTTACTGTGACTTATGGTTTTCAAAGGGCTTTCACATGAGTTTTTCCATTTGTTGTTTATAAAACTTTTGACAGAAAATTAGGACAAGGTTGAACAAATGCCATTTTGTAGATTTGAAAAATATCATCCAAAGAATTTATCACTCTTTCAAAATCAGCTGGGAAGTGACAGCACTGGCATTAATACTCAGATCTCCTGCGTTATAATGAAGTAATCCTTTCATGACATGCTCCTGTATCTTTGGGTGTTTGAGAAGATTAAGTGACAGCAGAAGAGACATATTTACACACACACACACACACACACACACACACACACACACACACACAGTTAGAAGGCTGCCACTGGAAAGAAAAAGCCCATGGATCTTGCTGTAAGACAAAAAAATTAAAAAGAAAATCTACCTTATATAAGTGAAGGTCAGTTCAAGTTCAGAGAGAGGGCTACTTCTGATGCCACAGTAGGATACTCCAGGTGTTTTTTATATTGGTTTAGGCAGGAGGAGAGGTTCTTTTTCATTTGTGCTTGAGCCTTAGGCTGTCTGCTGGACACAGAAAGAATCAAATATAATAATGTTTCAAGATCTTGGAAAGCAGGAATGCAAAGCAATATTTTATTAGAAATATGTAGAATGTTAGATTCTTTTAATTATTCACACAGGTGTTGAGTTTTAACATCAGAAATTAGCACATTGGGTACATTTCTTTTAAAGCAGCCATATGTGAAAAAGTCAGATATATCTTGGCTTGGTGAAATTCTGCCATAGGACAATAAAACAAGGTAATCATAAATAATTTAAACACTATTAATTGTCCTAGCAGAAGCTAATTTCTGCTAAAGTAGCTTTCAGTTTTTACTGCCTTCTGTAGTGGTACTTTTCTCTGCCTTCCACTCTGCACCCTAATGTGGGCTTTGACTATAGGTGAAACATTAGTTACAGGGATTTAATGTGAGCTGGTTTTCGGAAGTCTGCTCCTTGCCTGCTCAGCAGCAGGAGTGATTAGTATATGGAAACAAAAACGTATGTACAGTATTAGGCTTACAATTGGAGATTTGAAAAAATCACACTTTTTATGCACTGAAGATCGAGTGATTATAAAGCATTTAATAGCTCATATTTGACATTGGCATTGATGGAGGAAGTAAGTCATTCCAGACTGTGGATTGCACCTGATTTATCTTTGCTTCCCCACATCCTGGCCCAGAGAGGGTGCTGGGCACAGAGAATTTATCACTTTTTCAAAATCAGCTGGTAGTCATTGCTCCAGTTATGAAGGGACACTTACTGCCAATTAATGAAGTGTTCTTGCTGGAGCATCCTCTTCCTTTCACACCGTGAGGTAAATTGGGCAGTAGGCTGGTTCAGAGTTAGCCTCAGTAAGTGAAAATAACTCCGGATGACATCCTGCCTGAAGTCTGAGGGCAGTGGGAGCACCTAAAATGCCTTCCCCTAGGAGTGCCCTTCATCTGCATAACTCAAACGCATTCCCCATTAGAGACTGTTCCAATTCCAGGGTTGTTTGTTAGCATTCCCCTTTACCACCTACAAACCAATGTTTTCTAAATGCATTAGCATAATTAGGACTCTTTTTATAGCCCAGGGAAAGTGGGCCATTTCTCTCCCTTTGTGATGCTGAGCAGCCTCCCACTCAGCTGATGCCACTCAGCTGATGCGCGCTATTGTAAGTGAATGTCAAAATGGAGTTGATTTGAACACAACCTGTCACAGCAGTTGTGGCTGTGGCAGGGTTATTAGGTGACAAGAGCATTCTTGC
Source organism: Propithecus coquereli (assembly GCF_000956105.1). Classification (NCBI taxonomy): domain Eukaryota; kingdom Metazoa; phylum Chordata; class Mammalia; order Primates; family Indriidae; genus Propithecus; species Propithecus coquereli. Next base: position 9,541,220 of record NW_012149618.1, read on the forward strand.
GTTTCTGAAGGAGAACACGTTGCAGTGCCCTAGGAGTCAGGAGACCTGGGTTCTCCTCCTGGAAGCTGTGTGGGGTTTGCATTGACGATTTTTTCCCCTCAGACCTTAATTTCCTTTTCTATAATTGAGAAGGTTGTCTTATGTGCTCTTTATGTCTACCTCCAGCTAAATGTCCTCATGATTTGCTAAAGTGTTTTCCAGTGACTGTTAACCCCTTGTATTAGAATACGAAGTCTTGAAATTGAGTTTAGATAATAAATTTTGGAGCCAACCAAACCTTCACAGGCACTGTCTCTATTATATACAATGTGTATACTTTGGTATTTTGCAAACTTATCTATAAAACTGACAAAATAATAGTTCATTCCTCACAATGTTGTGAAGATTAAAATATATGCTGCATTTAAAACAGTTAGTAAAAAATGACTTCCTTTGGGCAAAAAGCAAAGCTCAGAGTAACACTAAGTAAATATTATCTATTGGGAAGAGAGAACGAGAGATAGAGAAAGAAGAAACACTGAAAATCAACTGACGCTTTAACCTTCACAGTTGGATGAAATGCAATGAAAAATAATTGATTCCAAGCCTTATACTGCAGGTGAGCATCACTGACCTTCATTATGAATATGAATGAACAAAAGACAGTTTTCTATGTCTAAGCATGTAGAATATTTTAAAGTGATTTTTCTGTGGACCAAAAAACATACTCTTTGCTTGGGGGTATACCATGCTCTGTTCAGGGGTATCAGGGCAGGCTTACATATCTAAATACTTCTTAAAAACTTAAAGAGATCATAAGTCCATATAGTTATTCTAGTGGAAACCTTATTTATGCATGTGTGTAAATGTGTGCATCTGTTAGTGTGTTTGTCAGTTATTATTTTTAAAAACTTTTTGAAGGATGCATATCCCAAATTGAAAAAAATATAGAAAAAAAATTCATATTTTGGCCTCATTTACCTATTTCTATACAGTCTCCTCCAAAATCCTCCCACAAAATATAGCGATTTTTTTTTATATTTTCTTGTGTATTTTTTGAGTGTTTCTTTATCCAAACTTATTTCCTCCCATTCGTTTTCAAAAAAGCATATGCCATGGCTTTCTATACCTTGCTTTTTGACTTAACTGTATATCCTTTCTTTCCACATAGTGGGACAGATTATGTTTTCCAAAAATTGTGACAGTAGATTCCTTGCCACCTAGTTTTCTTCCAGTGTGACTTTGACATTCCCTCCATCAAGAGATGGGATGATGTTCCCCCTCCTTGAATCTGGGTGGGCTTGCAACCATAGAGAAAATGATGCTACGTGAAGAGGCTAAAATATCAAAGGTGGTATAACTTCCTCATGGCTATCCTTTTAAGGATATTGCTCTTGGAACCCAGCCATCATGCTGTAAGGAAGCCCACGCAATCACATGGAGATGCCACATGTATGGGTTGTGCCTCTAGCACCAATTGAGGTTCCAAAAGCCAGTATCAGGCACCAGACATATGAGTGAGCAATGAATGAATTCAGCCTCCAGCAGTGAAGTCAACATCCAGCCTTCAAGCCTTCCCAGTTGAGGCCCCATACCTGGTGAAATAAGAGATAAGCTGTCCCTACTAGGCCCTTTCAGAATTCTTGACCCAGAGAATCCATGAACACAGTAAAATGGCAATTTTATGTATTTTATGTCAGCAAGTTTGGGAAGGTCAACTAGAACAGAACTTCTACATTCTTTATTTTTGCGGCTTTATAGTACTCTATTATAGAGCTCATATTTATCTAACTATGTTCCCACAGATGCTGACTTGGGTGATTAAAGCTTTTGGCTTTTGAAAAAAATCTTCTAATAAATAACCTCGTTCATATATGGTTTTAAATAGGTTTAGGTATATTTATGAATAAATTTCCTGAGGTAAGATTTCTGAGGCAATCATAAATAAATTTGTAAGTTTGATTGATAATTCCCAATTGGCTTTTATAGGAGTTCTATGCATTTACACTCACATCTGCAATATCTAAGAGAAATGCCTCAAAACAGTCTTATTAAAGTATGTTGTGGCATTTGCAGTTTCTTTGCTATTCTAATAAGTAAAATATGGTATCTCCTAGTTATAACTGCATTTCTTTTATCATGTATGAATATAGGCAACTTTTCATGTGAATGTCTTTTTATGTAAACTATCTTTTTAGATGCTATTATCATTTCTAGGCATTCTTATTATATATCAAGTAAATTAGTCCTGTATCTACAAAATGATTTACAAATATTTTCCTATGTGTCATTTTTTACTGTCCTTACAGGATTTTTATCAAGTGGAAGTTTTCGATTTTTATATAGTTAAAGTTATCAATCTTTTCTTTTATGGCTCCTGGATTGTGAGCCTTAATATAAAAAAATACCTTTCCTCTCCAATGTAATAAAATATTTCTCTATCAGTATATATCGTATATGTTATATATGACTCATATATAACATACATGTGTATA
>NW_012149618.1:9544933-9553224 GCF_000956105.1 Propithecus coquereli
TTTTATTACTCTTAATGACTTTTGAGATAATTCCTTGATCTGATCTTCCAGGAAATGGTCTTGCTATTATAGTATATATATTTCGTTACATATCTTGTCTATTAAGCTCTTTATATTTTTTGAACACACATTTCCACTTTGTCCTGCTTCATGTTACTGATATCTTCCGTTCTCTCTTTCAGAGTATTTTAAATGCTTATTTTAAAAACTTAAAACTATCTGATCCAGTATTTGTGCCTTGTCTAGCATAGATTGTCCATTTTGCACTCTTTCTCTTTCTTTTAAATTGTAGTTATGCCCCTAAAATGTCTGGTTATTTTTGCTTGTGAGTAGTAAATGGACAAACTTGAGTCATTCTGGTTTCATGCTCTTACTCATTACAGTATACACTCCCTGTCCATTGCAAAGAAAGTATGAGGATGCCAAAGACCAGTTGCAACTCTCCCTGTTGAAATGCCATTAGACTCTGTAGCTTAAACCTCAATATGCAGCATAAGTCTTATCGTCTTTACCTTGCTTGAAACTACGAGGGAAAATGTGTGTCTTTCAAATCTTTCAGCTTTAAGCTCTTCCCTAGGTTAACATCCTATTTTAACAGGTAGCAGCAAAATAAAAGCTTTTTGTTCTAGAAACAGAATTGTAAACCCTGTGTGCTTAAGGCCATGACTTTAAATGTCCTTTTCTGAGTCCTCTGTTATTGTAGGCCGAGTTGATCTCAAAATCTTATGGCTTTGCCTAGGCTGCAAAATGTCAAGCTGGTATAAAACCTGAGGGTGCATTTTGAAGATTATAGAATGCTTGTTTGTGTAGGTCCAGGGCCGGGTACTTAATCTGCTGGGCCCAGTGCAAAATGAAGATAAGAGGAATTGTTCAAAAAGCCAGAAAAGTGCCATGACAGGTACTAAAATAAAAGTCTTTTCCCTTTCTTGGGTGGTCTAACTCTCTCTTGACTTGCTAGTGTTTTTTATTTACTATTCAATGTTACTAAGTAGGAAAAAATTACATTTTATCTTTCTTCCCTGGGGCTCTTGCTCATAGCCCCAGGAAGCCTCACGTGCTCCTGTCACCACAGTCTGCAAGCAGAAGGTCCCACACCCAACCAGAAAAATTATTAATACATTTTAAATAATTAGCATGAATTTTACCATTCATCTTTATATTGTGCAATGCCAATTCTAATACAAATATAAAAGCATTTAAGTTATATATGGTATCACCAAAATTACACAATTCATGTTTCTCAGTACATGCACATATATTTTGTTCTTGCCAGAACAGAGGAAATGTTGCACAAAACATGACTCTTTTTACATTACCTGATAACATGCACATTCTACCGACACTCTCTATCCTTGGCTTATAGATGAAAGGTAAATAAATTATAGGTAAGTAACCTTGGAAAAGGTTAGAATAGGTTTCCTTGGTCATTATATGTCTTAGAATCCCATTGTCTTCTTTCTAATTTGAAGCAAGTTCTGTTTTAACCTATGGCTGAAGTTGCCTAGGATATATATACACATACGCATCATATACATATACATACACAAATATGTATAATTTCACCTTTTATAAATGAATTTTATTTAATTTCTTCCTTTTTTGCATGCAAATATGTCCACTTCTCATTTCCTGGCTGAGTAAGGGGAGCAGCAAATATTGGCCCGTCTGCTGCTTGGACTATTACACTCCACCAAACTGGTATATTGTTCATTTGTGCTTAGTTTTCTTTTTATTCTATAAATCTGCAGTTGTTGCAATCCCTGATGCATGACTGCCTGGGTCTGTAAGAACATATTCTTGGCTGGGGAAATGATTCCATGGTTCATTTTACACTTGACATCCCGCAGAAGTGAGCACAACTCTCCAAAGGACAGGAGGGAGAAGGGGAAGGAGGGAGGAAGCAGAGAGAGACCTGAAGGGCACTTGGCCTTTTAGGAAGCACTGGAGAGTTTGGCCATTTTATCAGAGGTGCAGGCTGAGGTCTGATCCATAAATGATCCATAAAAGAGTTCCATACACTTAGAGAACTTGGCCCTGGGCTAGGGATGTGTTAAAGAAGATTCTTCCAGATCCTACCTTTTCCTCTCCCAAATATTCACCCTCTAGAACACCCGTTTCAAAGCATGCTGTATGTATGTCTGCATTGACAACAATATTTCTAACACCCTAGCCATTCTCTACTCGATTCTAGGCCCAGGGAGGTGTAACTGTATATTAAAAAAAGTGGAGTAATTTATAAAGCAACTTCATTTTTTCCTCGTCTTTAACTCCAAACTCCCTCAGTAGCCTAGTTCTTTCCTAGCATTTAATGAAGATGTGGGAAGTTTCCATAGTTTCTCCAACTTCCCAGATATAGTATTATAGATTTAAATAAATCCCCAGGTCACAAGTACAATAATTAAAATAAATCCTCTAGTGTAGTAAAAATTCCTTACTCAATTCCAAGTTCATGCATCTCCCTTCCTTCAGTTGGGGATATGCAGTAGTAGGATGATTTTTCCCTGTTTCTTGTCCCCATCATCTGTCACTTCTTATTTGTTGCTTGTCAGTAGGAAGCCTCTGACTTCAACAAGGTTAGAATGGAGAGATGGAGGAGGAAGTATGTGGTAGAAAACATTTTTGTCGACTGATATTCTTTGGAACTGGCATGTTGCCCTGTCTGGGCTCCATAGTTGCTCACAGCTGATGTTCTCCTGTGGAATTCTTTCCTACGTTTATAGAAAGCCCCACTTCTTCAGAAAGAATCCATTTTTAGGAGGGGGTGTTGTATTTCCTTGGACTGCCCACCTAAGTTTCTTTGCTCAACATGTGGTGTCTGGAGGTGTATTCCTTTTTAGCTGATTTCTTGGGCAGAAACCCAAATTGCCACAGGCTTGATCCTGGTAAGTGGTTTATATTTAATACCTTGGCACATACTGTTTTGCTGTTGGCATTTAGGATTTAATCCCGTTTCAGCATTTTGTTGTATTACAATGGGGAAAATGAAGGCAGCAATGTAGCATAGTGGTTAAAATAAAAGGCTTTGTGGTTCAAGTTCTGGCTCTTCAACTAAATAGCTGTGTGACTTTGTGCAACTTACTTAACTTCTTTTCATTATCTGTAAGGTGGAATGGTGATACCTAATTCAGAGGCTTGTTATCAATGAAATGATTAAAATGTTTAGCACAAAGACACTCAACTAACACGGAATATTACATCTGATATACAATTTCCCAGCAATTATATGGTCCTGGATTTACCTAGTGCTATGGGAAGAAGCAAGTGGTCTAATACTAGACTCAACATTATATGCTCTAGAAGAGATATGAACCTGGTTTTCAAAACTACTCCAGGCATTTGAGAAGAGACCCTTATTTGAGGGGTAATGTTTGTGATTTTCAAACTTTGTTCTTATATAATTTCTCATGTTATCTTCAAAATGCCCATGTAAAGCAGGCAAAAGAAGGCAGCACATTTGGCCCTCTTTATCCATGGATTCTATATCCTTAGATTCAACCAACAACAGATTGAAAATATGAAAAAAATTCTGTCTGTACTGAACATGTACAGACATTCTTTTGTCATTATTCCCTAGGAAATAGAATATAACAATTATTTATATGATATTTACCTTGTATTAGGCATTATAAGTAATCCAGAGATGATTTAAAGTATATTGGAGGATGTGCATAGTTTATATGCAAACACTATACCATTTTGTATCAGGGACTTGAGCATCCACAGATATTAAGTCCTGGGGAGGTCCTGGAGCCAATTGCCCGAGGGATACTGAGCAGTGACTGTATATTCTCCTCTTTACAGATGAGGTGTTTGGGGTGTAGTAGGGACAAAGGCCGTAATGACAGTACTGGACCCAGAACCCAGCTCATCTGTCTTCTCAGTGCTTTTCAGACTGCACTAGTTGTCCTCCACTGTCATAATGTCATTTGCAAAATGAGTTTTAGGCTCGGCATTAAGGTGAGAGAGATATTATTTCCTGTGGTGACAGTCTACTTGGAGGCTTTAGAGGAGAGAAGTTTCTTGCTTGGGTTTTCATCTGTGCAGGTGGCCTTCTGGGGCGAGCAGGCAGGAAGGCCTGTGGTGAATTACAGGCCTGCTCTGTCCCATTGGGGCTCTGGTCTCTCTTCTCCTTCAGGCAGCACCGGTTTCTCTAAAAATCACCCCATTGACACGCCAATAACAGAGAACATGTTGACATCCAGCTGTTGCTTTCATTACCAATTTGTTTTAATTGGTCTCACACTGTTTTCACTTCACTTTTTTGTGCTGTGTTGGTTTAACTCTGTCTAAAACCGGCCTGGCTTGAACTGTAAACCTTTTATGAGGGGAACTTGCTGATGTGTGGAAAGTCACGGGCAGCTGGCTGGGCCTGGCTGGCAAGTCGGGAACATTCCAGCCCTGACCTTAACCATTCAATGATTTTGCTTACTCTTTCAATGTCTTCTTTTTAAAATGTGATCTCTAAAAGCTCAGAGAAAGACTCTTTCTCTGGCCAAACCTCTAACAACATTTATTCTTAATGTGTAAGTAACATATTGTTAAACTGAGAATTAGATGAAGCTTGGAATAAAGAGTGTTTGGTAATTATTGCTATCGGGGTGGGGGGAAGCACTGATAATTTAAATAATCATGAGCAGGACATTTTGTTCTAGTCAGTGTCACTAATTAACAACTGAGCAGTAGCTCAGTATGGAAGGCGCACTTGGAGGAGGACAGAAGTCCAGATGGTAGGCTATGATCCAGAAGTTTGAGCATCAGTCAAGACTGCAAGGTGATTAAAAGGTGAACAAAAGGGAGGTGGCAGCGAGAGTCTGCAGAAGAGTGTCTTTGTTGGTACCTGCTGGAGATAACTACTCATTTATTATACTGAATAATGTGAGATAATGATTTGATTTCTTTACAAAGTACTATGAGGTAGAATGTATTCATGTACCATAGCTTAGCTTTGATTCTCAGTTGTATACAACCTGAGTGTACAGGGAAAGATGGAAACACACACACACACACACACACACACACACACACACACAAACACACACATATGCACACAGATGGGCAGGAAGCAGGGTTCTTTTAGGAACCAATTATTGTATATTTAGCTAATATTTATTGAGAAACTACCATCTTCTAAGTACTATTACAACTGTTCTAGGATCATGTAGAAATGAGGCTACTACTCCCAAGAAATGTACAATCCATCAGAAGAGATAAATTACTGTGAATCATTTTAATATAGAATAGAATGTGGTAAGTGTCAAAAAATTTAAAAAAGTATCATAGGAACAAGAGATTTCTTCTGAGGATTTATTTAAAACACCAACCTCAATCCTTGCAATAAAAGAAAAACAAGTTTTCTTTTGTTAGGTGCAGATTGCCTCAGTTGTCAATTGCACCTGCATTTGCTAAATAAATATCTCATTCCAAATTGTGAGAAAAGCAAGAGTCCTTTTTCTTTTCCTTTTTTAAAAAAATCTTAACTTGAAAATGGTGTGATCAGTCTATTTTGATATGTAAGATGCAAAAAGATTGGGTCCTTGTAGAAGCCACATTTACTTATTTATCCTGCATTGAAAGGTCGAAACTGGACAAAGGGATCTTTAGTTAGTAGACTAGAATCTTGAATTCTGGGTTGTAAAGGAAATAATTCCCTGAAAGGCACATTTATATAATGGAAGAATTAAGAATACTGAGTTATTCATTCAACCAACACTGAGTGCCTCCAGTGTGCCAAGCTCTGTGCCAGGCACGTTATCCATTCTGACCTGAAGAACATTGAGCGGAGCACGTATGCAATGAGCAAGTGCACGTGAACAAATACTTGGAATGCTGGGAAAGTGAAGTGGTGGTTAGGTAGTAAGGATCTGGGGCAAAGAAAAGAGAGAATTGGAGGCAGACAAATACTTCATAGAGTTCGTAAATTGGCCTTTGCCTATTCTGGTAGCAATTGCCTACCTCAGTCCTGAAAAATTATCTATACATCATTTTTGGCACACTGACAGAGGTAGGTGGCCAAGGTTCTTTATGTTGTAATATTGGTCACTCTAAATATTCCAAATGTATGATTCTATATAACTTAGATCTGAGAGTGGAGATTTATCTGTTTTTTAATGGTGACTTTTTGTATAAAATCTACATGTGGGCAATGATAAATTCTTGGAATCTGACAATGGTATAGTTCAAAACTTCACAGGAATCCTAAATTACTAGAATAAACATATAATAAACCTTAGGTTTTACAATGCCTTATTTATTTTATTTACTACTTTAGCTCTTCCGACACTCTGTAGCTTTCTTTTCTCAATTATTTCTGTTTACCTGGTATTTTTATACATTTTTAATCAACAGTTGGTCTGAAGATTTGGTGCTAGGTAGTAAACAAGGGATTACATGTGTAACTCAATAATACTGGAATCCTAAAAGATACCCAAATGAATTTGGCTATAGTTTTACGTTTTCAAATTAAAATTGTTAAAAATAATGAAAAAGGAAGAATATAGAATTTATTTTATTTTTGTTTATAAATGTCTTAACAATATGTGCATAAATTGGAACTTATGATTTCTGCACCTACTGTCAATGAAATGTATAATAGTACACAATTTGGTGTGGAGTAAGGAACAGATTTCACTGGAATAACTTCTTAGCCAAAGGTTGTAAAAGAGAGATGATGCAGGTCTCCCGATCTTCCTGCTAGCCTCTTGAGGGAATTTGCTGAGTCTCGGAGACTCTACTGGACAAATGCAGTGAGACAGTGCATTCAGGAGTCCCTGAGACCAGCTTCAGGTTCGATGATTTGCTAGAAGCACTCACAGAACTCAGAAAAGCAGTTAAACTCAGAGTTATAGTTCATTACAGTGAAAAGATACGGATTAAAATCAGCAATGGGAAAATGCACGTAGGGCAGAGTTCAGGAGACACCAGGCAAGAGCTTCTAAGTCATTCTCTCCCAGTAGAGCTGTACAGACGGTACTTAATTCTCCCAACAATATGTGACAACACATATGGAGTATTGTCAACCAGGGAAGCTCACCCAATCCTTCGTACCCAGGGTTTTCATTGAGGGTTGATCACATAGGCATGGAATGCCAATGTGGCTGACCTTAGTTACTCAGTCTTTAGTCCCTTTAGCAATTAAACTGATACCATGTGGCCCAAGGCCCCCACTGTAAATCACATTGTTGTCATAGACTAACTGGCATGACCCAAGGCTCCAAGTAAGCAAAGACACTCTTACTGGGTAGGATATTCCAAGGACTTAGAGGTTACCTTCAGGAAGCCAGTCAATGGCAGACTTTCCTGTGGAATGTGCAGGATTTGAACACCCCCAGACCCACTGAGCTAAACTTTTCCTGCAGTTGGCATTCCAGGAAAGAGTATTTACTCATTACACCTTCTCATAAGACACAGGAACAGTTTTCTCAGTGGGAATATCATCAGATTACTGAAGCACCAAACAATTTGGATAAGATGTCATTTGTTTACTGAAGTCAAGAAAGTCAGCTGTATTGCATATAGGGGACTTTGGGGCCTTGGGAAGCCAAGTTTGGGTACAGTCCCTTCAAGTTGGAAGAAGGAAGAGCCCTTGGTCTCAGATGTCCATAGTCTGCCTTAACTCAAATTTAGAACCATCTAAAAGAAACCAGAAAGTTAACATCTGCCAAATATGACAATGAAGAAACATTTCTTTCATTCCTTCCTCCCTCCTTGGCACTTGCCTGCCTGTCTTCACCAGTGTACTGGAGTTATTAAATGCACTCATATGTACTTTACAATGAAATTAAATATGAAAACTAGGTAGTCCTAGCACAAATCATGGAACTCTCCCTTTGCTTGTGTTACAGAATAAACATCCCTATGTAAGTGTTTTTTCTTTTTTGATCTGTTCTCCTATATACCACTTCAACCATCCTGCACAAAATGTGAAATTTTTACCTCAAAGTTGGTGGACAAAAGGATGGGGCGGGGAAGACTGTGACTTAAATTTATACATATTGTGTTTCTCAAAACCTGAGATCCTTCATTCTGTTGTGAAGCTGTAGATGAAACTATGAGGAAATGTTCAGCCAAAACACTCAAAATTGTAAACTCTCCTAAATTAGCTTGAAAACACATCAGTACCATAAAGACTCCAATTTTTCTATTGCTATACGGGGTCTTCTCTGGTTCCATATGCAGTGTAGAATGCTTTTTTTCTAGATCTGTGAAAAATGATGTCAATATTTTAATAGGAATCGCATTGAATTTGTAGATGATTTTGGGTAGTATAGACATTTTAACAATGTTGATTCTGC
>NW_012149618.1:9553534-9555764 GCF_000956105.1 Propithecus coquereli
AAGTGATGATAGAGGGTAAACTTGTCTGGTTCCAGTTCTGAGCAGGAATGCTTTCAATTTTTCCACATTCAGTATGATATAGACTGTGGGTTTGTCATATATGGCTTTTACCATTTTGAGGTAAGTTCCATCTATGCCTATTTTGTTAAGTGTTCTTAACATAAAACGGTGCTGAATTTTGTCAAATGCTTTTTCTGCATCTATTGAAAGGATCATATAGTCTTTGTTTTTACTTCTATTTATGTGGTGAATTACAAAAAAACAAATTGGCAGGCATCAATTTACCAGACTTCAAGCTATACTACAAGGCTATAGTAGCTAAAACATCATGGTACTGACACAAGAACAGAAACATAGATCAGTGGAACAGAATTGAGACCCCAGATATAAAACCATCCTCATATAGCTACATAATCTTTGATAAAGCAGACAAAAACATATACTGGGGAAAAGAATCCTTGTTCAATAAACGGTGCTGGGAAAATTGGATAGTCACACGTAGAAGAATGAAACAGGATCTGCACCTCTCACCTCTCACAAAAATCAATTCATTGTGGATAACAGACTTAAACCTAAGGCATGAAACTATAACAATTCTAGAAGAAGATGTTGCAAAAACTCTTATAGACATTGGCGCAGGCAAAGAATTTATGAAGAAGACCCCAAAGGCAATCACAGCAACAACAAAAATAAATAAATGGGACCTGATCACATTGAAAAGCTTCTGCACAGCCAAGAAAACTATCATGAGAAAAAACAGACAATCTACAGAATGTGAGAAAATATTCACATGCTACACATCTGATAAAAGACCAATAACTAGAATCTATATAGAACTCAGGAAAATGAGCATACAAAAAAAAAAAATCAGACAACCCCATTAAAAAGTGGGCAAAGGACATGAACAGAAACTTTCCAAAAGAAGTCAGACTAATGGCCAAAAAACATATGAAAAAATGCTCAACGTCTTTAAACATCAGGGAAATGCAAATCAAAACCACAATGAGATCTCACTTAACTCCATTGAGAATGGCTTTTATCACAAGGTCCCAAAACAATAAATGTTGGCATGGATGCGGAGAGATAGAGACACTCATACAGTGCTGGTGGGACTGCAAACTAGTACCTCTGTTGAAAGTAATATGGAGATACCTGAAAGAGTTACAAGTAGAACTACTATTTGATCCAGCAATCCCATCTACCCAAAGGAAAAAAAGACATTCTAAAAAAAGACATCTGCACTCGAATGTTTATAGCAGCACAATTCACAATTGCAAAGATGTGGAAACAACCTAAGTGCCAATCAATACATGCGTGGATTAATAAAATGTGGTATATGTATACCATGGAGTTCTACTCAGCCACAAAAAATAATGGTGATCTAACACCACTTGTATTATCCTGGATAGCACTGGAGCCCATTCTACTAAGCGAAGTGTCACAAGAATGGAAAAATAAGCACCATTTGTACTCACTATCAAATTGGTATTAACTGATCAACACTTATGTACATATATGGTAGTAACATTCATCAGGTGTCAGGCAGGTTGGAATGGGGAGGAGGAGATGGGTATTATTCACACCTAATGGGTGTGATGTGTACCGTCTGGGAGATGGAGACACTTGAAGCTCTAACTCGGGTTGGGCAAAGGCAATAAATGTAACCTAAACATTTGTACCCCTGTGATATGCTGAAATAAGAAAAGACTCCAATTTTTCTATAGCTCAGTGGATTTAGAGTAGGTGATTATTTAAACATTGCCCAAATACCCTTGGGTAAGAAGGATGGGTAAAATCAGAGCAATGTGACATATTTGGAAGTTGCTCAGTTGAGTATCAGATATGAGCAGAACCTTCTAAAGCCATGATTAAATAGAAGTAGCTTCTCAGTGCACTGCCTTTTGTTTTTCAGGTAGGATAAAATTTTATAAATGTGACCTCAGTACTACATAAAAGTCATCCTAATTAAAAAGAATTTCATAACTATAATATTATAAAATCTTGGGACAAGTCTTTGAGCATGAAATTCCCTAAGGAGCTGAGCCACATTCAGTGAATGCTGCCAAATATTTTTGAGCTTGAGTTGCTCTGGGGATCATTATCAATGGATTTTTATCTGTTCTTTTTGAATCAATGATTTCTTTTGTTGAATTTAGACTGTCTTTGTATTCTCTTGACGCTCATAATAAAAGACGCCTTATTTAGAAATGTCATTTGTTAGAAAAATCCA
>NW_012149618.1:9559654-9561239 GCF_000956105.1 Propithecus coquereli
CTTTGAGAACTACTGCTGTAGGTGCAGAGCTGTTATCTGCAGAGATGGAGAGCAATTTAATTTCAATTTTCTAAGGAGGAAACCTTTGTATACTAACCATCATTGCCCTTAGGTGATTTTCTTTTAAGATAGATAATTTTATATTTCTGTTTATTCAAATAATAATATATGTATGGCATTTCTGTACAATTAAAGTATTTTCATATGCATTACTTCTCAATGGGACTGTATTTTGGGCATATAATTATTATTGCATTTAGGCATATAATTAGTATCCCTTTTTATAGGAATGGAGGCCCAGTGAGGTTAGGTTTCTGGCTGCAGATTATGAAATTTATTAGTGGAGTAGCTGTGTGTATGTAGAGGGGAGAAAGAAGGAGGGTACAACCCACCTCTAATCTACTACTGTCCTTTTCTTCTCCTTGCCGTGCCTTCCCCTTGCTATTCACATGTGGTCCATGAGTCCACAGAATCTGCTGCAGTATTTGGAAGCTTGTTAAAAATACAGAATCCCAGTTCCCACCCCAGTCCTACTGAATCAGAATCTGCATTTTAACAAGTTCTCCAGGTGTTTTAGATTCTCATTAAGGTTTAAAAAGTCCTGCTTTGTCACAAGGTACCTCTTGGATTTCTTAGTCCTATATTTTGTGGTGTCTTTGTATAAATACGTTGTGTGTATTGATGTCATGAGGGATAATTTCTCAGAGTTCTTGCCTATAATTTCTTCTCTGAGAAATTTCAGTTTTTTCAGTGTGACTTAGGACATTTCCCCCCTAGTTCTCTTACTGCCCTGGAAATGAATCTATGATCATTTTATGCTGCTTTGAATTTTGCAGGTATAAGAGCTATGGAGGACCCGGGGAGGGTTGATGTTGCTTGTTCACTGTCATATTTTTCCTCCTTTTTCTGAGCCAGAGGGTATAACCTAGGAAAATGCCAATCAGACTCCTTTTAAAATTTAGATTCTCAGTGGATTTTGCTGAACTCTTGTTCCTTACTATCATCACTCACAGTTCATAAGAGGACTTCAGGGATCTCATGCAGTAACATTTTTCCTAATAGGTATTCTCTCTACAAACTTGAATTGAAAAGGTTCCTAGTGATATGCATTTCATTTTAGTGAGCTCTGCATTTCTCTCTGCTTCCCTAATGAGTTCTGAACCTGGAGAAGTCTCAGAGAAGACAGGAAGAACTATTGTGGATGCTGCAATTCAAAAGCTGACTCTCTCTCATGGTTACTGCAGTCGAAATAAACAAATAAGTTGTTTTCTGAATGCAAAGCTGTGTTGAAATGTTGCAGTAGCGTGGGAAGAAGTCCTGAGGGCTTGTCTCATGATCCACTATGCAGTTTCTGCAATATGCCGAGTTCACTGGGCTCAAATTGCTTTACCTATTGCCCCTCTGTATCTGTTTCACCCCCATATTTGCCCAGACTCAGAGTTAATGATTTTATGCTCCTTTTTGGGGAAAAATACACCAAACTTCAGCTATGATCCTGAAGTTAATTTGTGACTTTCCTTTGACAAGGAACTATGTCCATACTAACTGTATGTTTGATGTGTGGAAGTAAATGTGGTTAGGAGGA
>NW_012149618.1:9564884-9567127 GCF_000956105.1 Propithecus coquereli
CCCCAAACTGAGAGGGAGCCAAGACACCAAAGAGTGACTCAGACAAGTCCGGTTAGATGAGTTTATTAGAGGTTACTAGGGTGCTTGCTCCTGGCCTGCACAGGAATTTCTTCCACAAGAGCTCTCTGTGTGAAAAGCCGGCATCTGCCCACTTAGTGGTGTTGCTTTACATTCCTTCCCAACGAGTGACGAAAAGTTTATACATTGTATCTTTGCTTGTTCAAAGTGAAACTAATCACACAGGCCCAGTACCATCATCATAAGCTGTCATGCAACTCATGTTATGTTAATGATACCGCAATTTTCCACTAGGCAGGGATGTTAGTATTACAATTAGCTAAAGGACACTATAGGACAATCAAAGCAGTTCTGAAGTAGTCAGGGCTGGTCTAAGATGGCCACTTCCAGGCAAGAAAGTGCTGAGGTACCCAAGAAAGTACTGGGCACTTTCCCCCACCCCTACCAATAGTTATCCTGGTACTTGTTTAATCTACTCTGTATCAACTTTGCTGAGCACTCCAGGCTAGCTCAGGGTTTCTGCTATGTGGTGAGGATCCTGCATTTTCCCCCCATCCTCCCAGCACAGGTCACTCTGTTAGAAACTCTCTTTCTCACCTCTTTATCCAGTAAACTTGAAGTCGTTATCAGATTTCAGCATTCCAATTGTCATTTCCTTATGCTGGCCTTCTCTAATCCTCGACTGGGTCAAATTGACTATAATAGGGTCTAATAGAATTTGTATTTATCATTCATTGTTATGGTTATAGTTTTACATTTATTTGTGGCATTATATCTGAAGGTCCACTAACTGAAATGCCAGGAGATCAGCAATCTAGTCTGTTCAATACTGAAGCTTCAGTGCCTAGCGTGGTACCTGGCACTTGGTAGGACTTTATGGAATGAATAAAGTAAATGAGCAAAAATTAAGTTATAGGTACAAACACAGTCCTATCTAAAACACGTAGCATTATAAAGGGTGGACGTAAAATACAAAACGAAGCCAAGAGATTCTCAAGGTAAGCAAGAGTTTCACAAGGATTTGGACAGAAAAGGAGGAGTGTAATGGTCTACTACAAGGGAAAATGAGGCGAGAAAGACCCAGGCATGGAAACGTACCAATTTGGAAATGGTATTTAGTGAGAAGTGCGACTGTATATAAGAGAGTAGTAGAAGATAAGAGTAAAAAGATAATGGCCAAATGTTCAGGACCTTGAATGCCAACCTCAAGAGTTTGGGCTTCAAACCATAAATAATTGAGAACCAAAAAGTGCCTGTGGACTGGACTGGCAGCAAAAATATTGCATTTTGGGCATGTTCTTCTATAAGAAATGTATAAAATGGATTAGAATAAGGGTGGTGAAACCAGCTGGGAAGCTACCTGGACTTCTGCATAAAATTCCTCTGAATGACTGTGGCCACATAAAATCTGTTTTCAGAGACTCAGGGACAACTTACATGATGCTGAGATAACAATTTTAAAAATAAAGCTATAATAAAATGAGCTTCTGTCCTTACAGTCTTCCCAGTTAGTTCCTGAAACTAAAAAGTGTTTTTACAATACAGAGTGAACACAAATTATGTGTGCCAGTTCAGTAGGATGGTTCCAGAAACTAACTTTTTTGTTGTGGTGGGAATGGTGGGTGTTCACCCTCTTGCATAACCTGTCCTGGGAAGCTGTAACTGTGAACCTGGTCATGGCTCACGTGATGTTTCATCCCTTCGTGGTGTATTCACCAATGCATTGTAAACATCTTCACTTCAGATTGAATTTTTATACGCTTGGAATTATGTTAGAACCAAAACTCCAGTAACTTGAACTGACATGAAAAGTGAGACTTTTTTTTTTTTTTCATTTGCTCTTAAACAAGTTTATAGTCAGTTTGCCTCAAGGAATCACAATAACTGTAATCTCTATAAATGGTTGTTCTACAGATAGAGTATGTGAGCTGAGTCTGTTTTAAAAATCAAATAAATGAAAACATGAAGCCTTATGGCCTGGAACTTGGCTAAAAATCTTCCATGTGGGCTTCTCGAGCCTTAAGTGGCTATACAGAAGGGGACTCTGAAAAGAAAAGCCCACAGCATTACAGGGAATCTATATGTGTATCTTTTTACCTATACTGTAAGTGGAAGAAACTTAACACTTGTCATCTTATAAGGTGCTGGAGCATTTGGTATATCCAACTGGTGGGGACTATCATTTATTCATTGTTTACTCTGGGTTGGCACTATTTTGGGTCCTC
>NW_012149618.1:9567177-9569019 GCF_000956105.1 Propithecus coquereli
TAAAAGAGTTTCGGGAGGGAAATATGACAGCTTGCATTGGATCATAATTTCTAAACACATTCAAGACCTTAACATATACCAGCTTCACAAGTAGAAATGTAATGGTCATGCAACTTAGATTTTATAGAGCTCTGAAAAATCTTCTCTTTTTAATCAAAGATGAAACATTTTCATATAATGTTTCCCGTAAGGTTTGTTTGAAAGATTGAGTAAAGCATACACAATTGCTCTTACCTGCGTTACTTAGCCTCGTGTAATGACTATGTAACATATATAACATGTAAAAAGGTTACTAATATTTTAGTCTATGATTCATAACAGCCAGTTTCTACACAATTGAGTTCCATTCTCATATAATTGGATGTTTAGGTCTCTGTTTTTTTTTTTTTTTGCTTCCAAGGTGACATTAGAGAACAAAAGAAAAATGTTACTTGAATGCTATCTGTCTCAGGAATCTTACTGTCTTGGTCATTCCCAGACAGAATACTCTCCTGGGTTTCCTTCCACCTCTGTGGCTACCATGTCTCTTTTTTTTTTTTTGCATTGCTTTGCAGGTGTGGCCTCCTCACCTCGACCATTACATTTAAGAATTCTTCAAGGTTTGGTTCTACATTCTCCTGTCTCTATATTCTCTCCTAGCCAAACTTATCCCCAGCAATGGCTTTCCTAATCACCATAGGCACATGGCTCATACCTGTGTTCTGTGCTCTGAGCATATATGGCCAACTGCGTGTCATTTTTTTTTTTGAGATATCTCAGAGACACTTCAACCTTAACTCAGTCAAGCTAAATTCATGTTTATTCTTCCCAAATCTTTTCCTATTTCCTTGTTTCCTATTTCAGACTAACATAATTATCCACCTAGAGAAACTGGAGTTTTCCACATGACCTGTGATATTATAAGAGAACAAATATAGAAACAGATTTAAGAATCCAGTTATCTTCCATAGGGCAAATACTAGAGATTGGCAAAAACAAAACAGTGTAACTCTACTCACTTATATTTTTGTTGTGCAATACAGTTATTTTTAAACTAAAAAAATCATGGTATTCATGTTAACATGTAATAAGTTTATTTTTAAGGGTTTAAATGAATTAATAAATACTGATATCATCTGGATGTGTACTCAAAATTCATATGTTGAAACTTAATTACCAATGTTATAGTAATAGGAGGCAGGCCCTTTAAAAATTGATTAAATTATGAGGGCAAACCCTCTTGGATGGGATTAGGGTCTTTATAAGAGGGCTTGAGCTAGTGGGCTCATACTTCCTCCAACTTTTCTACCACATGAGGTTACAGTTTTTATCTTCTTGAATGCTGGAGAACACAGCATTCAAGGCATCTTATTTTTTTGTACAGACAGAGTCTCAATGTGTTGCTCAGGCTGGTCTTGAACTCCTGGCTTTGAGGGATCCTCCTGCTTCAACCTCCCAAAGTGCTAAGATCACAGGCATGAGCCACTGTGCCTGGCCAAGGCATCATCTAGAAGCAGAGAACAAGTCTTCACCAGATTTCAAACCTGCTGGTACCTTGATCTTGAACTTCCCAGACTCCAGAACTATATATGAGAAATAAATTTAGATCATTTATAAATTAATCTGTGGTATTTTATTATAGCAGCACAAACAGACTAAGAAAAATATAATTGACTCTTGAACAACATGGCTTTGAATTGCTTGGGTCAATTTATGTGCAGACTTTCATCCCCCTCTGCCACTCCTGAGACAGCAAGACCAAGCCTTCCTCTTCCTCCTCCTCCTCAGCCTACTCATTGTGAAGACAATGAGGATGAAGACCTTTATGATGATCCATTTCCACTTAATAAATAGTATTAATAA
>NW_012149618.1:9569069-9571309 GCF_000956105.1 Propithecus coquereli
TAATTTAAAGTCTTTGATAAGTAAGTCCAATGTCTGGGCTTCCTCAGGGATGGTTTCTGGCAATCTATTTTTTTTTTTCTTTCTTAATGGGCCACACTTTGCTGTTTGTTTCTGTGCTTTGTGATTGTTTTTGCTGAAAACTAGACAGTTGAATATTATGATATGGTTACTCTGAAAATACAATTCTACCCCTTCCTCGGAGTTTGCTATTCTTGCTTGTTGAAGGCTATAATCATCTGTTTGTTTAGTTACTTTTCCTCACTTTTTTTTGCAGTGACTGTATTCCTTGTCATGTGTGCTCACTGAAGTCTCTGTTACTTTACTTTGTATTCAGCTAGTGTTTTGACAAAATTTTCTCTATCACCAGGAGCTAAAGCAAACAAACACCTATCTCAGTCTTTGCAGATTGGTGGATTGGCTCTGTGCTATGGCACTTCTTTAACACTTAACCAGGCCATTTACAACTGTGCCTTGGTCTTCACTTCTGCTTGCACTGAGCCTAGAGATTAGCCAAAGGTGAAAGCTTGGGGTCTTTTCAGGTCTTTTGTGAGCATTTGTGCTGCTCTCAGCATGCATGTGGCTATATATTTTATGTCTCAATCATAACTTTTTGCCCCAGGTGGCTGTGGGTTTTTGTTCATCTTACAATGTTTTTGAGTAATGCTTGCTACTTTTTTTTACCCTCAGTGAGTCTGAAAGGTGAAACAGAGACTAGTCTCTTGAATCAGTGTTTCAAGTAGCCCCCATACAGGTTAGAACAGACAGAGTAAGCTCAAATAAGGTCTGCTTTGCTCCCTCTGGAATCAGGTCCCAGGATCTCACAGTAAGTATGCAGGCTGCTATCTTTAGGAGTGCTATCAAGCTGGGGAGAGGTTGGGGAAAGTACAAGTAACAACTTTCCTACTATTTCCAAGTTGCTTTTTTTCTTGAATCAACATTCACTTGGTTGTTGTAAACTTCTGACTGTTTTCCAGTGTTTGGCAAAAGTTGGTTTTAATAGTTCCTGCCTGTTTTTGGTGTCTGTGGAGTGATGGGAGTTTGGAGCTGACCACTCTGCCATTTTGCTAACGTCATTCCTCTCTATCTTTTTTAAAGTAGATTGACACAACATGTTGACAAAGTTTAAATAAATTTTACATATTTTTTTCACCCAAAATGATATCTTGATCATTTTTAGGTATAATTCTTAAAGCTAACATTACTAGAAGAAACCTTACCTCCATCCCAGTGTTCACCTCCTCAGCAGTAATTGACATGTCTCACCTCCTGTGGTTTTTACCCAAATGAGATTTGCCCGACTAACTGGTTTGTGTCTCATCACTGTTACATTCATTATCCATGCTGCAGATTCCCTGAGAAAGTTGTGTCCAAGATTATTTGATGGATAAGGGCCTGTCATGTTTTCCAAGACAGCAGTGGGCAAAGGGCTATGATCTTTTCATGCCATGGTAGAGACCAGGGAATGTCGTCTCACCCCCTCCTTACTCCCTTCCTTTGGGCAGGTACTTTCTCTTCTACTGGATTTTTATTTTTAACACCTGCTTGTTATGTAAATTTGTCTATGTGACATACCTGTGTATGTCTGATTTTTTAAAATTTTTGTTTACAACCACTTAAAGTTGTCTTTGTTTTTAATAAGCTTCCAAAAACTTGTTTTTGTTTCAAAACTGAAGTTTCAACAGCCCTTAGTCATTAAAGCACTGAATAACCTTTAAGATAAAAAACGATAACAACAACAAAACGATGCAGACAAAAACGAGAGATTTTTTACTTAGTTGATACCACACAGATTCCTCCGTTAATTTTTATCAGTTTACAAGACATTGTGTTACAAGGTGAGCTCTGAAGGAAACTGCTTTAAAGGAATCATTCTTAACAGTTACATTCACTCTTTCCTAGTAATAAGAGGAGTTTGATGAATCTGGTAATAACGATGCTACATATTTTTCATAGCACTGAAGAGACATTCAAGTGCCTTTACAGGCATTATCTCATTTCTCCCTCATAGCCAGCACTGAGATAAGCCTTATTATCACCTTCACAAGTGGCTCCCATTTTCTTTGAGTATCGTTTCAATGGAGAAGCCAGTTTTTCTTTAGTGGGAAGGTATACACTAGACAAAACACCCCTCCAGATCAATTTTCCATTCCATTTCTGCTCAATAGTTATTTCTTTCCAATCAAGTTCTCAACACTGACTACAGATCAGAACTACTTGAAGAATTTTTTTTTTTTTTTTTT
>NW_012149618.1:9571594-9573162 GCF_000956105.1 Propithecus coquereli
AGCAAATATTTTTTCCCATTCTGTGGGCTGTCTATTCACTCTAATGATAGTAATTGTTCTCTCCTCTTTGGTCCCTCCACACTGTGTATATTTAGCATAGGCCTTGTCATATTCTAACTTACACTGTATCTCGTTTATTGGTTGCCTTCTCTGTGTGAGGAAGAGCACAAGGTTCTGGCTACTATATGAGGATGAACAAGTATATTTCCTCTTTTCTAAGTGCCATCTAAGGATAGGGATTTGGTCTTCATGATCTGAATATCAGTCATTCAATATGCATCGAGGACCCACAAAACACACACATATAGAAACATATAAACACATTCATACTTATCCATACATTTACAAGGATATGCTAGGCAGTTTGGGAGATATTAAGATGAAGAATCTCTGCCCTCATGGCATTGTAATCATGTAAGGGGAAGAAAAAATATATATACACATATATGTATTCTGCTAAATCCAACATCTGTATTATCTTGGGTCAAATTTTGTCTGCATTTCTTTTAATACAGCTTTTAATTCTTTGAAAAAATATATATACACATATACTTCGTCTGCTAAATCCAACATCTGTATTATCTTGGGTCAAATTTTGTCTGCATTTCTTTTAATACAGCTCTCATTTCCTGTTTTTGCATACCTAGTAATGTTTATTGTTTACTGGACAGTAGATGACACATTAAAGAGAATTTGTGTTCTATTATATTCTTCTGAAGACTTTTGATTCTTTTTTTATCAGGAAATTCTTTTACTGGACCATCGCTCTGATCTTGTATATTCTTAGTTTTGTTAGGGTGAATCAATCATATTCGTCCTAGTGGAAGTTTAATATATTTAAAAAACTTCTCTAACCATGCTAGAACTTAAGTTGTAAACTTTGTCTTTTCTGTGAATCTTGTCAATGCTCATTTTTGATATGGTGGATCTAGAGGAGCTTTTACTCCACACTATAGTTTTCACTTCCAGGGCACGGATTTTTTATGTTTTGTTTGGAGAGCCATGGTGTGAACGAAGTCTGTCTACTCTGGCTGGAACAATACTCCAGAGTCTCCCACAATTGTTGAGCCTCTGTTCTGCTGTCAACCCTGTAGCAGTCCCTGACTGATAAACCTCATGTAGTGTCACCCTGTGTACGTGTATCCCAGACTTTGGCCAAGAACTCATAGGGAATTTCCACTTTTAAAATCCACCTCAACCCTAAGTCAATTGTCTCTGGCTTCCTTCCATGAAGATTTCTGCAGCTTCTGAAACCTTAAACTCATGTCCGTCTTCTCAGTTTAACAGACCATTGTACCCTGCCTGGGCTCCAATTATCTGTGCTATTAAGATTTTGGGAAACTGTCTCCAAGGATAGAACTAAGGAAAACATGGGACTCCTTTATCTCTGTGATTTTGTCCAATTTTATAGTTGTTGATGGTAGGAGGACTACTCTAGTATCAGGTACTCTTTATAACTAGAAATCAAAACTTTATATTATCTTTGAATTGTATATTTTGTCTTCAACTTTATTATGTACCTTTTGCCGTAAAGTATTAGTTCTCATATTTTATTTGAAACTCCAAGA
>NW_012149618.1:9573212-9575585 GCF_000956105.1 Propithecus coquereli
GTTAGTTCCTGAAACTAAAAAGTGTTTTTACAATACAGAGTGAACACAAATTATGTGTGCCAGTTCAGTAGGATGGTTCCAGAAACTAACTTTTTTGTTGTGGTGGGAATGGTGGGTGTTCACCCTCTTGCATAACCTGTCCTGGGAAGCTGTAACTGTGAACCTGGTCATGGCTCACGTGATGTTTCATCCCTTCGTGGTGTATTCACCAATGCATTGTAAACATCTTCACTTCAGATTGAATTTTTATACGCTTGGAATTATGTTAGAACCAAAACTCCAGTAACTTGAACTGACATGAAAAGTGAGACTTTTTTTTTTTTTTCATTTGCTCTTAAACAAGTTTATAGTCAGTTTGCCTCAAGGAATCACAATAACTGTAATCTCTATAAATGGTTGTTCTACAGATAGAGTATGTGAGCTGAGTCTGTTTTAAAAATCAAATAAATGAAAACACGAAGCCTTATGGCCTGGAACGTGGCTAAAAATCTTCCATGTGGGCTTCTCGAGCCTTAAGTGGCTATACAGAAGGGGACTCTGAAAAGAAAAGCCCACAGCATTACAGGGAATCTATATGTGTATCTTTTTACCTATACTGTAAGTGGAAGAAACTTAACACTTGTCATCTTATAAGGTGCTGGAGCATTTGGTATATCCAACTGGTGGGGACTATCATTTATTCATTGTTTACTCTGGGTTGGCACTATTTTGGGTCCTCAAAATATATTTTCCAATTTAATCCTCATAAAACCCTGGGCAAAAGTAGTCCATTTTTATCTCCATTAAAGGAATGATGATTCTGAGGCTTATACAATTTAAATAACTTGTCTAAGTTCACACAGCTAATTAGTGTTGGAGCTAGGCTTTTCTGATCCATTCATTCACCCAAAAAAGTCACTGGAGAATCACTAGTTAACAAGAGCCCTGTTGACTATTCAAGAGGTAGAGAAAGATTCGGACAATTGGCAAGCAAGTAAATAACTGAATGACATGCTATTGTGAAGATGTGAAGTCTATCATGAAAAATAAACCAGGGTAGGGAGTTAGAGAGTGAAGGGATCAATTTTGATCCTATTTTTGATAGCATGATGAAATAAATCTTCCTTCCCTGGGGCAGTAATATTTGAACTGAGTGTCGAATGGAGTGATGAAGCAACCTTCATGGTTTTGGGTAACAGTATTCTAGGTAAGGACTATAAGGTTAGAAAGTGGTGGCATATTCCCATTGCAGCTAGAAGGCCAGAGCGGCCAGAGCAGGATGGGCCCAGGCAGGATCGTGGGAAATGGGTCTGGAGAGGTAATCAGGCATAGATCATGAAGGCTCTTGTTGGCTGTAGTAAAAAGTTTGGATTTAATTTGTTCGAGCAATGGGAAGTCATCTGAAGGTTTTGATTAGGGGTTGTTATAATTTATGTAAGCTGATGTGGGACTGAGGGATAAAGGAATAAAAGGCTAAAACTAAGGAGACCAAGTAGGAGGCCATTAACAGGGAACATTTTGGTGGCTGAGACTAGAGTGGTGGAAGTGGAGGTGCTCAGAAAAAATAATCAAGAAATACTTGTTGATTTAACTGAATTTAAATCCTTGTGCTGATTCCATTCATTCACAAATTCAATCCATCCAGCATATCACTAGAACTGATTAAAGATCATTTATTACGATTCCAAAGAGAGCTTTCAGATCAAGATACATTTCTTCATTATCCTAAGAATACTCATATTCATTCCTGTCTCTGTGTCTTCTTTTCTCAAAGAGGAGAGCCACTTCCTATTTATAATTGATGTGTCTTTCAAGGTCCAATCAATCACCTTAACCTCCCCTCCAAACTCTCTCACCAAGCTCTGTCTTCTTTGACCTTCTGCAGTAATTATTTCTGTATAATTTATCCCAGAGCTGCATTATATGTTATTTTATATTCAGTTATTTAATTATTCATACATTTTTAATCAATTAATTAATTAGACAAATGTTTACCTATTATGTTCCAGGTGTCCCTCTAGACATAGGGTAGCATTAAGAATCAAACAAAAATCTATTTTTAAAATCAAGTTTAATGGACTATGATTTACAATAACATGCACAGATTTTGAAGTGAAGAGTTTAATGAGTTTTGACAAATGTTTACACCTATGGAATACACCACAATCATATGAAACATTTCCATCATCTCCAAAGTCCAAAAGTCTCTCTTATACTTTAGTAGTCTAAATAATTTCAAACAAATGAAATCATACAGTATATAGTAATATCTTTGATTCTGACTTTTTTGTTTATCATGTCTGTAAGATTAACCCATATTGTGTTTTTAGCAGATTATACATTTTTTATTGTTAAGTATCCATTATATGAATATTCACCTATTTTTTAGATCAC
>NW_012149618.1:9576625-9579389 GCF_000956105.1 Propithecus coquereli
TGTGTTGATCAGTTAATACCAGTTTGATGGTGAGTACATGTGGTGCTTGTCTTTCCATTCTTGGGATACCTCACTTAGTAGAATGCGTTCTAGCTCTATCCAGGAGTATAAAAGAGGTGCTATAAATTAATTTTCCTGTATGTTATGAAGTACTGTTTGCTAGTCATTTATTTTTCATATATAAATCTAGTTGTTTGTTCTAATGTTTAAGCACACCCATTGAATTACTTGTGCAACTTGATCAAAAATCAATTGATGACTTCTAGTTTAAGCTCTAACACGTAAAGAGCTTGAAAGTCATCACTCTTCTGTCCTTTTAATAAGAAAAAGACAAGCAAACTGAAAATTAATGACTTTTCTTAGATTTATCGGAGAACTGGGGTCACAGGGCCAGCTACTCCTCTGAAATCTGGAGAGACAAGTAAATTAAATACAATCACAGCTGAGATCAGTTAAAGTGAAGCAGAAACCCCTGGAGCCAGAAACAGGCAAAAATATTTACATGATAATTTTGAGGAATTGCTGGTTTCTAACTGTGCAGATTAACTTGACAGTACTTCTGGGGGCCTAGTTTTTGAGGGGGAGATGCTCACTCTTTTATGAGTTTTACCTTTAGTAGCCCTACCAGGTTCTCAGAGCAAAGATGAGAAAACAAAATCCCCTCTGTTTTAGGCAAGACAACGAAAAAATTAACCAGTTTTAAATACCCCCAGAAAGTTCTCCATAACAAATACCTGCCCTCTAAGGGAAACCACTTTACCTGAGTTTTATCTGACACGAAAGAAAGACAATTACATCCTCTTATAGCCTTTCTGCCTCACATAGATAAACAAACAAACAAACAAAAGGCTAATAAATGATTCTAAAGGTCACAGCCCAGAGACTTAGGCCCACTAAAAACCTGAGATCCAATTACAAGATAACAGAATTCTTCTCTTTCTACCACATAGACAGGGCTCCAGTATAATAATAGATTACAACCGAGAGAACTGCAAGACACAGATTCTATTTAAGAAGGAGTTCTTAGAGAAACTCAGAAACAACAGGGGAGAAAAAAATAAACAAATAAAAGGAAAAAGAAACTAGAGGAAACTGAAATTCTTGCACCTATACCTACAGGAAACATTAAATACAGCTCAGTTCCTAGCCTGATTTAGTGTAAAACTTCACACTAAAAGCTTAGTTAACTCGGTTCCCACTACTTGATATATTATGTTCAGCTTTCAACAGAAAATTATTATGTAAGGAAAACACAGTCTTAGGAGACAAAACAAGCATCAGAACCAGACCCAGATGTGACATAGATTTTTAGAATTATCAGATAAGGAATTTAAAATAACTGTGATTAGTATTTTAAGGGTTCTAATGAAAAGAGTAGACAGTATGCAAGAATAGATATGTAATATAAGCCATGAGAGAGATGAAAACTCAAAAAAAAAAAATTGAAAGGAAATGCAAGAAATCAAAAATACTGTAAAAAAAAGGAAGAATGCCTTTGATAGACTTATCAGTAGATTGGACATGGCCAAGAAAAGAATCAGTGTTTTTTAAAAACTGTGTTTGAATACAAACAAAACAAAACAAAACAAATCAGAACAGAATATCCAGGACCTGTCAGACAAATACGAAATGTGTATCATACCAGTAAAGGATATATCAGAAGAAGAAGAAAGAGAGAAAGGAGGAAAAACATTTAAAGCAATAATGGCTGATAATTGTCCATAAAATATAAGAAACAATAGCATTATTTATTACAAATGTATCATACTAATGAAAGATGTTAATAATAGGAGAACCTATGTGTGTCAGGTGGAAGGTATATGGGAATTCTCTGTACTGTCCTGTATTATTATAAAAAGCTTTGATTTTATTATTTTTTAATTTTTGCCTAAGGAATTAAATTCCTTCCCCTAGATACAACTTTCCATTTATTATCACATTGCTTCAGCTAGAACAACATCCTTCGGTGTTTCTTATAGTGCATGTCTGCCGTTGACAGTTTTGTTCATTTTTATTTACCTGAAAATGTCTTCATTTCATTTTTGTTTTTGAAAAACATTTAACTGAATATAACATTTATATTATTTATGAATATTGTAAAATTATATAAATTTTATATGATAATTTTTTGTTTATTTGGCATTTTAAAGATATTACTTCAATTTCCTCTAGCCTGTGTTTTTAAGTTGAGAAGTTGAGCCTTATTCATAATTTTGTTCTGCTGTTTGTAATGGGATATATGTATTTTTATATAATTTCAAGATTTTAATTACTTTTGTTTTTTACCATTTGGCTATGCTCTGCCTAAGTGTGATTTTCTTTGTATTTATTCTGCTTGGGTTCTCTTACCTTCTTAAATATGCAAGTTACTGTTTTTCATAACATTTGTAAAATTTTTGACCACTTTGCCTTTAGATATTTTTTTCTTGCCTATTCTCACTCTTCTCACTTGTGACTCCAACTTCATACTCGTTAAACTACTTGATATTATGTAACAGATCACAGAGGTTCTTTATATATTTTTTTTAAATCACTTTTTTCTCTCTCGTCTTGGGAGTGGATAATTTCTATTGACCTGTTCTAAATTTACTTTCCTTTCTTTTGTCATTTTCAATTTTCTAAATTTTCCATATCAGTTTTATAGTTTTTAAGTATAGAGTTTCCTTTTGTTTCCTTTATTATAGTTTCTGTTGTTCTGCTAAGATGTCTTATGTGTTCATGCACTAAGATTATATTATTCTTTAATAATTTGAATTAAGTTACA
>NW_012149618.1:9579439-9579997 GCF_000956105.1 Propithecus coquereli
TTCACCTATTTTTTAGATCACCTGTTGATAGGTGTTTGGGTTGTTTTAGTTTCCGACTATTGGAAATAAAGCTTCTATAAACATTTATGTAAAATATTTTTCTAGAAGGATGTTTGCATTTCTCTTGATTAAACCTGTGAATGGAATTACTGAACCCTAAGAAAGGTGTATTTTTAAATGTGTAAGAACCTTCCAAAATATTTTCCTAACTGGTTGTAGCATTTTACACCCCCATCAGTAATATGTGATAGTTCTAGCTCTTAAAAATCTTTGCCAACTCTTCATATTTCCAATATTTTTAGTTTTAAAATGTTGTTATTATCTTGAGTGTGAAGTTATATCTCACTGTGGTTTTAACTTGCATTTTTCTAATGATTAACGATGTTGAACTTGTTTTTTATTTGCTTTTAGTTGTTTATCTCATTTTATAAAGTACTTATTCAAGGTTTTAGCCTACTTACTTTTATTGAATTTTCTTACTATTCACCCACAGGGGTTGTTTATGTATGTATATGTGTATGTATGTACACATACATATACAAATATATATCTCAAAGT
>NW_012149618.1:9584242-9593226 GCF_000956105.1 Propithecus coquereli
TAGTTCTCATATTTTATTTGAAACTCCAAGAAACTTGGCATTTGGTTAGTATATATTTGATCTTTGTTCACTCATTAAATTATTTCACAAGTTTTTATTAAATAACTGCTATGTGTCAGACATGGTCCTAGGTACTTACAGGGATAATTAACATAGGACTTCTGCCTGTATTAGCTCATAGCCTTATTGAAGATATGTTGTATTTTGTGAAACAGATATGTAAATTAATTTTTAAAAAATACAGTTTTCAGCTATAAAATACAATAGAGTAAAATAGAGCAAGTCATTTCTCTTGGAGAATCAGAAAGAGAACTACATTGTTGGTGCTGAAAAATTCTGATATAACTTAATTATCCAATATGTAAATGTAAATTCTTCTCGGAGAATAAAGAGGCATCAAAATAAGCTACGCAAAATAAGGAAAATAATTATCTTGTGATAATGTTGTGCATTGCAGGGTGATACTATCAATAATGACCCATGATGTTGGTTAAGGAAAGGATTTATTTCCTGTTTCTGAAGAAAACAGAGCATTAGTGAGTGTCATCCTTTCAAATTTGCAGTTTCTCCACACAGTGCATGAAGGGTTTTGTTCTCATAGCTTTTGTTTTCTGTCATGTTTCAGTGTGTAGTTATTAATTCTTTGTGCTGTTCAGTTTCTTCCAAAGTCTTAGTAAGGTAACAATTAATATTTTATTATCTCAGAAGTGCTTGCTTCCGTGATGAGATTTGTAATGCTTCTGTATCTGGCTTTGCACATAATTGGCACGGTTGTAGTCATTGCTACTCCTGATTGATACTGTATGAGCTGAGGCTGAGGGCACATGGCAAAACAGAAGATAAAGGATAATATGGGATAGAAATCCTGGACAAACATGCTCCAATATTCAGGTTTCATGATGTTAGAAACTATTTAATGTACAATCAATCAATCATCAATATTTATTGAGTGCCTGTGGTTTGGAAGAAACAAAAGAAGTATCCAACATAACTTTGGCTTGAAGGAGGGCTTACGAAGCTTCCGATATCAAATACTAGTTGGTAAAGCGAGACATGAAACAGCCCTGGATTTATTCATCAAATATATTGAACACTTTCAGTGAGCAAAACATGGGAGGTGCTGAGAAGGTAACAAAGTAGAATAAGAGAGAATCTGTATTCTGAAGATGTTTACAGTCTAGTGGGGTAGACAAATATGCAAAAAGATGGTTACAACACAAATCCAAAAGAAACAGGTGCTGACATAACATAAAAAATTTACCGAGTACTTACTATGTTCCACTCATTAACTCATTTAATCCTCAATACAACCTATTATGTAAGTACATTATTATTCCAATTTCACAGATGGGAAAACTGAGGCTTGCTCGAGATAACCTAACTAGTAAATGACACAGCTAGTATATGATCTCAGGCAATCTAGTTCCCACATACTACAATAAAGTTATAATGGGATTCAGAAGAGGAAGCAATTCATTGTTAGATATAGTATGATATTGAGAGACTTGAAAACATCATAAACCAGATTATCTTTATGGGTTAATTGTCAGTGATAAGGTATAACTGGTTTCCCATTCTGTGGGGAATACACATATTCAGAAATTGTAACCATCTTCTGTTCTCAAAGCTAATACAAATTTCCATGCCATGGTGGGGTTGAATATCTGCAGAAATGAGTCCAACATTCCTATAGCCACCACCAACACACTACTCCCTTAAGAGATCAAGGATTACTGCAAGTTATCACTCAAGAATATTCAAATCCGAAGATTCATTTTCCAAAAACCTTGTAATTATTTATTTAGTTCCTTAGATCCTTTAATCCAACTTTCACCTTGAGAGCACGTACATCTCTCCAGTCAGCAGAAATCTTTATTCCTCTTTATAAATTATTAAATTAAGTTTATGGCTTAAAATTAAGTATCTCATGAATTTTGTTGTCATGAATTAGTAATAAGTCTGTACGTTTGTATAATGCTTTATAGTGTTCTTCTACATAAATCGTCTAATTTCAATTTCCATAACAGTGTATAGTGTCAGAGAAAGTTGATATAAATACTCCAATTTTAACCATGAGGAATTAAAGACAGGAAAGTTCGAGTAGCTTTCTGAATCAACACACATGGCTGTGTGTTGTTGGGCTGGACTTAGAACTAATTCAGTCTACTTATTTTTTCTCTGTCTTCTACTAATCAAGGTCTGATCATACCTAAGTGATCAGAAGAATTTGGGTTTCCGAAAGAGCAAATTCGGCAATCACAGCTAGAATGTTGGTGAATTCACCAGGATGCAACAATTCTACAGGGCGTTGCTTGAGAGAGGCATCCAAGAAGCTGCAGCCATTTGTTTAGTATTGTGACAAGTGGCTTAGAACTTCAATATGGTGCGATATTAGAAATGGGAGTGTGTGGACTTAGTCAGAGGCAGGGGACTTTGGTGGACTTTGAAGGAGAAATAGCATTTGAAGAGGCGGAGGCAAGAATTATGTCATTCTAGATAGAGGGGCAGCAAGAACAAAGATACAAAGAGAGAAATCAGTAGGAAAACATTTGGGAAGAGGGGACTACTGGATTACAAACCGTATAATGGGAATTAGTCAGAAATTAGGTTCAATAAGTAAGATGGGAAAGAAGATATTAGAGTGAAAGTATGAGATGAAAAATATGGAACTACATCATGCTCTTGAAATCGAGACTAGCATGTTTCATGGGCTGTTTTGGGATCATCTATCCATCTTTGTTTGGCAGAATTATTCATGGTCAAGCAAGGAGATCAGTAGCAAGATGAGCTGGGCACTGTATAGTGAGTGGTGATGAGGTCTTCAGCTGTGGGGCTGATGTGGGAAGGAAGAAAAGGGAATATTTCCTTAAATAAGAAAATGTTTTGATACAATAACAGACTAGATTCAGATGATGAGGCACAGGGAAAATTTACAGATGACTTCAGTGTTTCTAGTTGAAATATAAAGAAGGTTGAGGCTACTAGCAGCAAGAAATGCTAAAAAAAGGGAATAAATTTTAGGAAAAGATTTTCTTTGTTTGTTGAATGTGATGTGATGTGACCCATGAGGAGGATATCCACAAGGAGAAATCTTATGAACTGATTAGAAAGTGAGTTTGGAAGAGTCTGATCTGGGAGACTTTGGCAAACAGTGGCGTTCAATGTCATCAGATTGGTGTGAACACAAAAGCACGAATCAGAGAAATAAAAGCAAAAGGTCGACATTGGCTTGTGGAATTACCTCATTTAGGTGCTGCGGGATGCGTGGCAGCACAAAAGAGAGACCAAGAAGGAGTGATCAGAGATGCAGGAAAACCAGAGACGCATGTCAGTGACATCGCAGAAGGAGAAAGAAGTTGAGGTACAAGTTGATGGACAGGTTGATGTACCTCAACTTGTCAAGAAGTTGAGGTACATGAATAGTGTAAAAAAATAAACTAGGATCAACAATAAGAACTTAGAAAAACATATCATTGGCTATAATAATAATGTAAACAAAAGAATTTGGGGAAAAGAATTCAGATTGAAGAAGCCAATCATAGTATATCCACCACTATCTGTAGATAAATGTATTTTATGTAGAATTCTACACTGACATTATTTTTTGCAGTTTTAAATACACAATGTTAGAAAGTCAATGACCTACAAAGCAATTTGTAGAATTCATCCTAAAAGCTGTTGACAGAAATATGCCCTTAAGAAATTTCACCTATTTGGATGACATTAGTTCGCAAAAGTTAAAAATATTTACAGAAAGAGTGAAATTTAAAAATTAAGCAAGGTAAAAATTTTGTGACATATGAAAGTACCTTCAAATCAAAGTGGAAAAAGAAAGGCAGAGGTCCCACTTGCAGGCATCCTAAATAAGCTGTGTACTTTCAAGCACCTGATGCTGAGAAAATTTTTGAAATGGTATATTTAGCCATGCTTTTACAAGCTCATCATGCATTTCATACTTTCTTAATTCTCACTTTATTGCCAGAGAGATTTGCATGAAAAAAGGTACTTTTAAAAGTTCCATTGGTTTCTCCTGTTTATTTCTTCGCCTGAAGCTGTAATCATATTTCCAGAGGAATAAATTATGATTTCACAGACAAAGGATTATAGCTTTGGGAAGATAATTAGGTGCCAGAATATGAAGTTCTTAAAATGAAGGTCTTATTTATAATATCAACTATTTGTGATGAATACAATGATTAGTGATGAAAATGTGCCCCAAAGTGGGACGTGTCATGTTGGTTATTGTCTACATCCTGCTAAAGGGATTTCTTACGTGTAAAACTTTTCTGTTATAGTATCGATCTTAAAATAATAGGGTAGTTTGGCTCAGCCCTGCCATAGAGAGTTCATGTGAGGAGATATTTCTTTTCTGGCTTAAATCGCTTCTATAATTTTATGTGGCTATTTTCATTATTGCTTCGGAGACTTCATCTGGATTACAAAAACCTAGGATGCCAAATGTCGGCAAGTGAAATGTGCCCACATGGTACTAATCTCTGTGATGATCAGAACTAAATAATGTTCTAGTTACTTCAACCTACAGTTGAGAATCAAGATCCATAAAACCACTGAGAAAACAATTGTTCAGGGTTTCCCAGGGAACTCACTTTTGCAACCCCAGGATCTTATATCCACTGGGGAATAGAAATTCCCTACTGAGCTCTAAAGTGGTAGAGATGGAACACTGCTTACATTTCCAGTGCTTAGCGTAGTGCCTGGCATATCGAAGGGCCTCTGCGTGTGTGTGTGTGTGTGTGTGTGTGCGCGCGCGCGGGTGTGTGTGTTTTGAATGAATGAATGAATGAATGAAAAGGAGGATCAGTCAGAGTCTTACTAGGAGTGATCCTGAGAGCAGACTACTTTTTGCTTTGTGTCTGTAAGTAAAAACCTTCCCTCTGCTACACTTCCCCAGGCTAGGAAGGAACCACATAAGCTATTGCTTCTCGTATGGTTTGACAGCATGGGTATTTTCCAGTGTGACTGTGTCTGTCTTCTGCACTACCAGTGCTGGTTAGATGGTTCCTGGAAGGGTGATTCCTAAGCAGGTGTTGCTAAGTGCATCCTGTAGGGAGCAACAATTAACCTTTATTTAACCCTTCCTGGTGTAGGAACATCTTCCCATAGTACTTTTTCTTTACACCTTGACTCCAAATTCGGCACTCTCGACACAAAGATGGAGGCCAGAGTTATATTAAGCATATATAAGTGTTATATAAACATGTCTTATAAAATTTGGCTCCCAAGTTTGTGGGTGAGGAAGAAAAACATGCCAAAGAAAAGATGGAATCATCTTTTTCTTCATTGATAATTATACTACAAAATATTTGTCATATGAAGAGGCCATCAAAGGCTGTTCAGCCAAAAATGTAAGAACATAGTACTTTGGATTTGTATTAGTAAATAAATAATAACATGTTAGTTTTCTGGATGTTGTAATTTGTCAGTTTTTAAAAAAATTATAATTTGAGATTTCTTTAATTATTTTAAGTAAACATTTGCTATAATATCTAATTTCATATATGTTTAGAGATGGGATCTTGCTGTATTGCCCAGGCTGGTCTTGAATTCCTGGGTTCAAATGATCCTCCTGTTTCAGCCTCCCAAATTGCTGGGATTACAGGCATTAAGCCATGGTGCCCATTTTTGATTTTGTATTATTTTTCTTAAAAAGGGCTGCTGAAATTGTATAAGCTTCAGGCAGCACAAAATCTGTTTCCTGCTCCACTTGGCCTGTTGCTTGCACTTCTCTAATGGAAAGAGCTTACATATCACCATTTTATTTGAGAGATAAGAAAATGAGTAAAAGGTCCTGGCTTTCCTCTTGTGTTCACCTGACAGAGGCTAGGAACCACGGTAAGCAATACCCCTGGTGTAATCATCGCCTCTTTCAAGATGACAGAAAAAGCAAAAAATATTTCCAAAGCAAGTTTCTAGATCCTCTGTTTTTACAGATGTGGTTCAAAGAGTGCCGGATTTGGAGTCAGAAAGTTTGAATTATTATCCCTGACCTGTCTCTTAAGAGCTGTGGGACCTTGAGCAGATCACCTCTCTGAACCTCAGTGGTCTTTTTCTCTCAAAGGTGGTTTTTATCTTGGCCTATTTCACAAAGATCTACTCATGATCAAATGAGAAAATATACATCAAAATGCGCTGGCATGATTAAAGCCTACTGGCTTAAGTTGTTACTGATACATATTACTTCTTAGTAACGGGAAAACGTATCCTGTGACGGAACAGGAAAGCACCTTCTCTGCCCCTCTTCAGTTTCCTTAGTAAATGTGGGTGCTGGGAAGGCAGTTGGGGAGGTGAGGAGTTGGATGGCACGCAAGTGAAGAAACAGAAGGAATGGAAGTGAGGCGCAATGCCGGTTTCATAAGTGCCCCAGATAACGTAGCCAAAGAGAAAGGGCGTCAGCTGCATTGCAGCCTCGACTTTCCTTTAATCCTGTTTGTGAATGTGCTCTCAACTAGTCCAGCTGGCTACTGTCTCGTTATTTTTACACTTTCTCTTGTTATAACAATCTATGTATTTGATGTTTACTGTATGATTTGGGGCTGTCAGTACACAAAGCTGTCCTTCTCAAATGATGCAAAATGAGTAATTGTTCTCGTCTTCACTTTTGTTTTCAGGATCAGTCGCACTATTCGTGAAGAAATATCGTTTGGGGTGGTGCAGTAGGAAGATCACGCTACTAGGAATGAAGAAGTTCTTTTTAATCCCTGCTTTTAAAAAGGCAATGTACACTGGAGGTAAGTCATATACATTCTCCGAGCCTCA
The DNA here is from genome assembly GCF_000956105.1 of Propithecus coquereli. NCBI lineage: Eukaryota > Metazoa > Chordata > Mammalia > Primates > Indriidae > Propithecus > Propithecus coquereli. Next base: position 9,591,020 of record NW_012149618.1, read on the forward strand.
CGTTCTTCATTGGTAAGATATTATCAGTCCAGTTGCACCAAAAGTATTATGAAGATCAAATAACAAAGTATAGATGTTGAAGGATTTTGCCAGGCATAAAAAGCCTACCTAACTAAATGGTAATATTTGCTAAGAATTCCTAATGAGGAGACAGTTAAATAAATTAGCTATGAGATTAAGAAATAGAGAAATCAACAGATGCAAAATCTACTAATTTGATAATTCCTAGGGCCATTAGCTTGTCATATATACACATGCACTGACATAAAAATAAACACAAAGTACTCCTTTCATCTAAAAATGCCTTTTCCTTTTCTGGATAATCTCATAACGACAATCTGGCATCTACCAATTCCATCTGAGAGGATTGCTTAAAGCATTTAATCAATCTTTTATAAAATGTGCATGTCTGCTGCTTTTATAATTTGTGACTAAATAAAGGAGGTGCTGAATATATTTTGCCTCCTTTCTGCTTCTCAGACAGAGCCACTGGCAAGGATTCTAAACTGAAACTTCCCACAATGCACTGGCAGTGACTTTCCTTCCAGACAAATAGCAGCTAACCACAGTATACAATCAGCAGCCCACAGTGGAAGAAACAAATCAGAAAACCACTGTTCCATAATCATAGAAATGAAAGAATGGTGTAAGTAAAATGACAGGCTATTAATTCTGGTTTGGAAAGCATGAATAGGACTTTTGATGAAGTTTAATTTTCTTTTGGCTCTTCAGAAATGAATAAATCATTTAAAATAAAAATAGATGTATTAGAGAACACTCATTTCTCTCAATATTTATTATTTGGGGGAAAGTGTTTTTTTTAAACGATGAAAAATAATGATGAAGTGTTCACGTGAATCCTTCAAAATAGCACACAATTCATTCTCTGATGCCTCACTAAGCTATGACTTGAAAATTATTTGGTGTAATTTAAGTAAACCTCCTATATAAAATTTTAATTGAAAAGATATGATATTTCATTAAGTGCTGTCACACATCACTATTGTTGCCAAACGAGGCTTGGTGGTACTTCCAAGACAGTTTTCTACTGACTGCATTTTGTCTTCAGCCCGAGCCAAATATAGTCTTCAAAATACGTATCAGCTACCATGTGCTGTGTGACAGGTCATATATGTGCAAGTATAGATATGGTGTGTATTTATATGTTTTATATCATTTATACACTTACATTTATATGAATAGTTTTATTAGCAATATTATTATAAAACTTCAGTGATGTTAGAATAATTATCAATTTTTTAAAGGCTTGTACTTGGGAAAGTATTTATAGTTCCACGAATTAACAGAATGCTGTCATAGTAAGATGCAAAAAAAAAAAAAGAAAAAGAAGAAAAAAGATAAGGCATTTTAGAAGTAAATATGCCTGGGAGTCCATCTAGAATATGTAAGCAAGAAAGTGAAAGAGAGTTCATTTTTGCTTTTGCACAGTCTTTTTTCCATTTGTGAGATAATGAGCTTTATTGTCTATTTTTTCCTGGGGCTGGCGAATTCACTTCGAAACAATTGCAGGGACTGACAGTGAGGAAGGCATATGCACACTACTACTGCATGTTAGTTAGATCCCATTCTCCCACATAATCATTTCTAGCTGGACTTATGTTCTCTGCAAAGTATGTTAGGGCCAAGGAGCCAATAGGACACCCTGCCTCACTTAATTACTCAGAAACTTACTGAAGTGGTTAGTAAGCACATAGGAAACAACTGCCAGTTTAGTGAATAACTTAACCTGGAGAAAACGACTGTACTAACATAAATCCATCACTTTTCTCTATTTGCAATAAACCTGGCATTTACTCTGGAAGGATGGTTTCATCTAACAATTCATCTTCAACGGTTCCTTCTTCCCCAAAGTCTCCAGGATGCCACCTGATGCGACCAACACCAGTAGCACGGTGGCCATCAGTGTAGCAGGAGTGACCTGCTTCTGTCTCCTTCTGGATAAGCAGTTACCTACAACACCAGGCTCCTCAAGCAATCACTCCTGCTCATATCCTCAAGGCTTCGCAATTATTAGAGATACAAGTAGAACCACCATTTGACCCAGCAATCCCATTACTGGGCATCTACCCAAAAGAGCAAAAGTGGCTCTATGAAAAAGACAGCTGCACTCGAATGTTCATAGCAGCACAATTCACAATTGCAAAGATGTGGAAACAACCCAAGTGTCCCTCAATACATGAGTGGAT